>NC_067144.1:25087387-25420244 GCF_903995435.1 Acomys russatus | reverse complement strand
ACAGTCATGATGGGGGAAGAACAGATGGCTCGGTGGTTAAGATAAGCACTTAACGTGAGGCTGTTCCCATGCAAGACTTATTCCAAACACCCAAGTTTCTCGAATCTGCAATATGACATTGGAAATATCACAATCAGGAAGCTTTCAAATGAGATTTCTGGCACTTCCTGAGGCACTTGTAGTCTCCAAAGACTGTTTTAATTAAGACTCGGGAGATTAATTCTCACTGCTGGTGGCTGTTGTGGTATAAACCCCACACCTTCACCAAACAGATAAATTCATGCAAGTAATTGAGCCAAAACACTTTAATATCAAGTCCCAAAGATTTATGATTGTTTTCCTCACCAAGTCTGTGGAGCGCAGAAGAATCGAGCTTGATAAAGCAAGAAGTAACTGTTCACAAAATAAACTAAAGTGTTCACATTATAAAAAGACTGACTGGCCAAATTTAATAAAAATAGATGTGGCCTCAAATTCTTGCATGCCTGGTTGACCTAGGTTCTGGTGTTTAGTTTCTGAGCTCCATTTGGATTTGTACACACACCACACACACACACACACACACACACACACACACACACACACACACACACACATTCAAAAATATCTTGTATTTATTTCTTGAAAATGCCTACTATGTTCTGCAGAGACACGAAGCCACTTTTCTGGATTCCAGCAGTTTACAGTCTAGGGAGCTGAAGACTGGATTGCAGCTTTCCTTTCTCTTGAACTGCCATGTGCCAAGCATCGTGGCAAGCATTTCCTGCTGTATTTGTTTACTTATTTCATATGCAAGTATTTTGAAGTTATGAGTGTTTTCAGTTATAACTGATATTGCTTTAAAAGTCAGATTGCTTGAAAGTGGGCATTTCAAACCAGGTACGTTAGTTCCTAACTTCTTTCTAGACCACAGTGTCTAGGCCTGAAAGAGTGTCTGTCTGGGGTAGGGGCTAAAAAAGACCTTAGCTGTGCACCTACCTCAGGTCACAGCTTATGGGTTCTTCATGGGCTATAGGAAAGCTTCTAGATCAACTCTGGGTTAGTGAAAGGAAATCAGTCTGACCTTCAGTTACCCCTACAGTAACTAACAAAGTCAGATGTTAATGTGTTGCCTGCAGGTTCACTTTATCTGATGGATTGTTTTAGACTATATACCAAGTAGTTGTGTCCTGGTCATTTGCTACCAAATTTAATGTAATATTTTGTTGTGTAATTAAAAATACTATTGTATCTTCCTTCTAGTGGTTTATGGTAGAGAACTGCCAAAAAACACTTTATAGGGCTCAGCACTGTGGTCAGTGGATTCTACTGAGACTCTCTTTTGCCAGGTTATTTTCTTCTAAGTTTGTGTTATCTCCTTTCTGCTCATTTTAGTGCTATATTAACTGGTTCTCATCTTTTCAACTCATTTGGAGGGTTTCACAATTTCTTTGTTTTTTAAAAAAATATTCACTCTACATCCCAATTGTGGCCCTCTCCCCTGTCTCCTCCTTGTCCTACCCTCCCTCCTCTCCCCCTCCCCTAGTCCTCAGAAAAGGGGAGCCCTCCTCTCCTACCTTCTGAGCCCAGTCTATCAAGTCTCATCTGACTGCCTGTATCCTCTTCCTCTGTGGCCTGGCAAGGCTGCCCTGCCAGGTTGAAGTGATCAGTGAGTGGGCACCAGAGTCCATGTCAGAGGTAGCCCCTACTCCCCATATTATGGGACTCAAAAAGAGACTGTGCTTTGGATAGTGTCTCTCTGCCTTTTAGTTAGTTTGGCTAATGGTTTGTCTATCTTGTTGATTTTCCCAAAAATCCATCTCCTGGTTTCGGTTGAATATTTCTTTTTTTCTAACTTATTGATTTTAGCCCTCAGTTTGATTATTTCCAGACATCTACTCCTCTTGGGTGTTTCTTCTTCTTCTTCCTCTTTTTTTTTTAGGGCTTCCAGATGTATTGTTAAGTTGCTTATGTGGGATGTTTCCAATTTCTTTTTAAAGGCACTTAGTGCTATGAATTTTCCTCTTAGCACCACTTTCAATGTGCCCCACAAATTTGGGTATGTTGTTCCTTCATTTTCATTGAATTTCATGGACACTAGCCCAAGGGGTATGTCACATGAAAGCCTTCACTTACCAGGAAAGTGGGACAGAGGGGAGGACATCCTATTGGGACTTTAGGTGAGAGAAGCATGGAAGAATGGGGGAAATAGAAGGATCCAGAGAGTCCCAGAAAGCTACAAGAAGAACATTATGGTGGGCAGATCTGGGCCCAGGAGTCCTACTCAAACTATGGCACCAGCCAAGGACTATACATGCAGTAAACATTGAACCCCTACCCACATCTAGCCAATGGACAGCACATTCTCCACAGTTGAGTGGGGAGTGGAGACTGACTTTCACACGAACTTTGGTACCCCATATTTGATAGTGTCCCCTTGATGGGGAGGCCTGGTGGCACTCACTGGAAGGATAGCAGGTTACCAAGAAGAGACTTGATAGCCTATAAGCATATACAGGGGGAGGGCCCCCTCAGTCACATCATCGGTGAGAGGACTAGGGGTAAAGCGGGAGAGAGGGAAGAATGGGAGGATACAAGGGATGGGATAACTATTGAGATGTAATATGAATGAATTAATTAAAAAAAAAGAAGAAAAAAGAGACTGTGCTGCCTATTGACTAGATCTGAGTAGGGTGTCTGGTTCCTCACCATGCAAGGTTCTTGGTTCGTGTATCAGTCTGCAGGCTCCCTTTGGGCCCAGATTTACTGGCCCCATTGGTCTCCTTGTGGAGCTCCTGTCCCCTTGAGGTCTTTCTATCTCCCAAATCTTTCACACGACTCCCTGTGCTCCACCCCAAAGTTTGGCTGTGAGTCTCAGCATCTGATTTGATTCTCTACTGGGTGGAGTCTTTCAGAGGACCTCTATGGTAGGCTCCCATCCTGTTCCATTTGTTCAATCTCCTCTGGTGTCTGTTCTATTTTCCCTTCTGAATGAGAATTAAGCTTCCTCCCTTGGTTCCTCCTTGCTATTTAGCTTCTTCAGGTCTGTGGATCGTAGTGTGGGTATCCTGTATTATTTGGCTAATATCTCCTTATAAGTGAGTATATAACATGCATGTCTTTCTGGATCTGGGTTACCTCACTCAGGATGATCTTTCCTCATTCCATCCATTTGCTTGTAAATTTCAAGATGGGAGTGCAAACTTGTACAACCACTTTGGAAATCAATCTTAAGCTTTTTCAGAAAATTGGGAATAGTGCTACCTCACGACCCAGCTATAACACTCCTGGGCATATACCTGAAATAAGCTCCACCATACAAGAACTTTTGCTCAACTCT
Source organism: Acomys russatus (assembly GCF_903995435.1). NCBI lineage: Eukaryota > Metazoa > Chordata > Mammalia > Rodentia > Muridae > Acomys > Acomys russatus. The sequence goes on along the minus strand of NC_067144.1, from coordinate 25,416,925 downwards.
GTTCATAGCAATTTTATTCATAATAGCCAGAATCTGGAAACAGCCTAGATGTCCCACAACTGAAGAATGGATAAAGAAACCATGGTACATTTATACAATGGAATACTATTCAGCTACTCAAAACAAGGATTTCACACTTAGTTATTATGCAGAAACACATTGCTTGGATCATATAATAAGTAGTTTTAAATGTGTGAGAAACATTTGTACTGTTTTCTATTATGGCCACCACATCTTTCTTTCTACGTACTATGTATCAGATGTTCAAGGAACAAATCAAAAGAGAACAAGTGAAGCTACATCAAACTAAGTAGCTTCTGATCACTAAGAGAAACAATCACCAAAATAAAGGGCAGCCTGTGAAATGGGAGAAACTGCTTGCAAACGCCGTACCTGATAGAGGGTTAATCTCCAAAGTACACAAGGAACAAGCAATTTGAAATGAAAACATAATAACCTGGTATTTAAAATGGCCTGTAATTTAAACTGTCATTTCTCCACAGAGGACTAAATTGTAGGCAACCAGGTTGAGAATTTCTAAGGACCACTAGTTACCAGAGAAATGTAAGGCAAACTATGATGTGCTCATCTCTGACCGTTAGTGAGCTGTGACCATATACTACAGGCAGCAAGTAGCCAGGGGATTGAGAGGAGATGAAAACTACATTCCTTTTAAGGAAGTGCATTTTCACTTTGCCTTATCATCTGTTTGCTTATAAATACATGCATGATAGTAAATGCATATTTTCATAATATGTAATAGTGCTCTGTGTATGTACACAGTGCATATTCACACAGAGAAATAATACTTCTAAAAGAACCCCAAAATCCAAAGAATAGAGAGCTAAGGCTGGAACAGAAGCTGAGAGAGGAAAATGTGTAATGGAGGACAATTTATCAGCCACTGGAAAGGAGAGTACTGGGACTAGGGGGCATTTTGTGTTGCCAAGCTTTGAGGAGGTAGGCAGGGTGAGATGCTATTTCTCATTCCTATTAGCTGTCCGGATTTGTCGTATTATGGAGCAGCCATTACAGATTCCCAAGCACCATACCTTTAGGAGTTTCAGGATTTGTATTTATCAAACTGGAACCAAGGAATGAGATAAGGGATTTGGGGGCCACTTATCTACTGCTGTAATCAAGCAGGATGGATGGAGAAACAATTCTGACATAGTCAGAATAAGCAGCCATTCTGTGGTCAAAACAGCATTAAATGGGATTCGAGAAGCATGGCTTCAGTCCTCTGTGTAAGACTAAGAAAGGGGGAGATGATGAAACAATCCAAGTACTTATTTTCAACATACGGGCTACTTGTTTTTTTTTTTTTTTTTTTTTTTTTTTTTTGCTGTGCTGCTTTGTTTTTATCACAGTACTTCCCTGTACAAAAATGTAACAAACACTATTATTTTACAAGCAAGTAAAGCAAGACCCTGGAAGGAAACCCTTCCCCCATCAACAGATAGATAAACTGATGAGAGCAGGCTTTAGAAGAAACCCTTAAGAATTCTAAATTACAAGCCTCTCTGACCTCACACCTCACTCTCACCAGCTATGCAAGAGACTCGGTTTTTCCACCTTTCCTGAGCTGCCACATGTTTGGAGGCAATATGTGGTATACTGCGCTTACATTGCTAACGTCCAAACACATATTCATATGTTCATGCTTATGCTTGCGTCCAGGCCTGTATGCGAGGTTGAGTGATGGACAGTTTACCCAGCTTTTTGATACCCGAGATATATAGCAGAGCTGTGCTACAGACGCTTCCCTGAAGGATCCAGGGTTTCACTGGCCCTGTGTCCACTCTGCCACTGGAACACACAACTTTGTAGAGAACAGCTGGAAAACCACCATGCACATCATCTTATGATTGTGAATGCTCTAAAGTCTAAAATGTGTGTGTATGAGTGTGGGGATGAGCATGCATTGTGCAGATAAGTGACAGCAAACATCTCTTAATATCCCTTCTAAAAGGCCTCTTGGTCACAGGTCCATGGTGTAGAAACTCATTCAAAATAAAATTTACTTGGCACTTGGTCTATCAGGACAGGATCCCCTCACTGAGACTTCATATAGGAGTTGCTTCTGTCTCCAAGACTCTAAAGATGACGACGCAAACCCATTTCTCCGAGTCCCTGCCCTGACATGAATCTAACAGACTGTGTGATATCAGGAATGATATTTTGTCTCTGGTCTTTGCTTCACATTTGTCAAATGAGAGTAATACTTGAGCCTTCTTTCAGCTTTGACATTCTGTGATATTACTTCTATGTTACAAACAATTAGATATTCTTATATTTCCACAGTGTTGGCATCCTATGGGCTGATAGTCACTTGCCATGGATGAAATTGCTTTTTTAATAAGTACTCATATGCTTCTCACGTTAAGATTTTAAGTTTCCCCTTCAAGGCGTACATGCATTTCTAGATCTGGCTATTTAAATATGATGCTGTAGAAGGCTTAAACACAATTTTCCATCCTAATTTTGTTGGTGGTACTTTTGGTCTGGGTGTGACATCTGTAATAAGAGATACGCTTGGGAATTTTGTCCAGAGAAGAGGTAATGTACAGCAGGGTATGAAAACAGAGTAGCAGAAAGGCTAGGGAACACCACTTCCCAGAAGACAGGCATAGGCGTGGGCTCAGCAGAGGAGCTCAACATCTCTCTCGCCTCCGATGCTCTTTTTATCTCTCTCTTCATCTACCAATTTTAAAATAGTTCTTAAACATCTGTGGGTTTTCCATATAAATCTTCTTTTTTAATACATCATCCACACAAAGGATAAAACATTCTCATTTGGGATAGCTTGAGGCCATTTGAAATGTTTTGCAAATAATCCAGTATAACAGATCTCAAGGTGAGATGACACTGTGAAAGTGTAGACCGTTTGGCTATAATAGTAAAAATTCCAAAACCAAAATGACGATTCTTTCTATCCTGGCCAAGTAAGGACAGAGCGGCATCTGTTTCAATACCACATACTTAGCATTGTAGAAGGAGCTATGTAAAACAATCCACAGGTAATTTCAAATTATCTACTATAATCGAATTTAAAGCCAATCTAAATATCTAAAAATAAAGGATTCATTTGACATGGCTTATTGAATCTTTCACAAGCTATGAACTCATTTAACTAAAATACCAAAGAATATAAAGAAAGTATTGAAAATATTTAGATTGCCATTTCCTGTATAAAAACAAACTTTTACTATCTCAAATATGTAAAAATGTACATTTATTTAAACCATGATTTGTAATACATGAGACAAAAACAGAATTTTTATTAAAATCATGATTCCATGGATGGCTATTTGGAGGACACTATAGTGTATTTGTTTGACAGTAAACAGACCCAAGTTCCTTTATGGTACCCTGTTTGAATGTGACCATCACTGAGAACAGAAAGGTCTTCTTAAGGGTGGTGTGGAGCCAGTCCCACAATGCTGCAGCCTGAAGCCTGGCCTTTTGTGCACATAAGCTGGAGAGAAGATTGTATAACCTTTCAGAAATTCTGGGTATCTCACAGCTCTAATTCTTCCTCAAGGGGACCATTTTAAAGTAGCTCCTTTCCTGGTTTCATAAATTTTCATTTTCAAACTTCTGCCCTCGGTCTCTTTCTAATGAACTTTCTTTTTGGGAAAAAGTGAAAGAAACTCTTCTTGAAGTTTCATGCTGTAGAAATACCTGTGGGTATGACTGCCCATGTGAGTGTGTCAAATTTAATTAGGTTGTGCTTTTTGTTACTTAATGACTCAACCAGGCTTACAAGTCCAAGATCATAACCTCCCTGGTAGGCTGCAGAGGTAGTTATTTTAAGGGACTACTATTCACGTTATCCAGTCATAATTACGTTACACCATGCCCAGGAAATAAGAAGAATAGTAATGCTCTCTTAATTAGACCCTTCACCCAAGGATCCACAAGCATTTCACAGAATTTCTTCACTCGTTCATTTGCATCTGAGAAACGGGGGCACAATATTAAAATCATATTTCTGAGGACCTCTTTCCTTTCAAAAGTGGCACAGAGTAGTCCCCAGTTCTTATAACAATTTTTCAGCTCATTGGGAGAGTCCAGCAGAGACTAGTAGGGGAATCCAAGGCTGGGTAACACAGTAGACAGTCCCATAGAAAGAACTAAAGGAAAACAGATAAAGGGGCATACTTTTAAATGTGTGAAAGTGTTCTTACTTTGGAAATTTCTGAAGTTTCTGGGAACTACAGTCTTGTGTAGTGCATCCACGTTAAAACTTGTTTTTGATCATTTGGAACACTCACGTGCCTATGCATATAAAACCAATGAAGGAACATGTAAAAAACCGAGAGCAGAAAAAATAATTTCTTAACCTGAGATAAGGTAGAAGGGACAGACACACTTCTTATACCTTTGCCCAGAGCCATAGTCTTTGAGCTCATGGAGTTTGCAGTAGCACTTGTGAAGTCATGTTGCAATAGCATCTCCAGCTTTATAATAATTATCATTCCAGTGGTGTGTGCGTGTGTGTGTGTGTGTTTGTGTGTGTGTGTGTGTGTGCGTGTGCACATGCGCGTGTATGCAAGTCTACGTGAGTGCATGTACGCACAAAATCATGTAGGTGTATTTGCCTCTGGAGTCACATGTAGCACATAGAGACCTCGGATGTCTTTCTCTATTGATCCCCACTCTACCTTCTGACACAAGCTCCTCTCAGTGAACTTGGATCTCCCTGACTGAACCAGCCAGACAGTCCCTCGGACCTATGTGTCTTCAGCTCTCAGTGCAGAGATCACATGAAGGGCCCACTATACCTAGGTGTTCATGTGGGTGCTGGTGATCAAGCTCAGATTCTCATGCTCTTACTTCACCCACTGAGCCAACTTGGCAGACCTGCCATGATTATTTTATCTACCACTGGATACCCAGGACCTTTAATGCTATACCTTGCCTATAACAAATTATATATATATATATATATATGTGTGTGTGTGTGTGTGTGTGTGTGTGTGTGTGTGTGTGTTTGTATAAGTATATATGTATATATGTTAATTTGAAGCAATATTATTAGACTGGAACTTAAGACCATCTAGTAAATGGCCATTAACAAATATTTGTGGACAACATTTGAGAGAAATTGGGCCTCGGACTAAGTAGTAGATTGGGCATTTGTGTAAAGAAGGCATAGTTCTCCATATGTGTGAAAATAACCTTATTTGGAGGAAATTGTTGGTAAAAATATTTAAGACTGTGTAGATGAGGGCATCCTGGACTTACAGTGACTTCTAGCCCAGTGGTTGGTGTTGGGAAGATGATGGCTTCAAAGCAACAGTTAGCCAGCAAGACCAATGCAAGGTAAAAGCAGAGGTGGGGATCACACTGGCATAAGCAATAGAACTCAGGGAGGAGCAAGAAGGTGGATGAGAAAGGGAGCTCTCCTTTACAGCCTTCTGAGAAACATGGAGATGGGCACACCTTGATTTTTCAAGTCTACCTCTGCCAATGCTGCATTAAGCTCTTTAGTTTGGTAATCTTTCATAAGAGCTCTGAGAAGCCATTACAGACCTAGCAGTAGATGAGACTGAGGACTACTGGAATCAATCCTATTTGTGTTCTATGTGAAAAGGATTTTGAAACTATGCAGGAAATTTTTGTTTGTTGTTTGTTGTTTTGTTTTTGTCTTATTTTTTTGAGACCCGGTTTCTTTGTGTAGCCTTGGCTGTCCTGGACTCATTTGGTAGACTAGGCTGGCCTCAACCTCCCAGAGATGCACCTACCTTTCCATTTCAGAATGCTGGGTTTCCAGTGTGCGTCACCACACCAGTTGTAGGATTCTTTTAAATTATAAAAGTACTTACATTGTCTTCAATTTCCTATAGAACGTATTATCCAAATTAGAAGTTTTATGGAAAAACTATAACAACTGTTAAACCTAGAAATTGTTTATTTGGATACTCTGTATCATATTCTGTGCTAAATGTTACAAAAAACTAAATTCTACAAATAAAGGTTGCCCTTATTTTACAATGTTGGTCCTTTTACTAAAATAATACTTGATCCTCCAAGCGGACACTTAATTGCACAAAACATCTTCCATTTCTCAAAGGAAATCCTCTGACCTTCATAAATCACCCTCATATGACCTGTGGCTGGTTATTCCTCCTTGGCACAAGAACGTTCCAAGAGTTCCTCTGTTGGGTTTTCAAAATCCATGTGAAAGTTCTTCACCATCCCTCCTCGAGTTTCTCTTCATCTCAGGGAAAGTCATTGATTTAAACTGTGACTAATCAATAGGTTTCTCAGTAATTTGGGCTCTAATTCTCACCAAACCAGGCAGCCTGACGTAAAGAGCCACAGACATGCAGTCCCTATTTCAAATCTCAGTCTCCTTTTGTGGTCCTGGAAGGAGGTGTGAGGCTGTATCATCCTTATTTGTCCTGCTCAAGTCCTCAGGTGACAGCTTGTTTCCTCAGCTCCAAAATTAACAGGTTGTCTATCCCAGGGGACCAATACCAATGTCTGATAAATTAGCATTTATTCCTTTTTAATTGAAAACTACTCCAACAAATGACACATCTTTCTATTACTTCTTGGGTCCCTTAAATTCCACTAAGAGAACAGAATAATCCATTTGTTCTATATCAGTGATAGATTTTTTTCCACAATGGAGCTCTCTAACTCTATTTCTTAAGCCTGGAAAACCGACCCACGAGCATACCACTGTGGCCCACAGGACTATAGAAACTCACATGTGCAAAGTCAATAGTAGTTGTTATTAATGCACCTTTAATTTTATGACCCACCTGCTTGCAGAATTAGGCATTAGCTTAATCTCTCCAAGAGTTACTCTTTTGTCTTTCGATTTGTGAAGACATGTCACAGATGGTGTTCAAAGGGGGCGTGAATGACACTGCTGTTTTGGGAGGATTTTCTTCCAGTCTCTCCCACAGTGGATTAAGATCCATGCACTCCATTTTGCCTTCTTATTAACATTCAAAACCACCGCAAAAAAAAAACACTGAAAAGTGTTCAGTCCTTCCATCTACCCCAACTCTGTCACACTTAATGTCAGGGATATTGTCTATTCACAGATATGCAACCAACAGCTTTTTTTTTTCTGTTTTCATCACCATGACTAAAGAAATTTAAGGACCTCTAGAGGGTGGCTTTTGTTTTTGCCCCAATTATCAAATTTCTTCCAAAAGCACCCCCAATTATAATTAAATTATGAATTACTTGTTTAGGGTTCATAAGATAAGTGATTTGTTTTGCATACTTTCAAGTATAGCCCAGCTATGTGTTTATAAACTGTACTTACTGGGTTCTCTTATACTTCTCTTTATGGAAGGAGTGTCTCCTTATCTTTCTGACCACTTATTGGAGATACTTACCCAGCCACCCAATCTCAGAAATACCTTCCACCTACATTTTTACCATAACACTAATTAGAATAGGAATGATATCAATGTATGTTTTCATAATATCCATAAACCTATATTTATTACCCATTATATTCATTGCTATTTACCCAGTAGATTACCAGAATCATTTCAGCTGATTAAGAAATATTCAGCAAATAAACAATTATAGGATATATCTGAAGTCTGGATTTACTTAATTAAACTGAATTCTTATCAATATCCCAGCCTATTTTTCCTCTTTATACTCCCATACTTCGCATTACACCTATTATGTTGAGCTTCTTTCACATTTTTCTCTCCTTTACTACTTTATTTATTACCTTTATTGATTACCTTCATGGATATAAGCTAACATATAGAAAATATATGTCAATTCAGTATCAATAAACATCATAAATCTGACTAATATAGATCAGTCATCCATGGGGATATTTCAATATATTACCTAATATCTCTTTGCACATACTAAGTACAGGTTTATTTATTTTTTTGGTTTGTAAAAAAATAGTAGATGCTAAGTAAAAAAAAGAAGATATTTGAAAAACTGTGCCACTGGAAGATGGAGAAAAAGAGAAAAAAAATCTTGTTCAATTTCTATACACTAATCAAAACAAAAATCTTCTTTATTGTATACAATTGGTTGTTTTTCCTAAATTCAACAAAGCCTTTCTTCAAGAGGTTTCTAAGCATTATAAAGGACCTGCCTTTATGGAGTCTTCTGAAATTTTGCTTAAGTGAATAGTTTCCAAGCTACATGATTCATTTATTTCTTTTCAAGGATACATCTGAAAATGTACAACATCATAATCAGTATCATTAGGCTCAATACAGTGCAGGTTCTGGAATATGAGGGACCAGGGTTGTGTTTGGATTTCATCACTACTAGCCACGCCTTTTGAGGCAAGCATCCAGTTCTTTAAACCTTTTCCCTTATGTGTAAGATGATGATAACACTATGTGTGTAATAAGTCTAAATGGGTTAGATCATTGATCAATCTAATCAAGTAAGCATATAAGTGCTAAATAAATGGTAGCTGTTGTTTCTATAATCATAGCCACTATTGCCATGCTGTTGACATGGTGGTAGCAATGGCAATGTTCTTATTAAATGTGAAAATGATTTAGCTAAAGAAATAGGCCATTTCTAAATACTATGTGGAAAACATATCAAATAAATCACACGTGGGTAACATCAAAAACTAGTTTGAACTTTTAAAGACAGATCGGCATTAATCCCCTATTGACTCATGAAGGAAGCTAGAGGCATGAAAGAAAGTAGGTGGTGTATTCAATATTTCATCTAGCATTTTCCCCAGGCTCTTTCAAACGATAGCTTGAGGAACCTGTTGGGAAGCATCCACTCTCCCACTTTCCTCTCAGGACTTGGTGAGCTCACATTGGCATGGAAAAAAAAAGTGTAATAGCATTAGACAAATTCCAATCTAAATAATTATCATATTTCATACACATTTAAATAGATTCAGCAATTAATTTTCTCTGATTGCTTTTCATTATGGTTTGCGAGTTTTTATTCATGGAAATTTCACAAAACAAAGGAAACCAGGACTTTTCTTGCAAGTGTTGCTTTGGGGAGAATTGTAGTCTTATTTTACCAAATTAAGATATTCAAAGAACAATGAACAGAAGCCCTTGCCTTTCTCTCAAATGCCTGAAACAGGAGTCTAAGATAAATTTGCTTGTTTAGAGAAAACAGAGAAATATCTAGAAGTCAATGTGTTCTGAAAAAAATATCAAACTCAGATCATTGTAAAACCGTGCTAAAAGCTGAAAATTCCTGCTGATTTTATACTTTTAAAGCTGCAGATATTCTGACAAGTGGGTATCACTAAGTTGAACCGCCGAAGATTAAAAACCTACAAACAATTGCTAACTATAAAACATACATGTCCACAATTTCTGTATGATCAGACATTTGGGATTGCTAATGTGGTGTTCTTTTGTATATCTTTGTAATTTATAGTTAAGCTCTTTTGTCTGAACACAAATATTTCAGTCATATGAATTCTCTGACATTTGTTTTATCTACAAAAGTGCTCTTGTTTGGATATAAAGTTACTCTTAGAAAGATCCATGTGTGGATCAGAAATTGATTTTAAGTATGACATCATTAATTATCTGACTTCATCAGTATGTTTGATTATCCATTGACATATTAAAAAGTTTGTGCTATTGTTGGAAGAAATAAGACACCTTCCAAGATAAAACATAGTTAGAGGAAGTAGATAAATATGAACATATTTTTAAAAGCTGTGCCTTACTCTTGGACCCTTATCGTTTCATTCTTTCTGACTCCCTTAACAAGAATTAAGCAATTTTGCTTCCCACATGTTTCTCATTAGAATGTTTTGTCTCCCCACACATAGAACTGGGACATTTTGTATAGGACCAGTAGTGATAGAACAAAGTTACCACCAATCTCTGAAAACAAGAGTCCAAATAAATCTTTTCCAGTTTTTTCTATGGTATTTTGTCACAATAACTGAACCAAATATTACATGCATGCACACTCTTCCCCAACAGTATTGGAGAGGCAACTGCTATGGATAATGGAATGTGTGGTTCTGAAAGTTTGAATATGATTTTAGCAAGTACCAGAAAATTGAGAAGGAAGCCAGAGCACACCTTAATGTTTATAAAGTAACAGTCCCATTTTGCTGTTTGGTCAAAGGACAAGAATGCTGAGGCGATATAAACAGTAAAGACTGCACACGAAGCTTCAAATGGTTTTGGAGAGTTTGTGGGTTGGTGAGACCTTGTGAATATCTGATGAAGGACTTGCCTGCACTTTGTTTATACCCTAAGACTTTGTGTGACGTTGTAAAAATGACAGAAACTAATCTGGCAGAGGAAGGTCAATGCAGTGTAACATTCCTATGTGATATTTCTGTTACCAGCTGCTTTTGGTTAGACTTACAGAGAGAAACAGGAACAAAGCCCATAAACATTTGGTGTTGCTAGGAAAAGTGCTGAAACACGTAATAATGTGCTTCCTCAAGAGATCAGTGCCATTAAAAGAAGCCAAGTGCTTGTCTCTGAATTGGCAGGAAACATCACACGGGGCATCTTGGCAGTTGCCCTCTGTTTACCCACATAATGTTCAAGGTTATAAAGACATAAATTTATTTGAAAGACTTGGTTTTGAAAAGAGAACTCATTTTGGGTAGCCCTTTTGCTCAGGGGTGCCCCAGGGGAAAAACTTTATACCATGCTTATCCTCCCAGGCATTCAAAGGCTGCATTGGCCATGGACTTGGGGTTGTGTATACTTCCTGAATTGTTCCCCAACTTTAGTGTCCTGCACCTGATATTGCTATTGGCAGTAGTGCAAAATATAAGTGTGAGAACATGGAAGCTTCATCCCAGACTTAAAAGGAAGGTCTAGGGTCTGGATCCCTGCAGGCATGTTGGTGATACGTGAAGCCAAAGCAGCAATGAAGATGCCAAAAGGATGGAGAGCCCAGGTACATAAGAAGGATGTGGGCATGAAAGAAGCTAGCTCACAAAAGAGCACATATGAGCTAAAAGTTACAAAGCTGTAAGTATAGGCCTCTCCCAATCCTTTGGCGGTCATACTACACCCTCATGTCCTCTAGATATAAGGACTAGAACTATAGAATTGATGCTTGTGCCCCTGTGTTTCAATCTTGTTTACTTCAGCCCTGTTTTGTTATTTTTCCATTCTTGGAAAGAAAATCTTTACACTTTACCATCATATCTTGAGGGGTTTGAACTTTTGATGGTACCATTGAGACTATTGTTGGTGTTTTAGTTTGGATTGGAAATGTATCACCAAGGCCCATGGATCTAAGAATCACTCTACAGTGGTGGGTGTATTTTTAGATGTCATGGGACATATTTATTAGAGGTATGTCACTGAAGATAGGCCACTGAGAGTTAGAGACTGGTTTAAGTCACATCTTCTGTTATTGGTCATAAAGCAAAGAAGTCCTTGTCAATAATCTTGCCAACCCAGAGCCACATCCTATGGCCTTTTTGGCCATAATGGTACCCTCTGAAAACATCAGCCCACATGATTATTTCCTTCCTTAAGTTGGTCTGTCAGGTGTACTGTCATATCAATAAGAAAAGTAACTAACATAGGTGGTTTTGAAAAATCAATATATACTCAATAATAAAATAAAGCTGTGAAATGGCAGAAAAACCACTATTTTTTGTTTGTGTTTCCCATACTAAAGGACCCTGTGAAAAGACACAAAAAGATCAGAGATGTGTAGCAGTGGTGGCTTTTCTGAAAAAAGCAGTGCACATCAAAGACTCTAGAAATCATTAGCTCAATTTCCTTTCTTCCCTAAATAACTTCTGGTTTATATGTGGTACAGTTATTTTCAAGATTGCATTAAAAGACCACAAGGAAAGGCCCTTTGCTGACTCAAAAGTGTGACAGGGAGAGTAACTGAATTACAGAGTGGGGTAAGTGTTGAAGGAAGAAGGATTATAAATAAATGTATGAAAATGTTTAGGCATGCAAGAGTGTCATGGAGAAGTCATTGAAAGACACAAGTGTGGCATTGCTTAAGATCACTTGGCAAAAGAATAAAGATGTGTTGCTACAGAAATGGGAGTCGGCTTGTTTTTAGCTTTCTATTATAACATGGCAGGGATATTTCCTTAAGGCATTTTAGTGGTCAAACATAAGCTATAGTAACACTGATGCAGGCTTGGGTCATAGAGCCATTGTGGGCATGGATATTTCAAGTTCTTGAGTAAAGTAGCTGTGTCAGTGCCTGATTCATAGGCACACACTTTGGGCCTGAAGATGTTCAACATTGGCCAAGATCCGGCCATGTGTCACTGAAGATAGGCTTCTGGGAGTTATAGGTCAGCTCTGGCTCAGGTCTCATCTTCTATTCCTGGTTCATGGTCATATAATGAACAAGCCATTGTCAATAATCTTGCCAACACAGAACTACATCGCTGTGGCCTTTTAGCCGTAACGCTACCCTATGAAGACACAAGTCCACATGAATACTTCCTTCTAATATCAGGCCATGTTTTGTCTTTTAGCTTTGTCCAGAGACCTTTTTCTTAATTAGTACAGCAAAAACTTAACATTAAAAAAAAAAAAGACAGATACTTGCCACTTCAGATATAAAATAATGGAAGGCTATTGGAGTATTGCAGCTGTTTTCAGCTTATTTCAGAACTTGATAGATTTTTTTGTGTTTTGTTTTTTGGGTTTATGTTTGTTTCTGTCTGACTGTGGCCTCAGTAGGAAGTCCACAGAGACACCATTAATAACCGCCCTTCTCTAATGCAATAGACCTGTCTCTAGTCCGTCAGCTATGTCACCTTCAATTAGACAGTGGCTCAGTCACTACGGGGAGAGCCTTCTCACTGAAACTACAGAAAGCTTTCTCCTTTGTGACTAAGTCTTTTCCAGCTGTTGAAATGTTCACCAATTGCTGCTTCAGCTCTTGGAAGGCATACGGCTTTGTGCGCCAATGCATTTACTGTACTAGTAATTAATGCCGTTAGCTTTGTAATTAAAAAAAAAAACTTTTTGTCTTTATACTCAGGGTGATAATGCTGCGAGTAAAAATTAATTAAAATGAGATGAATTGCCTTCAGTTAGAGAAAACTGGAAGTGAAAGGGAGGGGAGAGGGAGGAGGGACTTGTAGAATCTGTGGCCTTATTAATGAGGTAAACCTAGGGGGTTGGGCACCTGTTTCTCCTCACGCTCTGCTTTGTGTTCCTGAGCCTGGGTTAACGTAGACACAAATGCACAGTTGCTGAAGAGGTACAGCAAAGGGACACTTCTCTCCCATTTGGCTACGGGTCACTGTGAAGACTAGAATCAGCAACGCCCATGTTTGTTTAAGCCGCCCTTCAATTTTCATGTACTAGTCTGCTTGAGGTAATGAGCTGTGAAATTGGCTCTTACATTATTATTAATTAAATCGACCAAAAAATTTTTTTGATAACCCGATTCTCTACAAGGTCCTGAAAAATTTAAACATGGGTCATGACAGAGCTTGAGTGAGTGATTTGGACCTCCTGTTCCTTCCTGTCTAAAGCAGAGGCTGCAGGATGTAAGTTCATTGTGGGACATACTGCTGTTTCAAAAGTTAGGCGCCATTTTCTACTGAATGCCACAGCTTCTGGACACTTGCGTGCTATGATGACTCCCTGCATTTCATAAAGAAGCGGCGGTCAATTGGTATGTGGATCAGGGTCGCCCAGTTTGCAGCTTCGAACTCATGTGATTTTAAGGACACAGAAATAACAAAAAGCCTATTGTTTTCAGAGAGCTGATAACATGCACTAGAAAAGCAAATGCTACATTGCATGAAACCACTTAGAAGAGAGCAATTAGAGACTAACAGGTTTGGTGCTCATAGAGAAAGGAAAATCCTAGGAGGGGGACATTGTAGAAAGAAGAAGTCAGAAATGGCTTCATCGGAAGAATGAATCAAAAGGAAAGGCAGGAAAAAATGACACTGTTAAAGACAAAAAAAGAAAAAAAAAATCCCACCACATTTTACAACACATGATCTTTATATAACTCAGTTACTGGTCACGGTGGTGAAAACTACTATTTGCAGGTAGATAGTTATATCATGTCTCTGGCACACTTGTATCTTACTTAACAGTACCCATAAAAAGTCCCTGTTTGCTTTTCTATGGATATCATATCATAGAAAGTCTACCTTGTTAAGCCTCAAGACTAAGATATCCCTCCGTTACATTTTCAATAATTAAAATATTCCAACAGATGCTGCCCATGGGAACCATCGTGTATTTCCCAGGTCAGAGTTAGGCATCCAGTCTTGGTTCATGAACAGAGCAAATCTAGCAAAACACACACTGAAGTAACAAGTTTCTGTCTGGATTTTGATTGTAGTAGAAGAAGAGAGGGGTGGGGACGCTTCAGATGCTCTCTGAAAAGCTAAAATGAGTCTTCCAAATTCCACAGCTATTCCATATTTGGGGGGCCATTTCACTAGCATCACCAGGTAGCAGTTTTCCAAGAAGTCAGTAGTGAGTCTGGCCATATGACGCTTTCTTCCCCCTTCTGTTCTAAATCCCACAGATTGCAAAATTAGATTCCCCAGATTTAACGGCTAAGTTGGCATTCTTTTAGCAAAACCATCTGTACAGCAGTCCCCTCTTATCTGTGGCTTTGCTTCCCAAGGTTTCAGTTACAAGTGGCCAACCCTAAAACATCCAGGCAACACACACTCCCTCACTTAATAGTCACCTAGGAGTCCCCACACTTATCAGACTGACTGTTGCAGCATTGTGAGGTCCCCCTTCAAGTAACCCCTAAGTAGTACTCCAATGCTGCATCACAGCGCCTGTGTTCTGTACCCCACATCATCTCATGTAGACGCTGAAACTTCTCACATCATCACAGTAGTAGACATTTTGAGATAGTAACGTTCAACTCACATTTATTGCGCTATATTAATAAAATGCCGGTGTTGTTCTTATGTTATCATAGGTATGTATAGAAAGAAACAGTACAACTAGCATTTGATACATGGCATGTTTCAAAAACCCATGATACCCTGGTGAGTGCAGAGAGGATACTGTTCTTGTATTAGGGAAATTTGCAAAATCCCTCTCACCTAACATATACAGACACAAACCATCATGTCTTACATGATGTCTCCAGGAGAAAGGTCTATGGTAGTCAGTGCAGCTCTGTAGAGCTGCCCACATGTCTTCCAAATATCTTAGTTTGGCTGTGCACCACCTGTCATTTCCAAGGCAAGAAAATCAATCCTAGTTTCAGCTGGTTCAGCCTGAGAAGGGGACAGTTTGGGAAACATTTGCTTTTCTTTTTCTCTCTTTTTTAAGCAGTGGGGTAGATTTGCTGCCAGAGGTAAGGAATGGGCTCATATCAGATGAGCACAGGTCTTAAACAATTGGGTTAAATGAGCATAGCTGGGCTTTTGATGGATGTCAGATGTATTTGTGAATGGTCCCTGAACTCAAGACAAGAAAGAAGCCCCTCCCAATTGGAAGTATTCTTGGCTACTGGAGTGAGAAATTACCAAGCAAAGGAAATTAGTTAAACTGCCCCCTACAGGTACACCTGGTTTCTGGCTGTGTGCTCATCACCTGCCATGCTTTATAACACTGAAAATGCTAAAGTACCCAGTTGATTCTTTCTTCCATTGTCCTTAATCATTCCTTAGAAACTTAGAGCAAAGGAAGCTGCCATTAAGAAACATCTAAGAACATGTAGTGAACTGTGCAGCCACATTTTAATTAAGAAATGATAGACTAGATTATACTTATCATACAGGAAAAAGCAGTCCTGAAGTAATGAAGTGGTGTGGAGAAAAAGGAGCCAGGATAGGAGTGATAGTAAATTACCAGGAGCAGGTGACCTGCAGATATCCTGTGACCTCTATGAATTCCACATTGCAGAACAATGTTAACAGCCACATGGTTTATGAGCTCCTGCTTTCCTCGCTCCAGAAGGCTGAACACCATGCTCTATGAGCAGCAAAAAAATATATTCCCACTGACTGGCGCAAAGACTCGCCCCCTAAAGAACTGGGCTTACAATCTGGTGCAGGCAAGGAAGTGCTGACTGGCCTCTGGCACCTGCACTGCTCCTGGCTCAGACAGTGCGCCTGGCTGTTGGAAACAAACATAATAACAGATACCTTGGAGTGGCCGCTCTAAGACAGAGCGCATCTGCGCAAGCACTCTGCCTGCCGTAGTTCAGTTCTCTTCTGTTGCAAGCCTTGAATAGAAGCTTTTCTGGTGCCTTTATAAGTCTGTTCAAAGACTCCAAGGATTGGAGAATACAGACTCATTCATTTTTCATTTTAACTTCTCTTGGGATATGAATGTTAGGAGAAAGAAGAAAGAATGAAAGAATATACAGAGAGAATAATTCATGAAGTGACCAAATGCTACCTATGAGATAAGAAGGAAGAACTTGGCAAAACAGATCTGTGCTGAAGGACACAGGGAGCAGCCCAGAGACTTCATTTATTCCTTTGTTTACCTTTTTTTTTTTTTTTTTTTGCTTAGATAAGAAATACTGGTATCACTATTAGAAAATAATTTGGGTTTCAATTTCATCATAGAACTAGCACTACAGTTGACGGCATTAGATTCCTTCAGAGAAATCTCCCAAAAAGAGAAACCCCAAAACTCGCTTGGAACCAAATAATTTTTAATGTAGACTAATGTGTTTGTACAACAAATAATCTGAGATACCGTTTGAGATATGCTTTTCTACCATGCAAGATAACTAAATGCCATTCGAACGGGCCAACTTTCAAATTCATTCTTTGGCTTTCTGCTGAAGATTATGTCTATCAACAGAGGGGTAGATAATGAAATGTGGTCCACATATACAAAGAACTTTATTCAGCTAGAAGTAAAAGTGAAAATATTTAGTGAAAAATTTGTAGTAATGTCAATGGATCAGGAAATAATTATATGAAATGAATTCAAACTCGGAAAGATAAATGTTGTGTTCTGTCTCATGCAAATCCTAGATCTACTTCCAAGGAGACCATGAGAGAAGGTAAACAAATTTGGAGGAAGAGGAATATAGAGGACAACAGAGTATACAAAGCACACAAGTAAAAAAGGCATTATTAGAAATAGAAGGCTGCAAGAGTTGGGAAGTGATGGGGAGAAGCAGGGGCAGGGATCAACGCAATCTATACAAACATACCAGAATAAAAAAAAACATGTTGCTTTGCATATTGCCAAAAGCAAATGAATAAAAGAAAATAATGATGCAAGCACAGGAAAGAATATTTGGAAGAAGAGAAAGAAAGAGGGAGTGACTGAAGAAATGAAGAGAGTGAGGGAAGGTGAAAGAGTGGGAACTCTTTGCTTCTTGATGGAATTGATGCCAAATACATTAAAACAGAATAAAGTGTCTCTTAAACACATACCACATGTCACTTAATTCTTTTAGGTGATTTGCATGCTATTTCATGAAGTTACCATAATAATTATTGTAAACAGAATACTTCTCAAAAAGAGATCAGAACAAACCTTTATATAGCTGTACTGTACAAAGACAAAACAAAAAAGAGAAACAAACAAACAAAATCCCTAGCATTCCAGCACATTTCCATGACTTCTATATTCTATTGTTAGGTATGACTTAAATAAAGACTTGAGGATGAATCTTGTCTGGACATATTTTTAAAAGTGATTTATTTATTTTTATTCTATGTACATTGGTGTTTTGACTGCATGTATATCTGCCTGTGTGATAGTGGTGAGTATCCTGGAATAGGAGTTACAGACAGTTGTAAACTGCCATGTTTGTCCTGGAAATTGAACATGAAAGAGCAGTCATTGGTCTTAGTTGCTGAGCCATCTCTACAGCCCTTGTCCAGATATCTTAATCTAAATCATATGACAAAAATTAGACTAATGGAGGCCTTACTTTCAAATTCTGGATCTCATTTCTAAACTTTACTCTTCTATACATGCATTGTGCACACACAAGTGAAGACACCTAGAAAGTGCTCAATCAGTCTTTTGTGATTTATTTTACTAAGGTTGTAGTGTGTCTACACACTGCCTGTGTTTCTTCTCTCTCTCTCTCTCTCTCTCTCTCTCTCTCTCTCTCTCTCTCTCTCTCTCTCTCTCTCTCTCCCTCTCTCTCTCTCATCATCCAAAAGCAACAGGCACCATACAGTGGAGAGAGCCTCGCTGACTGCTAACTAGAAAAAGTAAAGAATAAATAGCTTTTTTGTAAGACACTTTTAATCATTCTGTTTTTATATACTTTATATTTCCAGAGGCATATTTTAGTCAGGATTTAATGTTTGAAGATATTTATTATTTTAAATAGACTGTGTGTCTTTCTTAAAATGCATAAACCCAAAAGGACCCTCTGATCCTTGTCAGAGGATGAGGCGAGGGATTTATTTGTAGTCCAGTAATGTATAGTATAAAAGTTGAACTACCTTGTTTGCAATTTTACTGTTGTGCAGTTCACACTGCATATAAAAGGCAAGGATGCAGAAACAGGGAAGAGACAAATTCCATAGGCTCAGCATCCACCTGTGACCTTCATTTTGACTCTCACTCACTACCTAGATTGATTTTTGAAGTGTAAACCCCATTGACAGTGTCCTTTGCCTTACAGAAGTTTTTCAGTTTCATGGCGTCCCATTTATTAATTGCTGATCTTAGAGCCTGAGCTATTGGTGTTCTGTTCAGGAAGTTGTCTCCTGTTCCAATGAGTTCTAGACTCTTTCCCACTTTTTCTTCTAACAGATTTAGTGTGTCTAGTGTTATATTGAGGTCTTTAATCCACTTGGACTTCAGTTTTGTTCAGGGTGATAATTATAGATCTATTTGTATTTTTTCTACATGCAGACATCCAGTTTGTTGAAGATGTTGTCTTTCTTCCATTGTATGGTTTTGGCTTCTTTGTCAAAAATCAAATGTCCATAGGTGTGTGGATTTATTTCTGGGTCTTCACTTAGATTTCATTGATCAGTTGGCCTATTTCTATGCCAGTACTAGGGGATGCAGGCTATTCTGATGAGACCTAATAGGCTCTCTCCAAACAGTTGGGGTAGGAGGGCGTCCCCAATCAGAGGCCTACGGGAGGGGGATAGGGAGAAGAGGGTGGGAATGGGAAGATAAGGAGGAGGGGATAAAAATCAGAATGTAATGTGAATAAATTATAATAAATAAAATATAATAAATAAAATAAAAACATAAGCCCCAGGCTAATTCCCCAGTCTGTGGACATGATGAAATGAGTAAAATCAAAGTTTTAGGGTAGCAGGCATAATATCCTCAGAAGTTCCAACAGGGTAGAACCCCAGCAAGGAGAGGGAAGTGGGTACAACATCCCTCCCCTAGCTAAGGAGTTATTTGCAATTGATAGATGCTGCAAGAGAGAGAATCAGCTTTCTCCAAAGGAGTGAGGAATTGCTTATCACCCACACCCCAGGGCAACTATCATGGTCAGGAAGTCAGTCAACACAAATTGAACCCCATGTTTTTGTGTATTTTATTATGCTTTGGTTGGATATGGATTTTTTGTTTTGTCTTGTGTTTTATTTTTGTGTGTGTGCTTTCTTTTGTTTTTGAGGGAGAGAACATGAGTTTGAGTGGGTAGGGGTATTTGGGATGAGTTAGGAAAGGCTATAAAATATGATCAAAACGTATTGTATGAAAGACAATGTTTTCTGAAGTTGGGAGGAAGATATGATGGGAAGTTATTGGGAAAATGAGAGATGAGATATAACCAAGATGCCTGGATAAGTGTATGAAAATGTCAGACGATAAATTAAAGAACAAGTGTAAAAAACGTCAGAAAAAAATCACGTTAAGCATGGTTGAGGAAAATAACTGTTGTTAAACTCTGACCTCCACGTGTACTTATCCAACATATGTATGTACACACAAAGACACACACATATACACACACACTTTCTCCAGGGCTATAAGCCAAAATGAAACATGACTGATGAAGTTATTGTCTGTTATATAATGCTTAAACCGTTTTGGATAATTTTCATTACTTCTAAGAACTGATTATTTGAAAAACACGAACTGTTAAAAAGTCTTCATCTTGAACAGAGACATAGTCATTCTGTATTGCACTTGTACTCCTCCTGACTCCATCTCCTAAATGCTGAGATTAACAAGTGTGTACTACCATACCTGGTTTAGGATATGTGAACCTAATAACGTTTATAAAGTGAAGAAGTGCTCAGAAAGATGTTAGTTTGAACTAATGTTTGTGTATTGGTCAACTTAAATGGATTAGATTCTTTATCTTTAAATCAAAACCAAACAAACAAGTAGACAAAAACCCTATACTAGATAAAACCTGAGGCTGTTATATAATAAAAGTAAAAGCCTGCTGCAATGATTTGACATACACATCTATATCATGAGCACATACATTCACAGATAAATACAAAAATACATATATACGTGTATATATACAAGGAAGGTATGGAAAATAAAACTGGATAAACTGAGATAATCTTTTTTGCTGACAGTGTTGAAGACTTGTATATATATAATTTGGTTACAGTTTAAAACTCAGTCACCATAACATGCTAATAAATTACCCCATCCACTGTACATTCTTCCTTACCTAGACTGAAGACAGACGTGATCCTTACATCAGGGCCAAGAATAGTACATAAAAAATGTATAAATTGGGCTTTCCTTTTATTTTAGCATGTGTAATTCTTTGTTAAGTTATGGGGGGAAAGGATCAACGTTCAAATCAATGGTAATGTGTGATGAGTATTTGCTTTGCTTTCGTTTCTTTTTCTCTCTTCCTTCGTTTCTTTCCTTTGATTATTTTTAGAACTTCACATGTGATTCCTGTACTTTTATCATTCTCCTCTTTCCTCTCCTTGCTTCTGTGTCCCTTCCATTTTTCTCACATACAAATCATCTTATTATATAGCTATGATATATATATGTACATATATGCATGTGTTTATAAATGTAACCTGATGAGATACTTTAGTATTGCTCATACATTTTAGGGCTGACAACTCAGAAATGGATAGCCTTTCAGGGACTTGTACATCGAGACAACGGAGTCCTCCTCTTTCAGCAGCCATGAGATGCCTGTAGCTTTTCATCTAGCATGAATGCTCTGGTCCATGATGGCATATCAACTGGTATTGGTAAATTTTACTTCTAACTTAGGCAATCATAATATTGTGATTTCCTGGGTACAGTTTTCCTTTCATTCATACCACCTTGCCGTTAAATACATGTTTTATCCTTATAATCCTCCTGCCTCTTCTTCCTCTGTAATGTGCCCTGGTCTTTAGGTGTAAGGGCAACATTATAGTTATATCCAGTGGGGCTGGGCACTGCAAATTCAGTTGTTCTCTGTGTTTTGACCAGTTACATTTTCTTTAATATGGTCTGTCTGTTGCAAAAGGAAGGGAGCTTCCTTGGTGAGGGATGACAGCTAAGATTATCTGAGGACATAAAGACAAGCATTTAGAATGGAGCTAGAAATTATGGTAGTTTAATGAAGTGGCACTAGTACCTTCTCTTCTATTGTCCCTGCCCTCACCAGCCAGCACCAGACATGAATTTCCTTCTATTGAACAGACCTTACAAACCTCTGTGCCAGACATTGGAAACCTCCTTTCAAGTCTTTGGCCAGGGAAGTCTAAAAACCATTCACCCAAACAACCTAGGCTAGTGCCACTACACTTGGTTGCCTCTCAGAAATTGGAGGCCAGTTACTATACATTTCAGATGCAGAACTTAGAGTAATCAAGCCAGAACAGATGTGGAGACATGCTCTCTGAGGACTAGCTCATACAGTACTGGAAAGATCTATGCAAGTAGCTAGGATAAAAAAAGCTGTCAGGAGTTCTACCCAGGTTAATGCCTTTGGTCACCAACAATGGCCAGCAGACCAGTATATTTCCCAATGCACACAGTGGCACTTACATCCTAGAGCTCAGTGATGTACATTTCTTTCTTTCTTTAGCTGAATTTTTATGAATGCATGCAAAAAATAAAGTCTGGAATGGAACATTTGGCCTCGAACAAACTATGTGAACCTCATGTGGCCCCCAAATACAGAGAAAATATGGTCTGGGATATTGTATTTCATCACTTTATTTTCACCAACATTTACATGTATTCCCCACAAAATTTAAGGTAGTGTTAGCAGTTTTGTATGTAAAAAAACCAAGCAAAACAAAAAACCCAACCCAAACCAAATCAAACAAAACAACAACCACCACAAAAATGCCTAAAACACTGTGAGTAGCATAAGTGAACTTATATCACATATCTTGTTAAGTAAGATAAGACCAAGTTAAACAACTGTGAAATCAGTGCCCTAATCTGCTTTAGTTTAACAATCCCCTAACTACATCAACATATAGAATAGAGGCACTGCATTGTACTGACCAGATTTCCAAAGGCCAGCATAAACACATCCCTCAATCAGGAATTCTCAGTATTGCAAGGAACTGTTAACGTTTGAGGCTTAATCATTTTTCGTTGTGTGGGATAGTCCTATAAAATGAAAGACATCTTTGTGTTTCTACGACTTGCATGAGTACAGCATTTAGCCATTTCTCAAACAAATAGTGTGAAGCACCAATGTCAATGTGCATTTCCAACTTTATATCAAGTGGAAGAATCATCTTACATTGAGACTTTACTCATATAGGAATTATGAATTGCTATGAATGCTCCAACAAACTACCCCAGTTTTCATCACTAGGTTTTATTTTTATCATCTTGAATCTCTCTCCCCAATTGATTGTTCACTCAAAGAGGCCCCAAAAACTGGCTTTCCATAGTTAATTAAAGCTTTCACCATCATTTTGATACTGCTTGACAGTTTTGAAAAATGGTTGAGATTCTAGGACAAAAGTACAAAACAGCTATAATTTAAATTTTTTTCTGACTTTTTAAAATATTCCTGCATAATTAAGATTCACTGAAATATCCATCCTGATTCTAGCAGAAGGTTAGTTATATGGGACTACAAGTAAAGAGGAAGAAGCAGTTCCCCAAGTTACCTGCCTAGACCTTGTGGCTTACTACTTGGCTACACTATATCAGTGAAATTAGGAATACAAGGAAAAGAAAGGTGCATCATATCTGACAGCTTTATGGAAGACAGATAGTAGATGTAAACATAGATTCTCACTCATCATCATAGAGATGGAAGCAGGGTATCTCACTCATGGTCCTGGAGATGGGGGGCGGAGCTCCTCGCTCATGGTCATGGAGATGGAAGCAGGGTATCTCATCGTCACGGAGATGGGGCAGAGCTCCTCAGTCACGATCATAGAGATGGAAGCAGGGTATCTCACTCATGATCATAGAGATGGAAGCCGAATATCTCACTCATGGTCATGGAGATGGAAGCAGAATATCTCACTCATGGTCATGGAGAGGGGGGCGGGGCTACTCACTCATGGTATTGGAGATAGGTGCTGAGCCTGTTACTCATGAGTAATGTCAGTTCATGAACTCTATTGTCTGTGCCTAATGAGATCAGCCCATGAGATTTGAACTACTTGGCCTTCCTCTAATGTTTGCTAAGAAAATAAAAACTTTCAAAATTACTTTATATGTTCTGTTATTTTCTGACATTAGCAGGAAAGGGCTTAATATAAAAGTGAAATGATTAAATGGCCACTTTTTAAAAGTTACGTTACCAAATACCCTTACCTGCAGTCTGACAGTCTGAGAAATAGACTGGTCTATGTGCTTTTGCTCTCCCAATATACCCTCATCCACCCTACATATCATAACCATAGCACGTACGACATTGTTTTGATGATTTGCTAGGTGTAAGTGGGTCCAGCACAGTTCTGCCTATGTGGTTGGGTATAGATTTGCTTTTAGTAACTAAGAGAAGTAAGCATGTATTTGGATCATAGCACTTGTAATGGTCTAGGATGAATACAAAGCAAATATGTTCTAACTTCCACTCTGTATGGGTTGCTGACCTCACCATAGGACAGTAGAGTGTATATAGTCTCTAATGGGCCAAGTAAAGTGGATGACTTGATGTCTCAATTGGTACATGTTTCTGAATGTACACACACACACACAGTCCTGTGTCTCTGTCTCCATAAGCTCATTTGCTATACTGTAGGAAACTAAAGAAATTTCATGAAACACAAAGTTTTAAAACTACAATTTAAATTCTACTAAATCCTAGAAAATACTATGCACAACATTGTTTTTCAAAAAGAGAAACACATAAATTAGTGATTTGAAAGGTATCTACTAAAACTAGGAATCTTGTTCTCAAGCATATTTTGTCATAAGATCTTACTCAATGTCTTGGCTAAACACAAGACAATGCATAATGTTAGAAGATATTTTTGTTTGATTTGTTAAGTAACTTAAGATGTGGTAATATTGTCTTAGTCACTGACTGTTCTATTGCTGTTTAGAGACACCACAATAAATATAACTATTATAAAAGAAAGATTGTTTCTTTGTTTTTCGAGACACAGTTCTCTGTGTAGCCCTGGCTAACCTGCACTAGCTTTGTAGACCAGGCTGGCCTTAATATCACAGAGATCCACCTGCCTCTGCCTCCACAGTCTGAGTTTAAAGGTGTGTGCCACCAAGCACAGCTTAAAAGAAAGAATTTAATTGTGGACTTGCTCGGTGTTTTAAAGAGTTTTTCCATTATCATTATGGTGGAGAGTGTGGTAGGAGGCAGAAAGTAATGGTCCTGGAAAAGTAGAAGAGAGTTTTACATACTGATCCCCAGGCAACAGATGAAGAAAAAGACTCTGGGCTTGGTATGAACTTTTGAAACCTCAAAGGCCACCCTCAGTAGCACACCAAGTCCAACAAGGCCACACCTACTCCAACAAGGCCACACCTCCTAACCTTTCCAAATAATTTTATTCCCTGGTAACTAACCATTCAAATATATGAGCATATGGCAGCCATTATCTTTCAGATCACCACAAACATATCCAATTGTTTTAATTGTTTGGATAAAGTATAAGATAATTTTGTATAAATATAGAAGGGAACAACAAAATGTTATCCCCCACCCTCTACAGTTATGATCAAAGAGTAGAATGCAACAGTCCCATGAGTCACCCCTCTTAGACATGCAACACATGGGGTCATGCTATGCAGCCCTTGCTGTCCTAGAACTTTGCTTTGATGACCGTGTTAGCTTCAAACTCACCGAAATCTATCTACCTTTATCTCTTGAGTCTAGGATTAGTGATATGCATCACCATGCCTAGCAAATACAATAGCTTTTTAACTGTAGATTTAATTTTCTTTAATTATTGATTTTTACCTTGCTTAATAATAAAGTATACATGTTACAAACTTTGGTTTAAAGTATACTAGGGATAATGTTGTTGTGTTGAACACATCTTTCTGCACTGCATCATGTACAACAGTACTTGCTTGAACCTTCACATTGGTGCAGCATAAATACAGTTTTTTCCTGTGCTCCAGTTTTTCTGAGTATAGAGCATCATGTCTGTAATCTCTTCACCAAGTAAGAACAGGTATATTGTATTCCATGCTTCCTTGGAAGAAGAAGTTTATGAGCCACAGACTCTAACAGGTGCTCTTCTGTTGGGTGTACTCTAATTGTAATTATTCCTTTTATTTTTTCCATTTTTGTGACCATGATGTGCATACACCAAATTGTACATGAACCATTTAGCATAGTATGGTATGAATTCTCCATGCTCCTATAAAATCATCATCTATGAACCTCATTTTCAGTTTTGTGGTTGGAGGTTATTATAAGGGACTATGTTTCTGAGAACAGGTCAAAACATTTAGAGAAACAACTATCCTTTAAAGCTTCCCTTGCAACCTGGATAATGTGAGCACATGATTGGCGAAAAATGACACATCTCATACGTGCTATTATATGATGAAAATATCACAAAAGATAAGTTCTTCCAGGGCCTGCATGAAATAACAGGCCTCAGTGAGAAAACTGTTCACTGAATCGTGATGTTTTGTAGAGAAACTACAACCTTGGCAGGTAGAGCAGAGTTCAAGTTAACAAGGGTGCAACCCACCTTAGTAAGATTCTAATAGGGGCTCTTTCATGTCATGGCTCCAAGATAACCAAAAAAATCTATGCTAAAATGGGCTTCAGCCATGTGTAGCCAATACTCTGCATGAACTCTGCCCAGTGTGCTCCCAAGGACAAGGCCATTAAGAAGTTAACTACCGGGGCCACTGTAGAGTCCAGAACACAGCTGGAGCAAGCATTTTCAACGACTATGTGCTTCCCAAACTCTGTGTAAGGTGCATTACTGCATGAGCTAGCTGTACCATTCCTAGCAAGATAGGCAGAAATTGATCTTGTGAAGTCAAGAAGCACCGAACACTCCAACCAAGATTTAGACCTGCTGGTGCTGCACTTCACCCTCCACCGAAGCCCATGTAAAGAGGTGACTTCATAAGTATGGAAGGAAAATACACTTCGGAAGAATAAAGTGGAATTTATATTAAAAAAATAAAATTTAACAATGGTCTGGTAAGTGAACATGATATATTACCGATGATGTAGAAATGCATAGCAGATAAGTAAACCAAAGTATTCATACTGATTGGAGCAATTTCACTCCTTTTTTTTTTTTCCATGAGGCAATAAACATTGGCATCAGAAGTTCACTTGATGGGCATGAGATTATAATGAATCCGAGGCAGGGGGAAAAAGGACAGCAGAGTCAGTAGGCCCAGCCCCTGATGCCGCATTGTGTAATCTCAGCTTCATGCTCATAAATGTTGGAGCTTCAAGGCATTTGTGAAGCTCAAGTTATTGTAATTAAAATATGGTTTTAGGCCAATATTTATCTTTCAGAAGTGAGAAGGCAGTGGTTTCATCAGATTCTCGAAGTGGGGGGGTGGGTGAGTAAAGCAAATACTGTTAAGCATATTATGTGATGCCAACTGAACAGAAAACATTATGTTGTCTTTCTCAAATGTACTTTCTTTAAACAATCTGCAGACATAAATATTTCTCTCTCCTTGGTGTGTGCACCTGTGTGGACGATTGTGTATATAAGCATGCAGTGAGCCTGGCCCATTCAGGGCATGGGACTAGTGTTGTTCTCGAAGTCAACCACTTTTTTGTTTTAGGGTTCATGTTCTGACAAGTCTCCCACTGACTTGAACTTGCCAAGTAAACTAGGCTGGCCAGTGAGACCCAAACATCTGCTTGTCTCTATTGCCTTAACCCTGCTTGAGATTACAAACGTGCAACACCATGACTGCCTTTTTTCTTTGGGGTTGAAATTATAGTCTCAAGCTCACAAGACAAATGCTTTACCAACAGAGGATAACTCAGATCTTCTCCATTCTTCCTGCCCCATCTTCTCTTCTTCCTTCCAGCCCCCACCTCTCTCCCTTTCTTTCTCCCTTCATCCCTTCTCTTTCCTTTGCAACATCAAGACTTTGAACTCAAGGCCGTGCTCATGTTCAGAAAACACTCCACCATGTCCTCAGCCATATTTTACCTTCCCTCACCATGACCTCCTTCCTAGTTTCATCCATTCTTTTTTACTATATGCTGAAAAGCCCTCAGTGAATATTTTCTTTGTATCAAAAGCATCTAAGAATTAATATAAATGAGGTTACAAACAGCAACATTATGGGTCTACTTGCTATTCAAATTCTCTATCTATATTAATAGGGGGAGTTCTGAGCTTTGGGTGCACCAACAATCAATCACCCAGTGCCAATCCCTGTGCATCCTCACAGAGAAGATTCATAGTGTGTGCTCCCAATGTTGCTATCTGAGAAGGAATGTTCCCAGGGGCACCTGTGGAAATTAGGGAGGCAGCACTAGGTAAAGACAGTAGAATGGCATCCTTTGCTTTTCATCACTCTAGATCACTTTTGGTAATGTGTAATCTTGGGGATTTTATGTGACTATTATAAAAGTCCACAAGTCTTCCATCCTTCACTCTAATATACAGACCATATATTACCCCCATGTGTAATTTTGCTTAGCTGTTTATCTCTCTGTGGGATGCGGAAGCAGCAAACTACCAAAAGAAACAAGAGTAAAAGGGGAAATTTGTCAAGGAAGAAATATCCAAAAACCTATCACAGACCGAAGGGAAAAATTCAGGTCTCCACAGATGAGCGCTTTTAATTAGGAAGAGGGCTGAACGGCAAAAGGCTTATGCTAATAAGCAGGCTCTTTTAATCAGCTTATTAAAAAGAACATTTTTAACAGCCAAAATAGTTTCAAAAAATGGTAATTATTAGAAAACCATTAGCAGGTTGATG
Source organism: Acomys russatus (assembly GCF_903995435.1). NCBI lineage: Eukaryota > Metazoa > Chordata > Mammalia > Rodentia > Muridae > Acomys > Acomys russatus. The sequence continues at coordinate 25,388,771 of NC_067144.1, read as the reverse complement.
GAGGAGGAAGAAAAAGGCTGGGCACAAACTGAAATGTAAATGCTTTCTGGACGCTGTCCACAGGCCCGGTGGTCCTGAAGAAGTGGGGCAGCCAGCTTCCTTGTGGCATGCTCTGTGGCAATTTCATCTCTTCCTGCACAAAAGACCGAGTTCCTTTCCAGAACTCCTGCTTTCACATCAGTCATTCTTTCTGATTATTTTGCTATCATTTCTAACATGTTCTTTCCAACCCCCACCCCACACTTTGTTTCTCTTCCTGGTTTTTGTTTCAAGGCTTTGGCTCTGCTTTCTTTCCTGGGATGAATATGCTTTCCCTGTCTACTGCTCTCTGTAGCCCAAACATGTACAACCTACCTAACCTGAATTTTAACACGGTGAAAGAAAACATCTTACGGTTAGTTTCTAGGGAGTATTTCTAGTAGTTTCATTCCGTCCTGCATCATAGAAAAATTCTTCCAAATGGTTTTTGAATCCTGTTCCAATGTGGAGTAAAATATCAAGATCTAATACTTCAAAGTAAGCCGCTGGTTTTACTGAGTCTGTCAAGGTTAAGGAAACATAATTTTCTATGAGCAATTAAGATAAGATGAAATTAACGTAGAAACAGGGTAATAGGAAAGTAGAAGAAGCCATGAAACCAACCAAGTGATGGAAATAGCCCAACTGGAAGCAAACCCCCTCTCTAGTGTGAGACATAATGGAAAGGGCACTACCTGAATCCATCGGACAAAGGTGAAGCCTCAGTGGCCTATCCTGGACATCTGGAGCTACAGAAGATACACGACAGCTACCCAAGACACTCCTGAGTTCAAGAGAAAGGAGGAAGGCATACTCTAGCTGCCTCCTACTAATGTATGGTTCTGCGCTCTCCCCAGGTCCAGCAACCGGTCAATAGAACAGGGAATCTGAAAACCACAGCCTCTGGAGGCCATACTCCTCCCACAAAGAGGAACAGTGCCATGAATGATGAGTGAGAGGACCCAGTCAACCAGCTCCAGCACACACCAGCTGTTTGGCATTGAAAGGCAGTAAATGTATAAAAAAACAAGACTACAATTCAACAAAATTGACGCACATATGAATTCATAAGGACTGAGCTGTATGCATAGGGTCTGCATATGTCTGCACCAAATGAGGCCCTAGAGAAATGGACACATACCTCCATCTCTAACCCAGAAGCAATTGACAACTGATAACCAACTGAAAATGAAAGTTTAGTTTCCTCCACAGGAGTCTCACTGGGGGAAAAAGCTACTCTTAAGTGTAGTGTACATGCTCAGCAGTAGGTGGCTACCAGAAAATGAGCCAGTGGTATTTTTGGAGGCTCCTTACTTTATAATGTTGTGTGGGGCTTTCTCTCTCTCTTTCTTTTTAAACTTTATCTCATTCCTTTATGTTATTTTTATTCATATATTTTCTTCTCTTCTTTTCCTCTACAGGTTTCTTTGAGTATATGTTATGACTTCCAATGGATCTCTGTTTCTAGTGCCTGCTCATGAGCTCTTTTTGTTTTGTTCAATTCCAATGCTCTAGTTTTTATCTTATCTTATTATATTTTATTTTGTTATTATCTCTTAGAAATCTGTTTATGTTCTAATGAGAGATAAACAAGAGGATGGATCTGGATCAGAGGGGATGAAGGGAGAAACTGAGAGGAGTTGAGGGAAGGAAAAGCACAGTCAGGATATTTTATGTGAGAAAATTCCATTTTCAATAAAAGCAAAAGAGAAAGGGGAAAAAGAAGGGCACTAGATCTTTCTATTTGGCTTTTCCTTCACATCTCTGTCAAATGTTTTTACTTAGCCATGGCTAAGTAAATAGAAATGCCACTTCTAACATTCCAGTACTCCCTATTTCTAATTTTATTATTTCGGGGGGGGGACACAGTTTCTCTATGTGTATCCCTAGCTGTCCTGGACCCCCTTTTGTAGACAAGGCTAGCCTTGAATTCAGATAGATCCACCTGCGTTTGCCTCCCAAGTGCTGGGATCAAAGGTGTGTGCCACAACACCTGGCTCTGTTTTTAATTTTAAAAGGCAGATTTAATTCAGCAAATGTTGTTTGAAGTTCTACAGTTATGTAATTCACGAGTAGGACTTCTTCTTGTCACTTTCTCCTTTGCCTTAGTGAGAACAGTCCAATTATACACATTCAAAATTGATCACCAATGACCCTGATAGAGAACTTGGAGCTAATAATCCACACAGTGCCATCACCACCGTTTATTATTCGCACACTTATTTTTCTACTCTCTCTCTACTAGAAAATAAAGTCCCAGAAAAGAGGAGAACTCAGTCTCATTTTCTGCTGACAGACACTGAGTGTTTAATTAATAATTTGGGATAAATGAATAGTCAGTGACCCCCTTAGTGCCTTAGATATTAAATGTATTAGCTCAGTTTTGCTGACTGCTTTATCTTATGATTCTATATCTTGCCTTTAGTTAAGGCTCTACTCTCATTTGCTGGAGACTCTTAGCAAGCTCTTTCCTGGATTATTTAGAATGTTCTGAGCCTCCAGTCTCTTTCCCAATAAAGCAGTTTTATGTTACTATCACATCTATTAGTCAGTGTGAGATGCATCAGAAGAAATCAGCCCTAGCTGTGCTATCATCCTTATCATTTATTCTCCAGAACTGGGAAAAAACATTTTTTGGTGTGTGTTAGCAGGAGCAGTCTGTTGCTATAGCTAGCCTGGCACCTTTATATATGTAAAACAAAGCTTAGGGTTATATATTTCATATGCTTTATTTTACCCATAAAAACTTCTATTGTTTCCTTGTTACCTAACAAATAAAACCAAATGCCTCAAGAAGAGAAAGCCTCTCAAAATGACGACACCTGTTCCCTCTTACCTTTTAGTTTCTGCCATTTATTTATATTCTACATTCAGGTCTTATGAAAGTTCTCACATTTGTCAACTTTCCATGATCTTGATTCTAAGTGTGTGCCACTCCATCTGCAAAATGTATCTTTCTTTACATCATTAGACAACAAAATTATTCTTCTCAAACTAAGTCCAATGTACCATTTCTGGCACCTTTCCTATATCCATTTAATAAAATTTATTCTGTCTCCTGTGTTTGATTGCAATTCTACAATATCACATTTCTTATATGTGTAAGCTCAATGCCTCCCACTGGACTACCAACTCCTGTAGGGAAGGGAACATACCCTATCTTTCACTGTATTGCTATAGCCTAAAACCATTTTAAAAGGGAATTTGTTGAATGAATGAAAAAATGAATTTGCTAATTCAAACACACTTGAGAAACTGTAGCCATTTTTCCCACTCGTCGTCCACTTTCTCAAAGGAAACCCAAATTGTGAGTATTGATTTTTAGGGAAAGAGAGACTGGAGAAAAGAATGAAAATAGAATGTACCTCAAAAATGATATACATAGTGAGTTCTCTGGCCTTTTCATTATATTCCTTCTTCTGTCACCCCATGATTCTATAAATGTGGGAGAAGCACAAAAGTAGGCCAAATGTAGGTGCCCGGCATCCTGCTTCACAGGCTTTCACGGAAAAAGCAAATCAAAGAATATTAGAATGAGAAAGAAGTGTCAGCAGCAATATACTCCACACTGTTCTCTTGCCTATTAGGAAAGCCACACATTAAATAGGCTTCACTTGCCTGCAACCACACAGTTAATAAGTAGCAGGATCTTAATTCAGGTTTTCTAAATAATTGCAGGCCAATGCTCCTTTAGCACATCCTAGTTTGCTTTGACATTTTCGTTAGTCCCTAGACTTAAAAACACATTCTTATTCTATCATCAAATTTCTTTCTACTTTTCCCAAACAGTCTATGCATGCTTAAATGCAATTGTCTCATATATGCTTGACTCGGAACATTTATGAGAAGGCACGGAGACACGAGTTGATATTAAAAATGGAGTCTGTATCTATAAAATTTTGCTTGATTTAAAATACGAGGAGCACAGTCATATTGCCTGTACCTAACAGAAGCCTACAACACTTAAATGCATGTAATTTAAAACCTCTATACCTTCCTTGCGGAACAATCTTATTTTCATTGTTATGTTTTAATGCGAATGACTATAGCAGGCAAATGCCAGTATTCACAGCCTTAGTCCTAGTTTGTCTGAGAAAATTATGCCAAGCGTGCAGTGCCATCTGGTCCTGTAGCGATGCCATCCTTTCATTTCTCAGCTCCGTGATAAACAACCCAACTGAACGTCATTCTCTGAGCTTCACAAGCACCTCAGGGCAGGAGAGGAGGGGATGTGTTCCCCCCATGCCACATCTAAAATGATGCATATGGCTGGGCGGGGATGAGAAAGGCAGTTCTTGAACATTTGGGCCAGTGATGAATGAGAAGGCATCTCTAAGCACTCAGAACAACCACAGGACAGAAATGTTTTCTCGTAATTTTCAAATACCCTGATAGGAGTGATTGTGGAGGAGAGAGAGCATGAGGCAGAGATGCGGGTGGGTCTCGTCTTCCCTGATTGTGGTCATCTGCCCATTAGTAAATACTCAAAAGATGAACACAGGATTAGGATATAAAGTGATAGAGTTACAGAAAACAGCATGGTGTTCATAACTTATACAGGGCTTATATCCTATTTTCAGTGGGGCACAAAAGTGAGGTCACAGAACTCTGGTATTGATGATTATGTAAGAAAGTTGAGAGAATTTTATGTCTGGGAGTAACCATTGTCTAATATTTAAATTGCTTCTTTTAATGTCCCTCTCTTTGTGTTGAGCTTGCTGTTTTTCAAACTGCCCAGGGCTCTTTCAGTGTCTCTCTGTTACACAATGTCTAAGTATTAGAATACAGCAATTGTTTATGGCATCCATTTCATCACCTAAGACATTAATAAATAGGTTGAAGAACTATCAGGAATGTTAATACATCAAGAAACATGTTACTGATGCAACAGTGGAAATCTTACAAATGTGACAAGGAAGGATACAGTAAGGTGTTTAGAGATATGTGGAGAAAACTGTGGAAGTAGAGTAGACGATGTATTAGAATTGAAATTGTTTGAATATTAGGATAAGCTTTTGTGCATCCTCTGGGGAAATAAGAGGGCCAAAGTTGACTTGGAAATGAGAGACCCTATTTGAAGTTTACTAGTAAAAATCAGTCTCTACTCTTTTACTCTTTAAAGAACATGCAACTTTTATAGTTTAACCCAAGTACAGTTAAAAAAAAAAAAAAAAAAAAAAAAAACCTGCTATAGGGAGTCTCTGTGAGTTCAATAACCCATGTAAGAGATTTGAGTATGACAGACCCCCTCTCTCAGGCTGTGATGGAACATTCTGAGTTCCTAGTGGCTTACTGCAGATTATGCATTCGAGCCCATGCAGGCCATGAGAAAAATCCAAGGAGAAAAAGAGATACTAGTCACCTTAAGAATCTCTTTTCAAGTAACTATTTGATCATGTATTTAGTTTTAGTTACCAAATTCTGTGCCTGGAAATATGCTATCTGCTAAAGACACAAAGACGAAGCTGGCAGATGCCCTTCCCTCAGAAGTTCAAATATGAAATGGATGATTTATACATATGCAACTGTTTCATATGGGAGCAGTGAGGGAAGGTCTTCCTTCAGAGGAAACCTACCAATGGGTTCAGAAAGAAACTAAAAGCGTGGGGATCACAGCCTTGAAGGATGGGTGGGGTGTCAATTGCTACGAAATGAAAAGGAAACATTCGAAGCAGATTGGTATTTGGAGGAGAATCATGGGACAGAACAAACCTGTTCATTCATAAACTCCATTTTCTTTTCTGTTTTTAATTATTTATTCACTTTACATCTCAATTGTAGCCCCCTTCCTACTCTCCTCCCAGTCTCCCCCTACCTCCTCCCTCTATTCCCTTCTCATCAGAAAACCATTCCAGCGTATCAAGTCACATCAGGACTGAGTGCATCCTCTTCCCCTGTGGAGGTGGAGTCAGGAGGATCACGGGTTTGAGGCCAGCCTGGGCTAAACTCCATTTTATTAACATCACTTTGACATACCATGAAGTTGGGTAAACGAGACATAGCTGAATTCTTTACATGGCAACCACTTTTGGCCCCTAGCTTTTCCCTGACCCATTCACTCCCTGCTAGGGTTCCTTGAAAAAAAAAGAAGCAATGCCAAAGATACCTGTGTATATATACAAGGGGAAGAACACTCAGATGTCTTTGTGGTCTTATTTATTCTTCTGTCCATTCTTAAGATCAGCACAATATCCATTATGTCATAAACTTGGTAAGCTGCATACTATCCCACTGTTTCTGGATCAACTATTTACTTCTGCTCATGTATCCGGCACTCTTTTACCTCGCTGACCACATGAAGAGACACACTTTCCACCTTATCCTGGAAAATGGAGCCCTCAGAAACTTAGAGATCCTTTAATGCTCATTCTTCTTGGTACTATATCCCCAAAAGATTTCACCCAGTAAAGCAGTTAGTGATTGATTCCTTGGGATTGGATTTCATGAAAATCATGGACCAGTATGACTCTAAAGCATGGACATCCTGCTAATCTCATAGACATCACCAGTATCATCACACTCTCATACCAGTACTATCACATATTTACCACTAGAATTATTATTTATAATCCCTATATATATAATTATACAATATTAAATTCTCTCATGATCCTAAGACTAGACATTGCTGTGAATACCAACTCATAAACAAGAGACCAGAGAAATAACCAATTTGCCCAAGGTCGCTTGGCAGCTTAGTGGCAGTGCACAGAAATCACCTAGATGGTCTTACAAATGTCATGCCTTTTGCTGCTGCAGAATGCTGAGTTGTATAATACAGGATCAGATTCAGTAGCGTGAATAACAGAGTTCTAGGCAACAAACCCATGCTGTGAACTCCTTCAAAGTCATCTCTTGGCAGCCTGAAATGCCATGCCAAGTCCAGAGTACCAAACATTTTATGGGGCTTTCTATTTGCACTAAAAGGAAGAACTCTAACGTTGACTCTGCATTTAGCTACACTTTCACCTTTCGAGGTTTGTGCCCTCTTCCAATTTAAGTCCACTTTTTATTAATCATTTTATATAAATGACCGAGGATACAATATTTTCTGTGTAGAAATTAAGTATAAATTAATTACTAAGAAGAAAGCAAGTATTTTTCTCTTTCTCTCAAAGAAGAAGAAAGAAAGAACAGAGAGAGAGAGAGAGAGAGAGAGAGAGAGAGAGAGAGAGAGAGAGAGAGAGAGAGAGAGAGAGAGAGAGAGAGAGAGAGAGAGAGAGAGAGAGAGAGAGAGAGAGAGAGTAAGAGAAGCTGGTGCTAGATGGAAAACCAAAACAAGAGAAAGACTGAATTTGGTGGGGGGAAATGTTCAAAGAATGACTTGATGGCTTGTTCATTTCTTAGCTAGGACTCCAATAAAGAGACTGAAAGCTAATTGCAAGTATCTTCACCTTACAACAGGTTCAGTCCCTTTTTTTGCCCAAGACATATTGACCCTTTATTAAGACATGACCCGTCAAGCAATGGTTTTCCATCTGAAAAAATATGTTCCTGCTGTTTACAACAAATTAGCTGAAACAATAAATGATTGGAATAAATTATTGTTAATTTAAGTTGGAAACATCTGACTCGAACATCAATTTAACTTATGATTTCTCTCTGATGAAATCCTCATCCAAATTTCATAAACTCTGACATCTGAATTGCAAATTCATCTAGAAAGATTAGTTCTGATAGTTCTGAGGTGGCCATAGTTAATACAACAAGGGAGGGCACCTTTCAAAATCAAGGAAATATCTCTAATAAAGATACATCTAGGTAATATTTTAATATTTCCCTGGGAGGCTAGTTACACCAAAATTCTTGGGTAGATTCATCATCAACGGAGATGTCATCATGCAGGTATAGGAAGTAAGAAAATTTTAGATGATGAATCCGTCTACTTTCCATTACTACCGGAAAACAACTGAGTAAAGATACAATGTATAATGGTTTATCTGTACCTTGTGGTTCTTGAGGTCCAAGACTGAGAAACTAAATGTTGGTGACAAGGATTTCACTGTGAGAGACTTGATCAAATGCACAGTATCATCACAAGGCAAGAGACAGGGGGTGGGCCAATTCTCAGAAAGCCACCAGCAATTCAGTTTGGTGGCCATGGTTCCACTCTGACCACTCTATTTAATTCTAATCACCTTGCAAGTATCTTGCCTCTAATCCTTACACTGCGATTAAATTCCACTGTCTTATACTCCATAGCAGGGACAAGTCAGCAGTGCTCTACCCACACAGCTCAGATCAACTGGGATTCTGCTTTTTGCTCAGCACTGTAGAGGGCGGAGCTCTTTCAAAGGCACCGAGTGAGGTATTGCCAACTGTCCAGGCAGCAATGGGTAATTGACACATTTTTGTAGCAGCGGCTCTGGCAAGGAGTTTGTACTTCAGGCTGAATAGCATTTAGAACAATCCCAGCATCCTAATTAAAGATTTCAACATTTGCAATGATCTGAATTCCATCTTACAGGAACCTTGTTTCTTTACATGTGCCAAAATTCTGAATCATCTGCACATATTATACCTTTTCATTTCAATGGAAGATAAAGAGTGTTGTTTGTGAGGCTTTAGATTCTCAAAGCTGGAAAACTCGTTCTCCTTCCCCTACATTTGACCAATAGTGACAAATCACCAGCTGTAGGCAGCCCACGCAGCCAATGTTTATTAAATGTCTCACTCAACCCCAAACCTCATGAATTGTTTAGCATACAAGAGAGACAAAAAGCCAGTATTTCTCCTTGTGTCAGCTCTCGTTAGGAACGTCTCTGCTCTTCTTGCTGCTGGCCAAGAGTAACATTAACAGTCATTGTTCTTAAACACACAGGGGCTTTGGGGCCCTGTGTACACAGCCAGTCCTGTGTTACATGCCTACAAATGCATACCCAGTCCACAAGCACAAAGAGACAAATGTGAGGACTGCACGAATGGCACGTACTCAGGGGGCAGGGAAGTTGCCCCACTGGGCACCATTCAGATGTTTTAGAGAAGAAGGCCTGTGAGCACACACTAGGAAAGGTTATGAAATCAATTACGTGGACAATGGGAGACCTTCCAAAGTATCCTTTCAATCCCGTCCTAAGGGAATTGTTTTAGGTAGCAGTGACTTGCAGGACGGATGCTTATTCAGCCACTGAATTAAATACAGACTTCATTTTCGGGTTTCTTTCTCACAATGCTTCCCATGGTTATTTATGGGAAAAATCATTGGAAGACACATTTACAAAGGTGGTGATGGTCACTAGTCTTGACCATCTCTAGAGATTTGTATGATCTTGTGTATTCTTCTGATGCTAAGCAGTTACACATTCTTAATGAGTAACAGGATGCTTTCAGAGAAGGTGGCTAAGCATTGTAGGGTAATTTGAGGAGAAGTTTACTGTAAAAAAATGTGTGGTTAATAGGCATCAGCTCTACATTTCTATGCTGTGTTTTAAGCTGTCCCTACAAATGTCACCACAACCATAATGTTAGGGGATATTTTCCCTGATTTACAGCAACTTCTAGGAACACTATTGTCAAAACTGAAGGGTAGGTCAGAGGATGTGTGAGTCACAGGTCTAACTCAACAAAGAGAAAAGCCTGCTTTGTCTACATGTACTGACCATCTTAAGGAAAAGACCTCAAATACTAAATCAGTCTGTTCCTTTTCAGGAGTCTTTGATAACTATGACCTCAGGGCAAACTAGCAGTCACAAAGCTGTTGCAGCCTCAATGAATTCCCAGAGCTAAGGAACACAGCTTATGCCCCAGGTTGTCCCGGCTCTGTCTACATAAGGGGAGAACTGGGGGTCTCTTGAATATATTTTTCCTCAAAGGGAAGGGGCTTAAAAATTGATGTATTTTACAAATTGAATATATACAAAATCAAACATCTTTCACCATCTGTATGTGGTGAACAGCCATACAATGTGATTTGCAGTAATCAGCTGTCAGCCTTAGAAATACAGCAAAGGGCAGGTGGTATTTTTCCATTAGCAACACCCATTCCCAAATAAAAAGTTCTGCAGTGGTTGTAAACATCAGCTAAATTCTCTGGAGAAACACATTTTTTTTCCTAGAACACAGCATGTATGTGATGCATACTGCATGAGTTTATTACTGTTATTTGTCTTTTATCTTTCAAACATTTTTGCAGATGATGATTCTTAGCAGCCCAAAGGAAGACTGCTTCTGCAGTTGAAGATAGAATGAGATGATTAAGAATAAGTGAAAATTTGTAGTTCTCTTTCACTTGTTCACATAGGTGAAGCTAGTTTGGGAGAGAACCAAGCTTACTTGCTGACTTCCTTTCGCATGTTTAGGACTTCTCATTTGTATGTTTTACCTTGGAAACTGGGAAGAGTTCTGCTTCAGTTATGTTAGCACTTTTAAAAATAGAAAAGAAAGAAAGAAAGAAAGAAAGAAAAGAGAGAAGAAAGAAAGAAAGAAAGAAAAAAAGAAAGAAAGAAAGAAAGAAAGAAAAAAGAAAGAAAGAAAGAACACTGGAACATATTAAGACTTAGCAGGAGAGCACAATGACAGGAAATCTGTGAAGTGGTATACACGATCCAAGAGGCTTATGTCAGAATTAGTTCTTTCTCAAGGGTCTGAGATCATCCACTGTCTTCAACACTTTTCTCTAAAGTGTACTGGTATTTTCAGGTTTATACATTCTTTTTAAATATCTTGTGCTTCTTTACATTGCTTCCTTTCCCTGAAATTCTAAAGCAGCCTTTCACTTCATAAAGCCTAGTAACCCCAACTGCTCATTTGTCATGGAGAAACTCTCATGGCGTGTATGTATATATATACTGAACATCCATGACATAGTTTCCCACAATGGGACCCTAATGCTTCAGAATACATACTGAATACATACTGAATCCCTCATATAAGTCAATGTAGAGGAGGGAAAAAAGTCATTTGCTAATGAAAAGGCTTCTGCATCTGTTTTATAATCTACAGTTATTCATAAGACAGAGGTTGATTCATAATTCATGCATTTATTTGTACACCATGTGGATCTGTACTGGATTTGCCACTCCCTACTTGGTTTTGAAAGTATTTAAAAACTAATAACTATGACATAAAATGCAACCAAAAGAAGGAAAAGAAAATAGTGTGGAAGAAAGAGAGGGAGGGATGGAGAAGGAGGGGGAGGGAGGGAAAGAAGAAGATGAGGAGGAAGAAGATAGATAGAAGAAAAAAAAAAAGGAAGAGTAAACCGAGAAGAAGACATCTCCACATTATAAGGATTGGTAACTGTTAGGACATTTAAGGTGCCTTGCCCTCTCCTGAGTAACCAGAACCTATTCACTTTTCAACATTTCCTTTCAATAGTAGAAAAGGCAGGCAAAATTATACCTGTAGCTTTAACCAAATTTCTGACTACAATTTATTTAGTGGTTGGACCTCTTCCTTCCTTCCTCCCTCCCTTCCTTTCTTTCTTTCTTCTATGGAAAACACAAAAGTTGGCACTAATTCCCAAGAAATTTCCCAGAATTTGAAGTAGCTCATGTGTGTGTGTGTGTGTGTGTGTGTGTGTGTGTGTGTGTGTGTGTGTGTGTATGCGTGCGTGTGTGTGTCCCACCCCCAACAAAGACACATACTCTTAACAAGGACATTGAGTTGAGTTTTACAGTGTTTTTGTAGTATATTTCTAGAAGGAAACATTGTTCTATGCTTCTCACACTGGAGAGATGATGCTGTGATCAGAAGGAGATCAGAAAAACTGACCATGTCCCCTGGAGGGGGAGACCTGGTGGCACTCAGAGGAAGGACAGCAGGTAGCCAAGAAGAGACTTGATACCCTATGAGAATATATAGGGGGAGGTAATCCCCCTCAGGAACAGTCATAGGGGAGGGGAATAATGGGAAAATGTGTTTGGGGGGGAGGAATGGGAGGATACAAGGAATGGGATACAGTTGAGTGGAGAGTGTGATACGACTTTCTCACGTACTCTGGTGCCTCACATTTGACCATGTCCCCTGGAGGTGGAGACCTGGTGGCACTCAGAGGAAGGACGGCAAGTAGCCAAGAAGAGACTTGATACCCTATGAGAATATATAGGGGGACATAATCCCCCTCAAGAACAGTCATAGGGGAGGGGAATAATGGGAAAATGGGGGGGGGGAGGAATGGGAGGATACAAGGGATGGGATAAACATTGAGATGTAACAAGAATAAATTAAAAAAAAAAGGGATAAACATTGAGATGTAACAAGAATAAATTAATAAAAAAATTAAAAAAAAAAGAAAAACAGATCTCTTTTATTTTTTGGTCTTCAAGTGTCCTTCTGTCCACAATAATGTAGGAGACTTTGGACTGCACTTTCATTTTCATGTCATTTTGTAACATCTCTCTGTTCTAGATCTTTGAAAAAAATGCCTCTCCTCTTCTTGAGATTTGTTTCAAGAACATGCTTCTAAACCTACAAGAAGAACATTATGATGGGCAGATCTGGGCCCAGGGGTCCTATTCAAACGATGGCACCAGCCAAGGAAAATACATGCAGTAAAACTTCGAACCTCTACCCAGATCTAGCCAATGGACAGGACATTCTCCACAGTTGAGTGGAGAGTGGGGCCTGACTTTCACACGAACTCTGGTGCCTCATAATTGACTACGTCTCCTCTATGGGGAGACCTGGTGGCACTCAGAGGAAGGATAGCAGGCTACCAAGAAGAGACTTGATACCCTATGAGCATATACAGGGGGAGGTAATCCCCCTCAGGAACAGTCATAGGGGAGGGGAATAAAAGGAAAATGGGGGGGGGGAGGGAGGAATGGGAGGATACAAGGAATGAGATAAGAATTGAGATGTAATATGAATAAATTAATAAAATAGATTTAAAAAAGAACATGCTTATGTGGTCACATGGAAACTAGCAAAGTGGAAAAGCAATGAGCAACTGAGTGCACCACTCACTAAGGGAAAAGTCTAAAAATGTCATTATATTTTAATAAATAACTTTAGGAAAAATGAATTTGCCTGGAGAGGGGTTGCAAACATATGAGTGAAGGAGAGTAGCATATGATGGGTGCTTTGAGCAGGAATTTAGTGTTCCTCAGAGCAGGCACAGTGTAAAAGTCAATGAGCTAGACAGTTTGATGTGTGCCAGACATCGTCAACAGCCATTTTGAAATGTGAGTATTTACAGACAATGAGAACCATAAAATTTGCATATGGTCTTCTGACCATTTGAGCACTTAGCTTTAACTAGAGAAGTGAAGTGGAAGCCAATTTAGCCCTCTTTCCCTCATTCATTAATACTTTGATGACATAATATTCCACCCACTGCTGCGATTTGCTTCCCATAGTTCAATCCCCAAGGGCCATGCTCTAGGATTCTTAAAACTAGATTCTGGAGAATGAGAGAAGGCGAAGGGTTGAGACTCTGTGACAATTAGACAAGAAACCTTCTAGGAATCCAAATCAGCTTGGACTTTAGGGACAAATGTATTCTTGCAGGAGAGAGAAAAAACGGTATTATTAACATAGCCCAGGAGCAAAACTGTGACTGATGAGGAGGGGCAATATCTGAAAGCATGATGTGTTTACTGGATTCATTTTTTAGGTGACACATGGAGTCATAATGGAAATAGGCAGACACCAATGGGTTGTTTCTATTTGACCATTTTCCTCTCCCCCCCCCTTTTCCTTTTTCTTGCTGGTCTTTCCCTGTTTATCCGATCTAATGCAATAAAATGCGTAATTAATTTCTAAACGCTTCCGTTGAGCAGTGCAATTTGTCAAGTCGAGTTGTTAATAGAATTAAGCTTTTTATCAGCGATTAGCAAAAGAAGGTAAAAAAAAATTAATTACTGAATTGTATGCCTCCCTGGTTCAAAGCCAGGTTTTGGATTAAATGTTCGATAAAGGTTTTCTGACACGTTATAAAACATTTAGTAAATGCTGCTTTGCCCCAAGTGCATTTTAAAAACCTGCCTCTGTGCAAAGCCAACCAGCAAGGCAGGAATATTGGGGAAGACCTTTGTACACACCACCGTGGAAAAAGAGAACAGTGCTTTGACAAAATACAGAGGAACTCATTGGGTTTCTTTGCTCTGCCCAAGGGAGGGGCTTTGCTGACCTCACAGGTGTTTTTCATCTTTAATTTTTAATAGTGTTACTTGCAGCTTGAGTGAAGTGGAAGAATTGATTGCTGGAAATAACAGAATGGTGGGATGGTGGCATGAATAATATACCACATAATACTCCTTACGTGTAATTGTATATTGCAAACCACAGCAGTGGTACAGAGAGCAGAAAATGTTGAAGGGTTACTTTAAATACTCAGTTTTCTCTTGATTTTTAGTATGGTTTCCCAATCTGTCCTTGTCTGATACTTTCTTTTCTTCCTCTTTTCTATGCCATTGTGATGAGGAATGATTTTATCTCTTTCCTCCTATGACTTTCTCAGCTTCAATGAAGAATAAGAGAAAGGAGGAAAATAGAAGTTTTCTGATTTTCATAACCACTGAGTCATTTTCATTAGACGCACAAGCCTCTCTTCCTCAGCCGCAGGAGTGAGGCCTCACGGTATGTTTCCACATGTTACACTCAGGAGTAGCAGAACTTGCCTGTTGATTACATGGAGCCTGTGGTACTTTGGCCTGCTAGTGTTCAAATATTTGTCAGGGATACTTCTGGGCAGGGCCCTAGGCATGATTTCCAGAAGAAGGTTGGTATTCTTCAAAGAAGGTATACTCTGTGTTAGGACCAAACTGTAAATTGAGGGTGGGAGTTTAGAAGCTAAATTATTGTTCTCAAATTTAAGTCTCCAGTGCTTTTCTCTTCTCTCCTCCTTCAGCCGAGAGGCAAGCACTGGTGAAGCAGGGAGCTGTCACACAGTGATGGAGCTAGTACATTCTTACCAGTGGAGCATGCCCAGTCTGTGCATGTGCATCTTATCACTGAGAATGTTGAGAGAGCGAACAGTGCACCGGAGGCTCCGGAAGCACTACACAAAGCGTTTCCTCCATAGTGTATGCTTACTCACTTCTTCTATTAGTTGTTTGTTTGCTTCAGTTTTCTTTCTTTTTTAACTCTTTTCTGATTGCCAGTAAATGCACTAGTGCTCTGTTTAAAAGAAGCACTCAAAGTGTGGCAGAAGTGTGACATTTTAATCTATCAAAATTTTGATCATAAAAACAGTACTGTCACTTTGTATTTTATGTAAAAATTGAAGATTTATTTGAAGTATTATCCAGTAAACACAAAATTTAAATTATATATAACATATTATATACAATATATAGATATATAATATGTTTGTAGTTTTTTAGTTGCTTGAATGTCCACCAGACAGCATTTAATCTCATGTATTTTATTTACCATAGTTTTGTTAATCATGGAAACTGTGGTTTGTTGCAGAGACTCAATATATATTAAATCAGTAAATCAGTCAACATTAACTTTTGCTTGTATCATTTTTCTTTCACCTCTTCTCAGTAAATGTGAAAATATACTTTGACTTTCTTTAATAAGTCAGAATTTTGCAGAGCCTCATTAAGTAAATGAGTAATATCAATTAATATGTTGGAATTAATAACCTGATGATTGCCAGGTAAAGTAAGAGTAACTAAAATTCATCTTCATTGGCCCTAACTTGTCATCCTGTTTGCTTTGGACTGATTATCTGATTCCAGCTTGCCTTCTTGCCCTTTATCACATTCTCATAAGAGGAAGAAGAGTGTGTGACTCTGTGGCCTTCTCAAGGACAAGTAGCATGGCTACCTTTCCTACAGAATCAGTGAAAGGGTCTAAGAAAGGCTCCATCTTCTCCAAAATCCTGTCCCAACTCTCATTATCATTATGCCTTAACCATCTGTGTCAATCTGATTTGAATTTTTACTAGCTTGAAAAGTATCTTTAATGATCTCAGCCCCACCAACTTGTTTAAATATTTAATATGGAAACTTCTTCCACTTGGTATTTATTTCTAAGTTGGATAAGCATACCCAGTTAAATATATTAATAATCATCTGGAAAGAGAAAGATGCAATGTTTGCCATGCAATCTTGAGAATCTGAGTTCAAATCCTCAGTACTCATGAAAAAGCCAGGCATTGGACACCATGAACAAGAACAGAGGATATCAGGGCCACTCAACTTCTTTAAAACAGAGAACTCAAGGGTCAGTGAGAACTTTGTTTCCAAAAATAAGTTGTACAGTAATAGAGGAAGATA
The DNA here is from genome assembly GCF_903995435.1 of Acomys russatus. Taxonomy (NCBI): domain Eukaryota; kingdom Metazoa; phylum Chordata; class Mammalia; order Rodentia; family Muridae; genus Acomys; species Acomys russatus. The sequence continues at coordinate 25,372,584 of NC_067144.1, read as the reverse complement.
TCAAGATTCAATATCTTGCTTCCACTCAAATAGGCACCAGAGAGCATACCCCTACACATATCTGCCACGCAGAGACAGTTTAAACTATTAGGAATGAGATAGTATATTTTAGAATTATAATCTTGAAGATTCAAAACAATGGATCCTAAATAGGGTTTATTTAGATTAAAATTTTATAGAATTCTAGAAGAATATTAATTTTTAACTTGTGCTTTATATTTGTGTATTATAATCAGAGGATATATATGGGGAGGAATAATTAATACTAATGACATTTTTAAAAAATAATATGTTATATACTATTTTACAAGCCTACATACACACACACAAAAATACATTTAAAAAGTTTAATTAACTGGGCACTGCTGTCTCTATTGGACACCAGACAATAACAAATAAAAATAATATAAATAAAATAAATAGAAATAAAATAATATATGTATATTACATATAAATAATATAAAATATAAGTAAAATAAAACATATAAAATAAAAAGTCCAGTGAAAGGAACGGGTCTTTTGTAGTTGTTGGTCAGTGAGGTCGCACAGACTCTAAAATGTTACAGATTATTATCAGGGGTCTTGATTACCTTCCAACACTTGACAGTTAAGATCCTTTTGCTGAAAACACTACACACTTGAATCAAAAACATGGAGAAGTCAAGCTGTTACTGATCTTGAAGCTTCATTCCTACTGCATAGCTTTCATGGTGCTGGTAAGTTCTATGATCATTAACAGAAGAGAAAATGAAGCCCCAATCCTAAGCAACTATGAGCTTTTTGAGGTACAATATTGGCCAATCTGGCAATACATACCCAGTGATTCAGTAGTGGTATGGACGGCATGGGAGGAACTAACCACTTTCTTATTAGATTAACATATGGTTCACAATTTGTAAGTCATTTCTAGTCCCATCATCAGAGCAAAGAATCTATTTGAGACTCTGCTACTATTACTCTGCTTAGTAGACATAATATTAAACTGATTTCTAATGACTCATCATTATACCTATTGATGCAACGGTCAACACTCATCAAAAAGCTTTTTTTTGTTGTTGTTGTTGTTTCAGTAGGTATCACTTAACACAGAGACCCACATCTTTTGAATGTGTGAAAAATAACAAACTGAAGGATTCACAGCCCTAAGTGGGATGTCTGTATCATTCCCTCCAAACTCAAGGATCATGGCTGAGGAAAGGCCATAGGAACCAAAGATGGTAGATAACTATAAGGAAAGTGTATTTTTTTTTTTTGACAAGCAAGGCAATTACACATATGAGTTCACATCAGTTAAAACTTCATACACAAGACCTCCCAAATGTCAGGGCAGACAAAATTTCATCATGAAGAGAGAAGTGGGCACAAAAAAGTTATTAGCAGCTGATAGCTATTGAGAGAGGGTGAGTTTTCTTTAAGGGCGTCGCTCTTGGCTGGCAGACTACCATCCAGTGAGACCTACACATTTAAGAGTATATGGTTCATGCAAACAGTATTCGATATGAGGAAAAAGGGCACCATGTAGAATGTGCGGCAAAGTGGGGGTGAATCTAGGAGGAATTAGGAGAATGAGCAAGTATAATTCAAATACATTATATGAAATTCTAAAAGAACTCATAGAAAATGGTAGGCAGGAGAAGAAGTGAACTACATTTTGAAACAAAAATGTGATGAGGATCAATAAGAAAGCTGTAAGAAGATACAATCCCTGTTTTTCTGAAGGTGAACACACAGTTGCCTAATCATAAATGGAACTGTTATTTCTTAGGTTATCACAATTTCTTATTGTGCATGTAAATATAAAGTGTCCCCTCATTAGAGCAAAATAGGAGGATAAGAATTGGATTTCTGTATAAATTTGTACTCCCCCATGCCTCCCTAGGTTCGTGAATTTATAGACAAAACGTACATGGATATTTCCCTAAACTAAGCTTGCTTTCTAAGTTGTATTGGTCATGATATGTGTTGTCACTTTTTGGACAATTAGAAATTTCCCACTAATTCATGGTTTCATGAGATAACTCAGCATATAAAAGTGCCAGGCATCAAGACTAATTACATGAGTTCAGTCTTGGGAACCCACATATGGAAGAAGAGTCTTGACACACACAAGTGGTATTCTGACCTACAAATATATGCCATGTCACACACATGGTCATACACATACATGCACATACACACATATGCACACACACAGGCACACATATACACACAGGCACACAAGAGCACACACATGAGGAAAATGTTAAATAAGAAAAACAGATATTTTGATTTTCTACAAAAATCTCAAATATTATTCATTCATTCTGTCCTAATTACACCAAATCTTTGAATGTTGTAAGTTGATGCATTTCTTCATAATGGTTGTCTGTTTTGACAAACACCTATTAGTTTATTGGCCCCACGGTACTTTCTCACAAATTTAATAATTAAGAGAATAGAAATTTTGTCACATAGTTCATTTTCTCTACAGTGAGCTGATACCTATCATATAAATACATGTATTTATACAAAAAGTTAATGCTAACACTATCTTCCCTAATGAATGTACACCTGCCTCAATCAATTTACTAAAACTAATTTATTTATAAGACAGTGAGCCACAGTTATCAGTTAAAAATACCACATGCAATATGGTTTGTGTGTTTCAACATTGGTCTGTTGGTATTAGCAGTATTCAGTGGCTTTATCTTGTTTCTAAGTGATGGAGAATTTAGACTGGGTTATTTTTCAGTCCTGATAGTCTTTATTGGTATGTGGTGGTAGTGATAGTGGTGAACCTGGGACCTAGGGCCTCTAGACTCTAAACAACCACTCTGCTACTGAGCTGCCAAGCTACATCCTCAGCCTTTAGTCCACAAACTGAAGCCTGACGTTTCACTAAGGATTATGCTTACAATTATAATTATTAGTGAGCTTTGCTATTTTAAATGTTAGACCTCTGAAATAGGTTTCTTCCTTACCCTTCAGAAACAGAAGGCAGTATAATAGTAATGTGCACACACTTGGTTAATTTATAAAATACAACACACACACACGTACACACAGTTGTGGCTATATATGCAGTAATGTGGTGGATCTGCTTGTGATTACACACACCCCCTTCATTGAGTATGCAGGTCATTGGAGAGCTCTTTTGGTACAAACATTCCTAATAAAAATAATGAGTTCCTAGCTTCTGGCTTTAGCTTCCAGCTATCATAATGAGGTTTAGCCTCATAAGCACCATTACCACTTGTGTTTTCTCTGGTTCTTTCCTTAGCATTATCTCACTGCAATGCAATCTTAGTTTTTCTTTGTGTTTCTTTTCTTTCTCATTTTTCTACTAGCAATTTCCTAGATATGAAACTTGACTTAAAATTTTGTATTTCTGAGATTCTATATGGTCTGTTTTTCTTTGTTGCCATGCATATGGTGCAGTGCTCAAATTTTCACTCAAGGGAGATGGGTCTTAGGTGAACCTTGTTCTGTGGGAAATAGAAATAAACCACAAGTTCTTCAAATATGTGTTAAAGATCCTTCTTAGCCTCGTGTTGCATACTTAACTTCCCAAAGGGCTTCAACGCTTGGTTTCATTCTCACTTGACATCTATTGAGACCACCTAGTGGTGGGGAGGACTCTTTATGTTCTCAGTCTTCTGTACAATAACACTTAGATGTATTTACAAATATTGAACATATGACAATATGCACCCTTAATTTAAAATGATGCACATGAGCTTCTGTACCAGTAGTTTATCAGGTACGTGCTAATATACCATAGATATAAACTACAGATAAATGAAAAACATCAAATACAGCAAATGTATGATCTAGGGACTGTCTTTGAGGTCACTATATGACCTTGCAAATCTTGGGCATGGTACATGCCTCCTCCCTACCCTCCCTGCCAGAAGACATTTTCACTTGAGAGGCAGAATGGTTGGATGGCCTGAGAGCAGGGGTGAGGTGGATCATTTTAATTGAATAACAATTTAAATCTTTGGTTCCTAATTCTGGTTGTCCTTTTCTGACTTGAATGCTATGAACATATGTGAGGCTAATGAGAATGAAAACCAATTAGTCTCTATTGGTGTCTTAGAGACAGAGATGGAGAACCAGGGCCTCAGGGCCAAAGTCCAAGATCTCATTTCACCTGAGACATTTTGAGGAGCAGGGATTCCACTTTACCTCGATATAGGTGATTAACATTCTTCGCATGTAAAACAGGTTGTGCATAATTAACTTTTGTGAAACTTGTTACAAAGCTTTATGCTCTGCAAAGTGTAATCTGACCCTACTACCGTTAGCCACATACTCCCTGACATCCCAGCACTGTAAAGTACTTTTGCCTCCTCAGTGTTTACAACTTTGTGATATGGCACTTGTAGGTAGTGACCATGCATATTCCTTGTCCGCTTAGCATAGGGGGACTGGAGGTATATCATCCTTTGAAACTTTCTGCATGTGTCCGTATGTTTCATCTTTCATTTACAGTTATCAGTGTGTTTCTAATCCTGGGGACTCAGACCTAGAAAGGGAATGCCAGCTAGTGTCTCTACTTCCTGCACACCTAGGAGCTCTAAGCTATGTTCTTGTTTGGTCATAGCGTGTGTCTGTTTCTGAGGCCACTGCTATTACCCATTTTTATTATCTTAGCATCACATTGTACTATAAGCATGTCATTTTGCTATGTGAAAAGCTTTCATTTAATGGCATTTCCTTCATGACATCTTTCTACTTTATTGTACTCTTTCTCATAGATTTGAACTCCATTTCTTTCCAGCCTTGCTTTGCTGAAACTAACCTGTGACTTGTACCATTTTCTATTTATGAACAATTATTTATCTGGGAAATTAAAGCAGTCATTTGTGTGCAACATTTCTAAAGATAATGTTATTCAGAAAAATTGTTAGACAGCTATGGACAAGTTCACAGATTCTGACTATTTTAAAATCTCTTTTTTTTCCCCCATTGAGGAACATTATATACACATAAATATATAAAATCTAATGTAGACAGGCTTAATGAATAAAGAAAAAACGCACACACACTCACTCCTTGAATCCTAAAAGAAGGAAATCAGAAAATGTTTTAAAACACTAGTTGATTTATAACTACAAAATAACATGAGAGTGTAACAAACACTGTATTTCTTCTCTAATGTGTCTCACGTGTTCAACCCTTACCATTTTGTTTATTACTTCTCTCACCTAAAGTCAGAAAGAAGTACTCATTTTATAAGCAAGAACTATTACTTTGAAGCAAAAGAAATCACAGAATCTTTTCTATTTCCTTACAAACAGAATCAATAGTGGTCATCTGCCGTGCCTGTTGCAGTTATTGCCCTAGTTGTACTATGCTAGGGAAATATATTTAATAAAACTACATATCCCAGAGTTCACCCTTCTGCAAGCTGTAAATTGTTAAGGATTTATGATACAGATACTGATGAATTTATCCCCTGAATGCATGGAGCTGCCTTAAATCCCCTCCTAAATGCATCTTTCTGTATTGATGCTTTGCCCGCTTTTGTTTTAAAAGGTTTTCAGGCCTCCATCTAGGATTCTGAACTTTGGAAATGAAGACACGTGACCCTCCATTCCCTCTGAATAGATGGGAAGCACCTTTTGGTATATGCAACACGAACCTACAAAACTTGTTTAGGCTCTGGCACCTGGAAGTCTACCGTTGCCCAGAAAATAATGCAATACATTTCAGACCATAAACCATTCAGCACCTTTTGCTAGGAAAGCAGAGAATGAGGTCAAAAGGTTATCACGTGCTTCTTGAGGACCAAGAGGGATGGAGAGTATATCTGAAAGGGAAGCTGAGATCATCAAAGTCACAGCAAGCATAGAACTAACCACTTTCTGTGTTTTACGTTCTCTGTCCGTCATGAGACACAGGCAGCAGTGAAGCTTTTAAAAGAAGAAATTCTTAGCTTGGCTCTGTCACTCTTCCATTCTAATTGGGAATGCTCTCTGCTCTGTAATGATGGAGGGGAGATAGAGGAAGGAAATAATGGAGGACAAAGACAACAAGTATTATGTTTACTATAGAGGAATGTGGCCATAATGAAGTATGTACATTTCACATTTTAGGAACTGATTCACATACAATAAACTGAGATGAACATTCTTATGGCCACAGAGATTTGGTAGAAACAGCAACAAGGGTACATTGAGTAAAATGTATGAATATCATCTTCAGTGGTACTAATAGAAAGAATATCAAGATTGTGCCAACTTTTATTGTTTTATTTTGTTTTTCATTTGAACAGGAGTTTTACTTTTTAAAGAACAGACCTATAAACACAACTTCTTATTTGTAAGGCTTAGGACAAACAATGATTGTATGCATCACTATTAAGCTCCTCAGACCAATGCATGTGTTTGTTTCTTTTGGCTTCTAAGATAATACGGTGTTTCTGTTTGTTTGTTTGTTTTTCTTTTGTTTTGTTGGTTTTTCGAGACAGGATCTCTCTGTGTAGCCTTGACTGTTCTGGACTCACTTTATAAACCAGGCTGGCCTCGAACTCAGAGCAACCCACCTGCCTCTGCCTCCCGAGTGCTGGGATTAAAGGCGTGCACCACCATTGCCCGGCGGTGCTGTGGTTTTTAGGCATGGAGTTTTGCTAAAAAAATATGGAGTCATCTTTAGCTTCTTTACTGAGAGAGAAAAGACAGACTGACCTGACTCTTGGGATGAAAACACAAAGTAGGGCCTAGTTGAGGTGATTTCCATAAGGAAGAGGGTGTCCTACTGCCAGGCTGGCTGGCAGGAAGAAAGGTTGAGCAGCAGCATGCATTTGGCTGTTCCCCCCTGCCTGTCCCATTAAAAGTTGAAAGGATACCTTTGGATACCAGTCTGTTTGCTAACTCAGCAGCTCACAGTTCAAGTGTGCATGCTCACCAGACTGAAGTGAAATATTGCAAGCCTATCCTGTTCTTTCACTGGTCTATTCCTTTGTCTAAGTGAGAATCCTAAAAATTCTCTTGTCTAGAATAGGGAGGTCAGAACAATTTCTTCCAAATCCTTCTTTAAGATTACATTCTTTTTTCCCTTTTCATGTGCATTTGTTTGCATGTCGGGAGCACGACGTGTGTACACATGTGTTTGATGTCAGGATGTTTGATGTTCTTCATTACTTTTCTGTTTTACTTTTTTGAGCTTATTTTGTAATTACATCATCTCCTCTTTCCTTTTCCTTCTTCAAATCCTCTGGCACACCTCCTTGTTCTTTTGTAAATTCACAAACTCTTTTGTTGTTGCTATTATATGCTAAGTGCTTGACCCACTGAGTCACTTATCCATCCCACTCAAATTTATATTCTTACTCTGGGAATCCTTTAGTTCCGAGTTAGATAATTTAAATTTCATTGTCCAGCAAAATTAAGAAAGAAACCACATAGCTCACCATGCTAGATCAGAAAGCCTGGGATACTCACTCAAGCCTGTGTCAAGAAAACCAGGCAGGAAATGAATAGAGAGGTAAAGTAGAAGAGATGATGGCAAAAATTAATAAACACTAGGCTCACCAGCCCAACTCTATCTTCAATGCATTCACTTTCTAGGTTTCTATATAAAATTAATTCTTTTGCAATGTCTTTAGGAGTTTGACAATAATTCTCTGGTGTTTGTCTGCTATAGGCTCTTTGTTGTCTCTCTGTGTATTGATTTTTCAGCTGAAGAAGGCTTGCTTGAGAACAGCTTTCCATTTTAAACGTATTTGTAAATCTGTGCACATCTTACAAAGCATCATCTTTGGCTGGTCTGGTGACACTCATTCTCTATCCTCTACATTCATATAAAACAAGTGATGCTCCATGTGCATTTCTGTTTGTCTGCTTGATTTTTTTTTTTTAAATCAGGATGTTCTCTAACTGTATGCTCTGCATGCCTTATAATTTAGTTTAATTGTGTCACTATCTATCTGGAGTTCGTGTAGAGGCTACAAGATAATAACTTAGTTACACAAGACAGCCTCTACCTACATGCCAATCACAAGTTGTTGAATCTCCTTTAGGTTTGACAGTTTGCTAGAATGGCTCATGTCAACTCAGGTAAACTCAGGCATGGGCTATTCTTTCAGTGGCCAGATTACTCTGAAACAAGGTTTAACTCCGAAGCAGCCAGCAAGAGGAGGTGCAAAAGACAATGCACAGAGAAGTGCACAAAGCCCTGAGGCCCTTTGTAGATGACAAGGCCCTGATATCTACTGTCTCCAGGTACATAGCACACCCCACATCAAGTGCACGGGCACAGAGATCCTATGCCTTCTCTAGGTGCCACGCTGTCAACTTCTTACTGGGTTTTCCAACCTCAATCCAGAAACCTGTCAGATCTAGGAGTTCAAGATACCTTCCAACCCCACCAGCCTATTTTCTGAAGTTACTCCTAGAGAGCTGAGTCTCAAGTTATCTTCTTGGCATAATCTTGGGTGTGATCAAAATGGCTCATGTTGAACCAGTTTCCAGGAGAGTCCAAAGATTTTATAATATTATTTATATTTATGACTGTTATTATTATTAGTAGTAGTAGTACTAGCAGTATTATATTTTGGTTTTTTTGAGGCAAGGTTTCTCTGTGAGCCTTGATTGCCCTGGATTCAGACTAGGCTGGTCTCAAACTCACAGCTATCTGCCTTCCTCTGCCTCAGAGTGCTGGGATTAAAGGCATGCACCAAGCCCAGCTTGGTTCCAAAGATTTTAGCTCTGTTCTTGGGTTAGGGAGGACTGAGACCAAACATTTGTTTGGTGTATTTGTACATGTGTGTGTAAATGCGCACGTGTGTGTCTACAGAAGCCAAAGGAGAATCTTGGATGTTCTTTCTCAGAAACTTCCCACCTCTTATGCTTGGATTTGTGTTTATTTTTCAGCAGTGTGCCTCTCACTAGATGCAGCTCACCAACTAGTCTGGTGGTTGGCTAGTGAACATCAGTTATCTGCATGTTTCTATTTCCACACTACTGACATTATAAGCACACACACCTATCTTTTATATGTAGAGTCTCAGAATTGAACTCATGTCCTCATGCCAGCATTACAAGTCCATTACTGACTGCGTGCTTCCCCAGACATTAAATACCTGCCTCATGAAAGAGTACGTGCTGAAGAACTCCAAAACGGTCAACTGCTCTCCTGAGAAAGGTTATTTTCAAGCAAGGTCAAGGCTGGACTTTTTAAATGAGAAATTTGGCACTTGTTTGAAGTGGATATAGTTTCTGAGAGAGCAGATGATTTGTCACTATCAGAGCTCAATATGGGACTGCATTTGGTGCTTTATGCCATAATAGGTTTACATCTGTCCTTTTGATGATGTAGTAACTTTTCAAAGCTGCATATAGGAAGCTCGTAGCCTGCCATCTGCTTCTCCATCACACGAAACCTGATAGCCTATCCCCTGCCAGAAAATGGCTTGGCTTCATATGTCCTGCTGCTGTGGACACAGAAATCAAAATATGTGCGCTAGGGCGACGGAATTCTTGAGAAGGGCAGTTTCTCCCCTAGTGCCTTGCCTTACACTCATGCCTCACGCCTACACAGAGAGAGTAAGTAGTCTCCCCACGAAGACTCGAGCTGTAATGTCTCATCTTTCTGGTCCCTCTCTGAGCATAAGGTTTCCCAAAATGCTTCTGTGCCAAAATACCAAGACCCTGTTTGGGTTCTTAGTCAATTTAGGAGGCTGGCCATTTTTCTTCTTCTAACCTTTTTGACCTGAACTGGCCCCATAACATAAATTATACACTATTCCAAAATGTGAGGCAGAATGACCAAGGTATTTATTGGCTCATCTTTGTCTTTTGTGGTAAATTTTTAAAAGGTATTTTTCTTAAATATGTACCAGTAAGAGTAGAAGAAGAGGCCCCTCCTCCTTCAGTATTCCTTTCAACATAAAGTACTTTGTTTTCTCCTCTTCTGAGTTTTTGACGGTTTTGTCCCCAGGGCCACAATTACTTCAAACTTAATACTTTGCTTCAACAATATTTTGTCTCTCCAGCTACCTCACACAGGCCTTTTCCCACCTACAAGGGGAATCTGCAGAGAATTACTGCTTAGTTACCACACCACGTAACTAATGGAATTCCTGGCTTGTGTGTGTGCTATGCTAATGAGGTATCAGAGATCCAGCAGGCTTTGTTGACAACCTATAGGTTCCTATCCCATCCTTTGCCTGGTTGTAGACTTTCAATTGACAGTTAATGGTGATGAGATGGGAATTTATTACGCTTCTTATGAGCAAAGAACTTTGAGAGAGGGCAAAAAAGGCCAAGAAAGAAAATTACTCAGAGAAAGCATTGCCTGAGCTGAAATCAAGAGAGATAAGAATAGAGTCTGTTTACAGGCAGCCATCAGGTATGAGCACACAGCAAAAGGCATTCAATAGAGGACTTCCACTATTGTGTCTCTGAGGCCCAGTGATAGGAGCCTGAGAGATTGGATGTGAATTATTGATCAACTATTTTTATGTATGCCACTGGCTAATTTTAAGCATATTAGTTTATAAGTCCCCTAAGACAGCCCTAAGAATGACAGTTATGCAAAAGTAGGGTCAAGGTCATAAACACACACAAAGCATACAGGGAGGAACAAAAGGCAAAACATAAAAAGAAGGAATACAGTTAAAGTATATAATTACTTATGTCTATTTTTTGATAGACAGTAAACAGGAAGAACACCAGGGAACAAGGGGAAGGCAACATAATGCTAACAATAATAGTCCCTAGTTGTTTTTGTTTTGTTTTGTTTTGTTTTTTCTGTGCAACAGACATTCACTAAGTAACTTATACCTATTTGTTACTCAAGTCTTCTAGTTGCTTATTGGCCTCTCATCCTAACAGAGACTATAAGAAAAATCAATATGGGTTTTGAAAACAAACTATTGGGTTGGGAAAGAAGCTCTTTGGCAAAGCATCTTCTGATTAATCTCCAGCAATGTAATCAACAAACAAAGGAAAATTGAAAAAAAATTAATGAAACAAAGTGGCTAACAGCCACATTAAAGCAGGGAGTCAAAACTAAGAAACTGTGAACATCATAAGAGGTGTGAGCCCTGGGTGTGTTCCCTGCACTGGACTGTGAGGTTGGTTCCTACTCACTCCGGAATACAATGGACGATTGGTATAGATTGTTTGAAGCAAGGCAATAAGACCATGAGCATGAACTTTTAAGATCTACCACCCTTGGCTACAATAGCCATGGAAGGCAAAGAGACAGAAACAGTTTCTAAGAGTTGACACCACACGCGCTGGTTCCTTTACTTAGCTTGTGGGTGATCCTTTGTGAAGCAGCACAGTGAACATTGCAGGGAATTTTGTGTGGCTGTTCCCAAATGTGTCTGTATCCTGTGTTATGGTGTGCTTCTGCTGTGGGTCACTGTAAGTCAGGAAGAATCACATTGCTGTATCCTTAAGCCTTCGTAAGAACCTACAGAAGGAAAGCAGCAGCTGGATCTTCTATGTTGCTCATCAGTGGAAGAAGAAACTGTGTCAGCTGTCTTTCCATCACTGTAGGAACTCCTGGAAAAGGTACTACATGAGAGGACCCACTCTGTCAATGAACTACTCATTAGGCCATGACTTCCCTTTTTACTTAAAAAAAGATTTATGCTATCATCAACATCAGCATTATTTAATTTCTCTCTCTTTCTGTCTCTCTCTCTCTCTCTCTCTCTCTCTCTCTCTCTCTCTCTCTCTCTCTCTCTCTCCTCTCTCTCTCTCTCTCTCTCTCTCTCTCTCTCTCTCTCTCTCTCTCTGTGTGTGTGTGTGTGTGTGCAAACCCATAGAGGCTTGAAGTTGTGAGTTAGGAACTGAATTCTAATCCTCTTGAAGAGTACCAAGTCCTGTTAACGACTGAGCTACTTCTGTAGCCAACCCCAGTAATTTCAGTTTTACAGTCGTCATGTAACTTTCAGTAAATAAAACCCTAAGTTTTGTAAATTGTGCTACACTTCCTGTAATATGTGTCTAAATCTAAATCATCTGTTATTTTGTGACACTATTTCTTTGCTGGCAGGTGTGATCATTTCATATGCATATGTGTCCTGGGTGGTAGGTAGAAGACGATTAGGTATTTTTATTCTTGTTGATATTGGGAGAATCCTTTTGAGAAGCAGAATTGTCACAACATCTATGAATCAACCTCCTGTTTGGCCAACCAAATGTACTTTTCCTTGATATAACTTAATGTTCAGGCAAAAAAACAATGCATGCATAGCTTAATGGTTCTGTGTTTAGTGGTGCTGTCTCTCTCTCTCTCTCTTCTCTCTCTCTCTCTCTCTCTCTCTCTCTCTCCTCTCTCTCTCTCTCTCTCTCCTCTCTCTCTCTCTCTCTCTCTCTCTCTCCGCTCTCTCTCTCTCTGTATGTCTGTGTGTGTGTGTGTGTGCTTTGCAAATGTGTGTTTTTGTTCCATATGTATGTGCTTTTATATCTCTGTGTGGTCATGTGTATATATGTGCAAGTGCATGGAGTCTAGAGGCCACACTGAGTCTATTTCTTAGTTTCTCTACACCATGTTTTCTGAGACATGTTTCTTAATGAACCTGGTGCTTACAGATTGGCTAACCTGGCTGGCCAGCAAGCCCTTGGAGTAAAGGGGATGGTTGTCTCCACCTCCCAACTCTAAGATGACAGATTTCTAGTTATACTCAATTTTATAAGCCCCAACATTTAGTGTTTTTATGTTTTCTTTCTCAGCTACATCTGAGATGTGTGTTGGGGGGAAGGCTAGAGGATCACAGCATTTCTTTCTTTCTTTAGATCACTGCAATTACAGCGACATCAGAGAGTACTGCTACTATTTGGGAAATTATCCAAGTATAGAGTCAATATGTATTGTGTGTATTTGAGGATTTCTAAAGGTCTTCCATTTCCTATTTAATATATTTTTCATATTTTTGTCTTTACCCACAGTTTTAGAAAAGTTTGCATATTGAATTATATCATATCCTTCTCCATAAGGAGAAAGAATACAGTTGGTAAGAAGGCAATGGTGTTTACGGAGAATGGAAAGAGAAGGGACTTTTTCCCTTGGAAATCAGTTAGGGAAACAGTAGTCAACCAAATAGGAGAATCAATACAACACTGCTGGGTCCAGTAGCCATGATATTTCCACTAACATATTTACAAGAATCCAAATTGCTCCGTGGGACACGGAGAAGTGCCAAACCCCCAACTTCATGTGGTTGAGAACACAGACAGCTACTATATAGAGTTCAGGTCAGCCCTACCCCTTTTCATCTTCACATCTGTTCATGCTCACATCATGCAAAGCACAAGGCATTTCAACGTGTCTATCAGTAATGACTTCGAGATGAAATGATAGAGTGAAAAGCATGATTTTTCACACATGAATTAGATTTAAGTGTACAAACTATGTGGTAATCAGCAAGATGAGAAAGATCTGAAAACCCATCCTTCATTCACATTTTTCTAATGCAAGGCTCTTTTTAAATGTTAAATACAACTTGAAGCACGTATCACATTTGTTCACATTTGCAGCCTATCATTCTTTTGAAGGAGTTACAGATAGTCTCACAACTGGATCTTTCATGCCCTATGTATTGCCTGTGAAGAACCCTCATGATTCCTCTGTGCCTACTGGCAGAATTTCATATGTATAACCCCACATAAGCTAAGATATGGTTTACTTCATTGTGTAGCAAGCATACCAACAAGGTGATCATATAATGAATTATTTAAAGAGGAGCACTCTCTAGAGAAGCAGTTCTATTAATTGGCTACTATTAATTACTGCAGTGAAATACTCAGGTTCAATTCTCTTACATTTGAAGCCAAGGGAGCTGCTCAAACATTGAACAAATACACTTTACATTATGCAACGGGTTGGTTCCTGAACAATTGGAGTTAATTTCGGCTAAGTTGGTGCAATTAGGTCCAAGATAATGTATTCTGGGAAGTACCAGGGCACAGTAATTGCCTGACCCGACACAAATGTGACTTGCTGAGGGGCTGTAATCTTTAACGCGTGTTGGAGGGTTCATGGAGTCTTTCACCTGTGACTTTCATGAGGGCTCCCTGTTTATCCTGGTCAAACAGCAAACACAGAATGTCACTTGGCAACATGATGTAAATGGCAAACTGAACTCTTCCATATGCAGCCAAACCTCGCGCTTATATCAGTACATATAATGAGCAATGAAAAATACAAAAGTAAAATAAAATAAAATCAGGACAGTAATATAAATGTGGTTCAAGCTGCAACAGTCACAAGCTCTGAGACCTTAACACAGCATACTCACTTTTCTGGATTTTAATTACTTTCAAACACAAAACTACAGGATTGGACCACAGACACCACACTTTCTTTTCATAGCTAATATTCTTTGGGTCTCTATTAGAGTTCTTAAAGACATAGAAATATAGGGTACAAGTGTTCATGATAACTAATGAGGCTGCTATGATCCTATGATGAACAAGAAAGGGATTAACATGAGACTTATGACAAGAAAGCACACACTTTGACATTTCTGATATAGTCTGGAGCTTAATTTTGATATACAAACATAAAGTAACATGCTATTATTCAATAACATATTTTAAGTTTAAGTTAATCTCTAATGTATACATTAGCTGTGTGCCTTCCTTATTTTTCCACAAGAACTTCACTTGAAATGGGGTTTTTTAAGACAACAGCCTCTCCCAGATAGTTCGTACCCATGACATCACAAACACCCCTGGTTCAGTGGGTTGTAAGAACAGTACAAACCATGAACTTGGGAAAGGGACCTGTCAAAGTGTGGAGGGGGACCAACAGTCAGCTAAGGTGATAAGCAATGATGAGACTGGGCAGAATTAGAATCCCAATATACAATACAAAACTGAAAAAAGAAACCATTTTAATTATTAAGAGAAAAAGACTGATAGAACCCTAAATAATTTGGAGTCTTTACTAGGTACTTCCAAACATTCAGTTTCTTTGGGTGTAAACTAACAACAGCAGCAACAGCAACAAAAGCTGGTATATGTTAGTAGCCATGGGAGCTCTATACTCCAGATATCATGAAGACTCCTGGACTCCACTAGCAGAAGGAAGCAAACAGAGCCTTTCTCATTAGTGTCTGGTTGGTAAGGCAGAGCATACAAATGCAGCTTGCTGAGGGATAATGTGGCAAGTTGCTGATAGTCTGAAAGAGAAGCTGAAATTTCATCACTGTTCTATGGAAGGGTAATCCAATGACATGTAAATTTATTCTCCCGTCCTTTCTATTACTTTCATTTAAGAGCTTCTAGAGAAGGACAGCTAGAAGCTAAGTGTAGAGATTAGGAAAGTAATACGGAATGTTTATGCAGTCCATCTGACCCAAATGCAGAAAAATACAGGCTATACTGTGATTGTGGAAGCAAAGGATAAAATGAGGGATGAAATAGAGATTAGATTTCTAGAAGAGCAAGCAAAAGGAGATGGATAGGAGAGGGTAGAAACAGGAGAAACAGAAATTCCCTTCCTCCCTTTGCAAACACTGGCAACCAAGTTATATGTGTCTCACTAGAGAGATACCCGTGTCCATGAGAAAAGCAAATGAGCCTGTTCTATGTGCACAGCGCTTCCATTCAGTGAAGTATCTGTGGACTGAAACTTATCCAGGCTCTAGATTTTTCAAACTGAGAGGAATATTTCTGTAGTTTAACATTGAACCAGATAGTCCTCATTGATAGAAAAAAAATGATCTTGGATAATCTTAATGCACTCAGTTGATCTTTTTTTCCCCAGTTGCTCTTTGGTAATGGCTAGATGGGCAGCACTTAAGAACAACTCAAGTTTGTCATAATATGACTATGGATTAATGAGTAGATATGATGTCTTGATAAAGAATTGTCCTGATTTGTTTTGACCCCACAATTTTGAAAGAAAGACTTTAAACGAGGTCACTGCTTGTGGTTTTGTGGTCTTGATGTTTTCTTCCATTGAATCTTCTTAATTCAAAGATAGGTAAAATTGCCCATCTTCTTCAGAAGTATTTATTTCTGAAAATGTAGGGCTCCATGTACATGTTTAGGTCACAAAAATTTTGTCAACTTTTATATATGAGAATCTGTCCTAATTCCTAGAACTATAGTTTGCTATTCAGATTAAATACCTCAGTGATGATATATAACCTCTTAAACCTTTCTTATAGGTATAAATAACATTTTGACATCAAGCAAATTGTTTCTAGGTCTTTATGACATGTAAATATGTTTCCTTTCACTCTGCGACTTTGGCTATTGTTAAGTGCCATCATTCATTGAACACTAATTAAGCTTGTACTCTGTTCTCCAACATGTCACAGAGCACTTAATAATTTCAGGGGGAAACATGGAACACTGAAAACCAAATCTCTATATCAAATATGAGTTAACATGGAACCTGTTCTGCCAGCCAAAACACTGTTCTCATCAACTATATCTCTAACTCACCCTCCCCTGTAGTCAACAGCATGGGAAAAGCACCCATGCTCATTTCTCATTCTCTAATTTCTCATTCTAATTCTAGTTGCTAAATCGCTTGCTTTGTAATCTCTGAAAATCATAGAGATTATTATTTTCAATCAAGTGGGGAAAATTAAGGTGAGAAGAGGGAATGTGCAATGATAGACTGCTGATAAAGTCAACATGTTTCAGTGAGCTACACACACACACACACACACACACACACACAGGAGAGTGAGAGAGAGAGAGAGAGAGAGAGAGAGAGAGAGAGAGAGAGAGAGAGAGAGAGAGAGAGAGAGACATGTGTGTATGCATATGTACCACTTTCTTGGACATTTTAGAATGTTTAGTTATGATGATCTTCCTATTCACTGTCTTCACATCTCTCCAGAGTAACCTTGAAGACTCACTGCTTTGGCTTTGTAGAAATTAGTTGACAATGGCCTCAAAGTCTCATCCACGTGGTGACTAAGCTTCCAAATGTTACATCTCCTCTTGTTTTGGGTTTATTTCCCATGTCCTCCCCTGTATTATCATTAAGAAGAGTTGGTTTATTTGGAGGAGGACCAGTTTCTTTCACATTTGGGATATTATTTTCAAATTTACTTTTCTTCTCTTTTGGACTAACTTTGAGCTTCTTCTGGCATCTCTATACATGGGAGAAGTTAGGAGGGCTGTGGTTTTCCTTTCAATATGTTTGAAAATAATTGTCACATCATGCAATTTGTACTTTTCTTTATTATTATATTACTACCTCTGTTATTGGGATTTATATAACAAAGGAATAAACAAATGATAGGAGCTCTCAAAAGCTGGAAATAGAAAAGGAAAGGTGTCTACAAAACTTACTTTTTGTGCAGTAAATGAAATTTGACTGAAACTGACACTATTATAATGTTTATTTTTTGGCTTATTTTCATGTCCATTTTATTCCTAAATATATGTCTACCGAAAATAAAGCCCCTAAAGATATGGTGAAACTCCATTCCAGCATTTCAATCATATTTGGGTAGTCCATGTCAGGTGCTATGGTGGATGATTTGCATCACTCAGGCAACCTTAAGCTACAACTTGTAGGAAGTTTAAAATGGTGACACAGAGAAATGGGAGAGATTTGTCACTACGCTCAGTAAAGAAGGTTTGAAGTGAAAGCTCTCTTGTTGCTCTGGTTCTCTTAAACAATTGTCAAATAAAAAAATAAGGGTTTGCTTGAATGTTGTTTAAAAAAAATAGAATTAAGAAAAAGAGGAGTTTATCTTGTATCCTGTAGTTTTCTCATTATTGACAAATTAGATATATAGAACTCAGTTTGTTTACAGTATACTGGCATAGTGATAAAGAAATAAACTTGTGTAATTTATAGGAATTATATCAAGTAGAGAAAACCAAGAAACTGTTCTTAGGATGCACACTCTTCTTTTTCAATCACTGCAAATATTTGTCAGCTGTCTCAGAAACAAGGGCACAGGGGACTTTTTACTTTCCTTCCTTCTTTAAAACGGTAACTGAAATAAATATACATTGAACCCCTTTAGTCATTCTTATAGAAAAAAATTCCAATGTGTATATTTATTGGTGGTGTTTATAAAATAAATGTTATTTAACTAATTATTAAGCATGGCATTTACATACGAAAATAAAAGCCAAGCTTGTGATTGCATTTTCCAGCTCTGAAAGAATCCAATTTATTAGGCTTCATGGACCAATGCAGAAAAACCACCATGGCAGGGTAGCAATCTTTCCAGTCTTTTGGAGATGGAATTGTGAAAAAAAAATATCTGTTTTTGATGATAAGGCGTGGATGCGTGAATTATCATTGGCAACAATGAGACTGTCGGCTTTCCTTGTCTCCCACTCTGTATTTCCAATTCTTTTGTCCTTGCAATTTAGGGCTTAATTCATAAACTAATTTTACTTTCACAATGGGCAAACTCATGGAAGTTACAACAAATGATAGAATCATTCTGTACATATTGAGGAAACAAACCAGCGACAGATACACTAGGTAGAGTTATATGAAATGTTCAGTCTTGAACATCTTTCGACAATATGCGTGAGGCTAGAGAAGAGAACTTCAGAAAAGGATTTAATGGTGGGAAGATTGGTACTGCCCTGTCGTAATCCTAGGGCTAATTGGTCTTATGAGTTCAGTAGGTGGTTTGGATCTCCTTACACATGTGCTTCTCTTTAAACAAGTCTATTCTATAGATGTTTGTATCTATAGATGTTTGAGACTGTGCTCTCTAAGAAGTGAGAACACTTAATGTAAAAGGGCAAATGTATATACCTGCTTTGTTATGTGAAGGTTGGGTGAACCTCCTAAAGAACCATCAAAAAGACATGTCTTAATTACACAGAGGTTTTCTGAAAATATGTGTACCACACAAAGGTAGGAGAGTTTACAAATAGCAATAATTAGCTATTTTAAAAATAATTGGGCCTTTGTAGTAGGTACCTAAACTCAAAAGCTTGCATCACTAAAAAAATCCATCAGAAACAGAATGTGAGTCCAATCATGTGGAGCAGCCTAGGGGACAACTCCCAGGTAGCTTCCTATGAGGCGCATCCAGGCAAGATCTCCTGCCTCCATCTGCACTTTTGTCTCTGGTGACCAAGGACAAGCTGTGCACTGAATAGAACTCTGTCTACTGCTTCCATGTTTACTGATAATTTGGTTATGTCAGTTCCTATCTGCCTACAGATTGGTGTACATGGATCAGATGATGCCAGGGTTTTAGGAGTCAATAAGAGGATTTATAGGGTATTTTTGAGGATTTACAGTTTTATGCATCAAGAAACATTTGTATAACGATTAAATGCACATGTATTTAATGTAGATGGATTTAATAATAGGCCTTGATAAGAAACACCAGGTGATACTATATCTACAAGTAGGATCATGTTCTAGTAAGGAGGTGCATATGGCCAGGATGCGTTAATTTTACTAGTTGGGGGCTACGCCTCAACTCAGGCCGTACAATAAGCTTCTTGTGAATGAGGTGTTACTCTAGGCACAAGAATTTCCCAGGCTGGTTTTTGTCCTATAACGTGTTAACCTATAATTTTTAATACTATGTGTAACTTTCTCCTCTTGTTTCTTTACATCTGGCAGAGAAGACAGTCACAGCCTGTCTACTCACCTGTACATTTCAGAGGCATAACGGTCACCTGGTACAAAGGCTGCAGCTGATTTTAGGTAGATACACTCGATGTTCAGAAAGTCAAGATGAACTCAGTCTGTTCATATTCTTATCAAAGGAATAAAGACATTTAGCTTCATTGTTAAATGCATGACAAGGTCCAACATTTTGGACATTTGCACGGTACTGTTTTGTGATGTACGCGATGTTTCTGCAACACTTAATAATCACTGAAATCTTGTTTAATGTTATTTATCTGTATGAAATATTGTGCTGACAAAACTGTGCATTTAGAGAGAGGGGCTGAGAGCAATAATCCTATAATAAAAGTGGAGTGTATTAAAGACAGAAAGCACTATTACCACAGGTAAAATCCGTAGAGAGTACGATCATTTCTCTTATTTATAATTTAGTCCCAGCAGGACGACCCTTCTGTGTGCTGATTATCAGAGCAATTCTAGCTTTGGGGAGCAAAAAAAAAGTCACAAACACACTCAAAAGCTGAAATAAGCTTTTCCTTTTGTGTGATTTGAGAGCTATTGTCAGTCTGTGGAACTCTGCAAATTATTCCATTTGAAAATAATTCAGCTTCTAGATTACACATTGTCTATGTTTCCTCTTCCTGCTCTCTACTAAAGACATTTAAATGCAACTATTAGACGATTTTTTTAATGCTTATTCTCCACCTGAAGTTATTATCCTCAATTCATGCTATGATACTCATCTGCAAAATATCCAAACAGGAACACAGATTCAGTTGGGGAAAATAAACAAGAAGAAGAGAGGGAACTGTGAGAAAGAATAAGGAAAAAGAAGGAGTTCTCTGGGAGGGGGGGGGGTGTACCTGGGCACACTTAAGGCTGTTTTTACTTCTTTTTTCTTCTTTTTTTTATTATTATTAATTTATTCTTGTTACATCTCAATGGTTAGCCCATCCCTTGTATCCTCCCATTCTTCCCTCCCTCCCATTTTCCCATTATTCCCCTCCCCTATGACTGTTCCTGAGGGGGATTACCTTCCCCTGTATATGCTCATAGGGTATCAAGTCTCTTCTTGGTAATCTGCTGTCCTTCCTCTGAGTGCCACCAGGTCCCCCCTTCCAGGGGACATGGTCAAATGTGAGGCACCAGAGTACATGAGAAAGTCATATCACACTCTCCACTCAACTGTGGAGAATGTTCTGACCGTTGGCTAGATCTGGGAAGGGGTTTTAAAGTTTACCACCTGTATTGTCCTTGGTTGGTGCCTTAGTTTGAGTGGGACCCCTGGACCCAAATCTGCCTATCATAATGTTCTACTTGTAGGTTTCTAGGACCCTCTGGATCCTTCTACTTTGCTATTCTCCCATGTTTTTACTTCTAAGATACAGATTTAGCTTTATGTGGGTCTCACTTAGCTACCACTTCTTTCCATTATGAAATAGCTAAAGAAAGGAGCCTCTTTTCAGTCGTGCAAATAACCAGTACAATTTTGTTCTTCCAGCGGTATGGTTGTGAATACTTGAGCTGAATCAGATAAGAAGTTCATACATGAAGCTGGGTGTAGTGACTCACACCTGACATCTCAGCATTCGAGAGTGTGGGTTAGCAGGATTGCAAGCTCAAGGTCAGCCTGAGATTCTATCTCAAAAACAAAAATAAACAGACAGACAATCAGAAACGTAACTTACATCAACATAATATATTTTCCTAGAGATCAGACGACGTTCTAAGAACAATAATTAAACTGGATGAAGTCTAAATCCTTTTGTATTTTCCACACATAAAACAAACAGCAACTTCTGGAGATGAAAAACCCTGGGGCTAGCAGGATGGCTCAGCAGGTAAAGGTGCTTGCCTCTAAACCTTAAGATTGAAGATAATCCTGGGATCTAACATAGTGAAAGGAGAGAACTGACTCCCACAAGTTGTCCTCTAACCTCTACATAAATGTCATGGCATCATAGTGTCCCAAATCCTCAAGAGACAAGATCAGGACTAGTACAGGGATTCACCAGTTTTATAGCCTGTGGTTTTTAAATGATATTGAATGTTACGTGTTCCCGCGAAGAAGAAACAGAGGAGGAGAAAACCAAGAAAGGAAGAGCGCCTTCTGCCTCATCCTCAAGAACACATGCCGCATTCTAGCCCTTAGGAAGTCACATACCAGTCCTTATCAGGCACAGGAAATTTGCTTTTGAGAGGGGAAATGAGAATCGCGGTGGTGCACTAAAATGGACTGGTCTTCTCTCTAAGAGGCCAGCTGCTTTTACAGACAGTGGCTGCCTAGTCCACTTCTTCCCTCATCTCATGTCTCCAGCTTATCTCTGAATGGAGCCAGTTATAGAGTAGCAGGGCTTTTTTTTTTTTGTAATTGCCTGTTACCAGCTTAAGATTCACTTCCATGATTTCTTTTGTGAGGCTCAGATCTTAGAAAGTGTTATAAATTTTTCATATTTTTTATAAAGAATTATGTGCTTGCCTCAAGAAATGATATTCTTGGTTATTGTATTTTATTGCTTGTAATTATTGTAGAAATAAAATTACGCTCAATAATACTGTTATGTGTAGATTGCTGACTGCCGAGTCTATATTATCTAGTGAATTTTGGGAATCTGTTTTTATATGGTACATGAACATTTAATTTTAAAGTGGTAAGCATTTCCCCTAAATGGTTATTGGGCTCCACTGTAAATGCTTTCTGCATGTACTATGATAGATTAGCCGCACTTAGCCATTTTCCAATGTCATCTGTGGCAATGAATGTGAGGAATGCATTCCAAACATTTACCCCTACTTAAAGCCAATTGTGCCTTGGAAATAATCACTCAGAAATGTGAGTTTGAACCCAGTATGAAGCCAGTAATACATGTAATCCTTCATTTTTTAAGGACAGAAGCACTGGTGGCAACAAATCCTGATGATTCTTATAAGCTTTTTCTGACAGAGAGCAAAAGAACAGGAAGCATAATGATGAGGTTGAATTGGTGATTACATTTTAACTATGACATATTTCACCCAAATAGCAGTGTCTTCCTCCATGGCAGCCATGTCTAGAATTTAAGGCAGTCATACCCATTTCAGAAAAATGTTGAGTTCTGTCTGGTGCCCCATATTTGGCCATGTCCCCTTGATGGGGAGGCCCGATGGCACTCGGAAGAAGGATAGCAGACTACCAAGAAGAGACTTGATACCCTAGCATCATATTCAGGGGGAGGAGGTCCCCCTCAGTCACAGTCATAGGGGAGGGGATTGGGGTGAAAGCGGGAAGGAGGGAGAAAGGAATGGGAGGATGCACGGGATGGGATAGCAATTGGAGTGTAATATGAATGATTTTATTTTTCGATAAAAAAACAGTAAAAAAAAAATGTTGAGTTCTGGGAAATGATGCATTTCACTAATGCATGTCCCAGAAGTGGACTTGATGGGAACTGGACACGGGACACCCTATCCCATGTCCTGTTTTCCATAGTCAAGTGAGAAGGAGGGTCATTGTCAAGGACTTTGTGGTCATAACTTTCAATTAATATTCGCCACATCTTTCTCCCTTCCTAAAGGCACTTGGCTGTGAGTCAGGATTCAACTAGCTGAAAAGAAATCCACTGTTAACATCAAGTTGCATGGTGCTGGCAAGGCAGGTTTTAAAATGCTATGCCAATAAATGATACTTAGAGTTTAGAAGGTTAGGGCCTTCTAAAAAAAAAAACTTATAGAGACTTGGAAATAAATATACTTTGAGACCGAGGTTCACTTTTACAGAAGAGAGTAACTGACATTTGGAGTTGACTGACTGTTGTCCACTGGCAATTTTACTTTTCATTCCTTCTCTCATATTCCTCATTTGTTCTCTAAACAGTGGAAGTGATCATGGTCTGTCATCATGGATTTAAGTCGTGAACTGAGAGAGGGACATGATGTCTCCTGTAGACCCCAGATGCCCTATAACCTCTGGGGAAAGAGTCATTCTTTCTTTTCTTTTCATTTTTTTCCCCTGATAAAACCAATATCTAATGAGCAAAAGATGGAGAAAGGGGGGGGAGGGAGGGAATGGAGGAGAATGGAAAAGAAGAAAGAGCAAGAGAAGAAAGGGAGGTAAAAGTTAGGGTGATTATGAAAGAAAAACCAGCACTTGGAACCTTAGAAGGCATATCAGCTTGTAATCCATGGGATTTCTGAAAAAGGGGGAATATAGGAAATGAGACCCATGATACTTTGTGGAAGAGAAATTTGAAGAGGTTTGAAGTGAATAAAAAGGAGATTAAAGATGCCTGGAACCTGAGTGAAACAGGAGCAAGTAGGGGCAAGTTCTGTCTCTTTTTAAACTCTTATACTCTGTTTCTCTAGTTTCACATGGGCTCTCATCTTGCTGAGTTCAAAGAGAAATCTTTATTAAGAAATTTGGTGAGATGAGCCATTACCGTAGTATTGGTGACTATTACCTATTTTATAATTATGTGAGGGAAGAAGGGCAGACATCATAACTGACAAATGCAAACAGAGAGTCATGCTTTGTTTCTTTAGTTGTCAGAATCAGATACTGGAGTTGGAATGAGCATTAAAACATCACCTGGGGGGAGGGGGGAAAGCATGACAATGCTCCCGTAAAGAATCCCATGTGAATAAAAGTGAAAGCAAAATCATGCTGTGAAATATTAAGTGTTACACAATTAATACAATGATATAAATCTTACTTCTGACGTGCATATAATTACAAGATCCTCACTTTTCTTGTTGAAGAGATATTCTCTTAAATCAAAAGCTACTTGGTGTGGGCCTGGAGAGAGATGACACAGACCTTGTGGTTTTTCCAGAGACCCCCATCTTGTTCCTACTACCCATGTTGGATGACTCATGACCCCCTCTAACCCCAGCTCTAAGGACTCTGATGTCCTCTTTAGGCCTTTTAGGGTACTGCACTCACATGCTCATGTCCCTTAATCCCTTATCTACACATATACAAGTATTAAAAATTTAAAACTACAATGTAGTTTTTAAAGGCCTCAAATGTGTCTTATAAGCAGATAGGTTCTGTTGGAGTGTTGCCATGACCTGTTCTCTAGAACACTATCCTTCCTACTTCTAACTTGGAGGATTATCACTTCTCCACATTGCCTATAAGGTCTTTTAGAGCTAGTCAACACATAAGTTATGCTTGTGTCTGGATCGGTGCCCATTTGAAGTGGAAACAACCCTCTCCTCATTAGTAGAACTCATGCTCTGCCCACATCAGTGCTATGACAGCTTGCTGCTGTTGTAGAAGGGACTCTGACTAAGCATTTATGCATGTACTGCTGTCCCTTTGTTTATTTTCTATAGGAAATCAACATGCTCTTCGCACACCTCTTCACTGTATGTCAAAAGTGAAGATAATTTCCATGTTGAGAAAGCAGGCAGGGCTCACGCTGGGTAGATTAATTGATGATGTAGTGACAATGTCATGTGATGTTACTGGGGAGTGAATGAAGATGCAGAGGAAGGAGTTAGAGGAACAGGCCAAAGCTAGTTCCCCCCAGAGCCTGATCACAAGCTGAGGATTCTCCACGGCCTAGCTGGGGCAGTTAGCTGCTCAAAATAGCCTTAATTTGGAGGTATGAGAAACTAAAGTCCGTCCTGTCTAATAGTTCATGGCTCAGGAGACAGGGAAGAAATATAATTTTTATATAGTGTAAGTAAGAAAGCATTGGATGTTATCTAGTGTCTATCTCTCTGTCATGCATCTATCATCTATTGTGCATTTTTTAAGCTAACAGAATCTAATTAAACAAGGTACATTCTCTATGGTAATGCCAAGAATATAAAGTAGCCCTTTTTTTTTCTCCTTTCCCTTTCCATCCTCATCCTCATCTCTTTGATTAGAGCTAAGAATTTAGAAGGTAGGAAAGGAGAAGGAAGGATGCAAAAAACAAACAAACAAACAAACAAAAAAACCAAAAAAACAGAAAAAAAGAACTTAGTTGTTGAATAACAGAAATCAGTTTTTTAAAAGGGGAAAGGGAGGAAGTGTGAGTGTGCTCCTTTCCCTGGCCGAAGTAGGCCTTAGCCTTGGCTAGAAGGGAATCCTTTAAAAGGGGGAGAAAACAATTAATTAGCAGTGCTTATAGTTCATGTTTTAATCACGTCTCTGTTTGTGCTTATACTTTCCTTAGCATTCCTTATCATTTAAGAGTGGGAAGGAATTTTCTGGTCAGGAACTTGTCATAGCTTGATGAATAAACTTTAAAGAGATACTGAAAACAAAGATATTATGAATAGACTGTTTAAAATGTTAAAAAAAAAATCTATTGTTTGTCCAAATGATAGAGGTTAAATGGAATGTTCTGGAAACTGGAAGGCTCTTCTGTCCTCACTAGTGTTTTGTTTTGCTTGGCTCTTGTTATTTTTGCTCACTAGGTTGTTCTCAACTTAGGATATATATATTTCTATTATGTGAAAACAAGAAGTCAGAAGAATGGGACAAGTACATGGAATCATTTTTATCAGACAAGCTTTCCCCAATCGAAATGGGAAAAGCAAGTGGAACACTGACTGGAGGCCCCACAATTCTAAAGATTAGTTCTATCATACCCCAGATTGCTTTTCTTTTGCTTTCTCATCTTTGGGAGCAATCTTCTACCTGACTTCACTAACTCAAAGGTTTCCGTAATAAGTTTTTAAAGTTGCTTTTAAAACATGTACTGATTTCGAACATCTATCAGTGTACCTTGAGGTGGTTTTTTTCTTTTAAGGAAATTTTCTAAGATGCAATTTGTACGTTTGGGGGAGATTGGGAGGACTTAAGAAGCTGTTAACGCTTTAGTGTGATTTTCATTCAATAATTTAAAGTTAAACATTATTGTCTCCAAAGCTATCACATTGCAGAAACTGAAGACTGCTTCTGAGAAATTCAAACTTGTCCCATAAGCAAAATCTGCATATTCCTGTGTTCCATCCTTGACTGCAGCATGAGGAATTTTTACCTTGGTTTTAAAGGAAGGAAGGAAGGAGGGAAGAAAGGAAGGAAGGGATAGAGAAAGGAAAGGAGGAAGGGACGGTAGGTAAGCAGGCAGGTAGACAGGCAAGCTGGCGAGCCTCTGCACTTCACTTTCTGTCACCTTGATCCACCTTATCAGCACACCACTTCTATCTCAAGAAATTCTAATGCAGAGAACCCAAGGGGCTCTTTCTACATCCCAGCATCCCTCCAAAGCAATCAATTCCTCCCGAAATTAAAATGCTTGACTTAAAAAAAATGATCATTATATCAACATCGAGTTACATGACTCTCAGTATTGTTTGAGCAAATGTAAAGTATGATGCAAATTATAAAAGTAAAATAAATAACATCAGTGAATAACCCAAGTATTCCTTGAGCTGCTTTAAAATATTTCATTTGGTCAACAGCCCAGTAATCTAGATACCTTCTAAACCAGAAGGTATTGACAGCAAAGTTAAGAGTGACCTTCTCCAGGGCTCAGTATAGCCGTTTTGAAACTAGAGGTCTGTGTTTGGCACAATCCTAAACCGGTTGAGTAGCTTGGGGGAACTTCCTTCAGTGTCTGTATGAGCACTCAGAATCACATGGTCTTTCTTTAACCTGCTTGCATCATTTTGCTGCAGCGACTTTGCCTGGAGATTAATGGCAGTCTTCTAACAACCCACAGGATGCGATGGCATGGAGCTCTGTAGTCTTTGTGCCTTCTCCCTGGAGTTCTTGGCTCCCAGACTTCTTTCTCTTCCCTCAGGACTCTGCTACCTCACAACTTCCTGGGAAATGTGTAAGATGGTTTTGGGGGGGGGTGTTTTTTTTTTTTGGTTTTAAGTGTAGGATATACATTATCGAACACACCCTAATCTTGAGCCCTTATATTGCTTCTATTTTATTTTTCTGAATTTATATAAAAAACCACATGATAGTATTTATAATGGTCTCTTTCTAGACTATAAGTGTCATGAAATAGTGATGTCACTTCTGCACATGCTTGACATTTCCTGGATCTAGCATCAGGTCACGTGCGCAGTAAGCATTTAGGTAGCAACAAACAGTGACACCTAGCTATTATCATAACCCCTCTCTTTCTCTCACCCACATCATCAAACGCAAGCAATAGCCTCATATCCCTTAAAGAGAAAACGGACAACAGTAGATTTGTGTGAGTCTATGTATAGGAGCTGGCAGAATAAGGAGATCCTGTGTGATCCCAGAGTAGCTCCTTTGAGGGAAAGGACTAGAAAGACAGAGTGCACTTAAAGAGGAAAGGAAAGCAGGCTTCATCTCCAGCTTTTACACAAAAGAGGACAAAGCCTGTGGGGGAGCCAGCATGGGTCTGAGGTTTGACCCAGAGGGCTTAGCTGCAGAACGTTTCCTGTGGTTCTCAGCAGTCATGGCCTAACTGCGATTCCAAGAGGAGAAGTCAGACATTCCAGTCAGTGTCCTTTCCCTGTCTGAGGACACAGGAGCTCCAAAGTGTGTGTACAACACTCTGCAGCCCTGGCAGACATCCTGCCTTGGGAATGACTTTCTTACTTAAGCCAAAGACCTTGAAATGGAGACCTCATGTATAAATATGTGCAAATGTTGAACTAAATTTATCCCATAAAATTTTTAGGAAACAACCTTGCCATGGATGCAAGCTGTTGAATATATTATCTGCTGGGGTTAACAGGGTTCCCCTCTGCAGAAATAAATAAATTAAGAGGAAGCACTGAAGGGTTCACTACTCCAGATTTGTCTTTAATAACATTCCATTAAAAATGACGGAAAGGCCCAGTGCTCGCAGTAATTCAGACTCGGAGAGATGCTGTTCCCTTTCAGGCTCATGTCCTCGGAGGAGGCTTCTGGGGCTTTAATCACATCCCGTCCTCTAACTCATCACTCCCCTCAGCTTTTCTCTCTCTGTCTCTCTTTTTCTTTAATATTTTTGGTCTCTGTTCCCATCTATCAGACTATGGCTCATTTACCTTGATTAGCAGAGGAATTGGTAACACATTTTTCTGTTAAGACTAGTGATTTTTAAACATATGTAGAACAAAAGCTACATAAATCATTTATGCCATGTAAAAACAGAAATTGGAATTAAAAATATGATATCAAGTTTAGCATGCAGCTAGACTGGATTAGCACAAGAATCGAACGCGAAACACCAGTGCCAGAGGCTTGCGGGATTCTGCAGTCCTTGTCTCAGTGGTACATCTGTTACCACTGACACTGAACAAACAAAACAAAACAAACAAACAAACAAAAACCCCCAAACAATAATCAGCTCTAAAATGCTTTATTTAAAAGCAGCTACCAGCCACGACTCCCTTATCTAGGTCTATCTACTCATCTGGGAATCCTCTAGTCAAACATTTCTTCATGTGAGACCCACTCCAAGCACTGGGTGAAATTCGTGTTCTCTTATAGGTGTATCTTCTTTAAAAGTAACTGTTTATGATATGTACAGGGCTGTAGTTAAAAAGAAAGTGAGGTATGTGTCACCTTCAGAGAGTCATACGTTCCTGTTTGCAGATAACAGGGTGGTTTAAATGGGTCACATTAGGTGAGGAAAGCTCTGTCCAACAATCCTCTGTGATCTTCTCACTCAAGGCTCTGACACCCTGGCCCTATAATATGAGAAGGAAGATGTACTGCCCTGTAAGAAGGTTTAGTTTATAATCCACACAAATCTCTCTCTCTCTCTCTCTCTCTCTCTCTCTCTCTCTCTCTCTCTCTCTCTCTCTCTCTCTCTCTCTCTCTCTCTCTCTCTCTCTCTTCTCCTCCTCTCCTCTTCTCTCTCTCGTCCTCTCTCTCTGTCCTGTCTCTTCTTCTCTCCTTCTCGTCTCTCCCTCTGTCTCTCTCTCTTGCGCTCCTCGTCTCTTGCTTCTTCTCTGCTTCTCTCTCTCGTCTCTCTCTCTTCTCCTCTCTCTCTCTGTCTCTCTCTCTCTCTCTCTCTCTCTCTCTCTCTCTCTCTCTCTCTCTCTCTCTCTTTCTCTCTCTCTCTCCCCCCCAAAGTAGGCCCTGGGCATAATAATAAGCAGGTCGTCTTATAGTAACTCTGAGTTTCCATGGCTTGATGCAGGTCAGTTTGTTGTAGACTGTTTATTCCTTTGTGTGTTTTCTCTAGCAAGCTTTCCAGCTTGATGGATTTCACACGTTCCAAAGACAAAAAGGTAGAGACTTAAAATATTAAGCACACGGAAAGCAAGAGCTACTGTAAAAATAAACCTGAAATAAAAATGAATGTTGCCTATGGAATAAATTTTAGAGCATGCCTTTCTTATCAGATGAAATGGTGAGAAATTGAAAGCTCTGGCCATTTATCTGACTGTGGCATTCTCACCAGCAGCTTATCCCAGTGTCCCATCTCCAGTCTGATCATTTCATACTCCAGCCTTTACCCGCACAATGCAGATTTCTCCATCTGCTCCTATGGAGCTCTTAGCTCCCTCCCAACCACGAAATGTCAATGGGCACCTTCCCTGGCTAAGCAAACTTCAAAAACCTCAGACTTTACATAATGCCAAATCTGCCAGCTTAGACCCAGGAAGCATGATATTTCCTCTCCCTTTCTAATAATTTCGACCTTGAAGGACAACATAGAATCCGATGCCTTCCTAGCAGAGAGACAGAAGTATACCTTAGCTATGTACAAGGAGCATGTGGGCAGAAGAAAGAGTCCTGGTGGTTGTCTGTGCTGCCTTTATCTGAGGGTAGAGGAACAAGGAAGGGAGGAAGAAAAAGATTAAAGGAGTCTATGTTGGAGCTGGTACATATTCTCTTTAAGAAACTTGCTCACATCTTCTACTTATTCTGTTTTCCCCTCTGCAAAGATTTGTCAATGGAAGGACAGAAAGGAGGAGTCGTCATTCATAGTGGACAAGACAGAATAGTTTTGGAAGAAATGATAGTGATCATCCTCCAACCTCCAACCCTGACTATACAAGCAATGTGTAGATCCTCGTGTTTGCTGTGTATCACGTGGTCATCCTCGCACATCATGTGATCATCCTCGCACAGCTGATTGGTCTCCCAGGACTCCCAGGAGGAAGATTAGTCACATTTCTAAATCTCACTTGCAACTCTATGAAGCTGCTGATCTCAACTGCTCAACGTCAGAAAATTTTCGGTGATAAAGTTCTAAACATTAAGAGTTTCACTTTGCCAATGTAATAGTTAAAATTAACCTATAAGAACCACCAGCCCAAGTTCCAGGGAACTTCCTAGAATGCTAGGAGCTGCAGTTTTTGAAAAACAGCGAAAGTCTCACTTGGAAAGTATGGTGGTTTATGAGTTTGTCTTTATAAGCCTCTGGGAAACGATTCTCAGGGACATTTATCTGGAAGCTCCAGGGAGTGGTCCTGACCAAAACCCATCTTCATATTTAATTAAAAGCTTGCTTCAAACTTGGGTCAAAATGGTGGAACTGGTTTTTCCCCAGTGAATCTCAGGATTAACACCAAGTTCTCTTATATGCAACCACTAAATTTTTTTTCCAAGCTGCTTTGATCCCTTGGGTGTTCAGTGCGGCAGGATTCACTTTCCTGGCATAAAGCAATGAGACATTTCTTTTGCTTCCAAACCACCTGGTAGAATATAGTTCATGAGCAGACCTTGAACAACAGCTGCAGTCTTCTTCCATTAAGTGTCCAAGTGTCTGAACATGTCATGACCAAGAAGACAAAAACAGTGATCCAAGTCCCTTGAGAATAGATTAAACGAAATGCAATTTTCTATGAACATTAAAGCATTTTACACATAGTAATAGCAGATCTGTGATTTCCCAGCTTAAATTCCTATGGGTTTATTAGGCTGGCTTGAGACAACCTACTTTAAAATAAATACTGTGTATACTTAGAAATGGGAACAGAATAGCCAGTGCATAACACTTACTTATCTGCTTTCTAAGACTCTTAAGAGATGAACACTTGGTAGTGTCTAATAGCAACAGGAGAAGGGTTAAAACCCAAAAGAACACACCAATTTGGGAAAAAAGGGGAGAAAACTCAAGCCTGACACCTTCTTTTAATTTGAAAAATCATCTCAAAATTGAAGTTAAGAGCTTTCTTTATCAAATATTTGGGGAAAAATTACTACCTGTTATGTTTTCAGTTATTTATAACATGTTAGGGCATGGAAGGCACAGTCTTTCTTGCCTAACGTCCATTTAACTTAGATAACTCAAGCAACTGTTTCTACGCTCAGCTTCCGATAGATACTATTTTTTCAAGAAAACATTATCCACTAACATTTATGGGTACCCATATGAAGATCTGTTTACTCTGTGATTGATTTCCACCGCCTTTCTAGTGTTCCTTTCTAACTGTATCACTCTCTATTTATAAGTGCACAAAACCCCTATTCAGGTCAAAGTGGATCAATAATAAAACTCCTGTAAATACATCATCTTGTATACACTCAGGGCACATTCTAACAGAAATTTTAATTCCATTGTCTCTAAATAAATCTTCTTCTATTATAATTTAAATAACCAAATTAAAAATAATAAATGAACTTGGAATAATTATCAATTTGCTAAAACTAAGTGAAATAACTCAGGCTAACTTAAGAAACGAGATTCTGTGTTCATTATAAGGAAACTACTAGATAGAAGTGAAGTCTGGATCCAAGCTAATACATGGTAAAGGCCAGCTGTATGAAGCAGTTTCTCTTTCTCCTCTCCTCTCCTCTCCCTCTCTCCCTTTGTCTCATTATCTCTCTGCATCTGTCTCTGTCTCTGTCTGTCTATCTCTCTGTGTGAACTTCTCTTCTCATCTTCCCTTTCCATAACCTGCAGGCCTGTCCTTTTATATTTCTTAGGATAGACACAGTGGGTAGCCATTATTATTGATTAACAAGGGAATACAAGTCTCATTTAATATAGTTTTCTATATCAGTTGATCTTACTGCCTACAATGTCTCTTTTAAGTTGTGAAAATCAACGTCCTCCTTTAGTAAAAGATATCTGTTCAAGCACCCTTAGTGACTTTCATGTGAGGAAATGGTAAAGGCATTTTAGCTTATAACAGACACTGTGTGTTCCCTGTACACCGCCTCTTGATGCAGTGATATGGGTGGGGTATTAAGTTTTATTATTATTCTACAATAAGAATAAGCAGTCATAGGGGAGGGGAGTAAGGGGAAAATGGGAGGGAGGGAGGAATGGGAGGATACAAGGGAGGGGGAAACCACTGAGATGTAATATGAATAAATTAATAAAATAAAATTAATAAAAAATAAAAAAAGAATAAGCAGACTGTACAAATTACAAAATTCCCTCCAATATTCTTCTTTATTATTCAAAACAAAGTAGATATAGATTACTCTTCTATCTTCTCATTGTGTCTCTTAACTCTGAGATATAGCCAATCCCATTTTTGTGCTATTACACTGAACTAATTAGCAGTGCTTAGGAGTAGCCACTTCACTCTTCAGAAGTCTCATCTTATTCTCGGGGTCACATCCATACTCTGAGGTTTTACTAAAGAATTTCATATCTGGAATCTGAACTATGTCTCTAGTTTCACACAGCACTTCTGTGCACCAAGAATTGTTAGACTCACTCAGCCCTGAAGGAGAAAGAACCCATTTACAGCCTCACGTTTCTTTCTTTTTGGGTCATTATCAATGCTAAGTGTGTTTATGTTTCTTTTTAATCCTAACCTTATGTACATAGTCTTATTCGCAAATAATCTAAATTACAAATCTGTGCTAATGACTGTTGGTATATGGAGGAAGTGAATTGAAAATAGGATTGAAAAGAAATCAGTGATCACTTTGTATTTTTGGAGGTAAAGTTCGGTTTTTAAGTACTCCATCAAATGGTTTGAATTTGATGAGGAGTACTAGCCTAGAAATCATAGGCATTGATTCTAGTTATGCTAGCTATGATTCACCTTGGGGATGACACATAGCCTCCTTAGGTTTCAAAATCTCCATCTGCAAAACTAGTGTGTTTATCGAGATGATATCTAGAGCACGTTCAACATGTCTTGATTGTAGACGGCTTCTCTTAATTTTGAGTTGGCTTCAAGCAGTCTGCTGCCGCCAGGATTAGATTTGAGAAATGGCCTGCCTTAGACCTGAAAGTTAGATATTAACCAAAGACTCACTTAAGATTGTAGTGGTTTTCTTCTGGTTGCCTTGATGGCCTGGGAGTTTCTACTGCAAGCCCACAAATTCCTGCAACCACCATGGTTTTAGGCAGATCTAAGGGCTGGGAAACAATTGGCAGAGGGCACTGGTTGTGATCTAAAAACTCAGACTTGCAGACCTCTCTTCAGAAGTTGCAGGAATCTAGATTTCTCACCTCCCCAAAAGTAGTCCTTGACTCACACCTGAGAGCTCTTGGTACAATGTACAATGTCACACATCTGCCAGGCAACAACTCCAGACTTTCGCTCGTTATCGTTCTTCTTATTCTTTTCCTCAACCCTACAAGTTTAAAAGCTTCAAGTTCTCCACTCAGCTGTCATTTTCAAAGTGAATTCTGTAATGGGAACTCTAGTCCTTTATTTTCTTAAACGGATAAATATATTCCTGGAGAGACATTGTAAAACTGTCATTTTTGGGGAGCAGCATCCTTGTAAAGTGACTACACTCTCAAAAGATGTACAAGAGAAAGTATTTTTCTCCCTTGACCTGCAGAGCAGAGAGTTAATTTAAAATTTATCTTTGATAATCTCCCCTACTTACTTTACTTATTTCATTTTTTCAGTTTAGATGGAATGTACACTTTATAATTAAATACAAGTAGGAAATAATATTATACTGACAAAAGCTCCTAATCTCCAAAAGATATTAATAGTCAGTGCATCAAGTCAATTCATCTTTATCCGGGCTCTCACTATGCAACAGCAAGCTGCCTATGAAAATGAAAATAAGATGATGCCACCCATAACTCCTCAAGTGATGGCTACAGGCCACAATCTGTGTTTACATAGTGTAAATAAATCACCAGCACAGATAAGGACTTGGTGTACATGAGTATGCCATACTTCAGAAACCAAGAAACACAATCGCCACTAGGAAGAAGTAAGTTAGTTCCCTCGTTTCTGACTGCTACTGTTTACATATGAGCTCTTCAATAAATGGACCATGTGCTTTTCAGGGTTGTTCAGAGATATCAATATGGCAAAGGTGTAGGAAGCGTAGCTTAGAGTAACCATTGGAGAAACCAAGTGTCAGTCATGTGGGCCCATTTTCTTCAACAGAAGGAAATGAATGATGCACAATCACCTAGAATGTTGCAGTGACATGGTCAAACAACCTGATGAGCCTGTGCTATTCTATTAGAAGTCAGAATCCCCCTGATCCCCCTCCCAACCACTACTCCTAAATCCTTGAGCACAGTGTAATCCTAAACTGCATCTCTCAGGACCCACCATTATGAAAGAGGTCCCATGTGCTCTGCATCCTCCACCAATAGAATCCATCCTTATGCTTATTGCAAATCCCTCTTCCTTCGGTCCCTGCCCTGAGCACTGGTTATCAGTCAATAGAACTCACTCTCACTGTAAAGGTCACAGGTCACAGGCCCTTTGCTGCTTTGCTAGGGAGTTTTATATAGCTGTGCCTAAAGCTTTGCTGTGATAATTTCTGTGTGGAAACTTTTTCCCAAAGTTTTTCTGTGTTTAAAGGTGGAAGAAAATTTAACCACGATATTAGGCTTAGATGTCTGGATACAATCTGACTAACCATGTCTGGCTACCTCAAGCTTTCATTCTCACCTCTTCATAGTTTGTTTCCTGGCCAGCTATGATACCCTCATTGAACAATTGGAGTTTAGAATCTATAGCAGCTTTTGTCCCTAAATCTCAACTTTCTTGGGGTTGATCCATAGCATAAAACTGAATATGATACAATGACACTTTCATTGTCTAGGGTAGAGAATAAAGTTCATGACTTTAAATGGTTTACTCACATAGTCACTCTGCATCCCTAAACATAATGATCATAAAGACAGAACTCAGAATGACACCAACATGCAACAAGCCAAGGCAATTACATCAGACGTTCTAAGTCCTGTCCTACAAGAGGTTGCCTTCTTGCAGTCTCTTATGCCCATCTTAACAAAAGGAAACATGAAGTCTATTTCTCCTTTCATGTCATGACTATCAGCCCAGAGGTACTTATTTGCAGTACTATCGCTCTCTAAACTCACGGTCATTTTCTTTACAGAGTGTGCATTTTGACCTGTATGTCTTATTTTGTGTGAAGCCAGAATACCTTCATTGGTGTCTATTATTACTGGCTATACCAGCAGTGAAATCCTTATTCCAAATGGCTGAGCACAGTCTTCAGACTGTACCCACACCAGGAAATGTGTTGAAAGATGCGAGTATCTATATATGAATACTCCTTCATTTTTAGTAACAGTGGAGGTTATTTGTCATGCCAAAGATTGTGTTCCAATCTGAGGCCTTAACAAAGTATAATGGGCTATACTAGGATACTAATGCTTTGATTCCTTCTGGCACCAAATAATACTTTAAGGTGAGAAATCAGTAAGAGACACAGGAAGAAACTCAAGATATAGAATATATGTTTATGGTTCAAGGAACAACAACAAAATGGAGCCTGTCTGGCACTATAGTTCAGAGAGTTAAGGGCCTTACTGTGTAACCCTGATGACTTGAATTCTATCCCCAAGATTGTGAAAGAGGAGAGAATTGGTTTCTAAATGTCCTGTAACCTGTACATGGTTACCCTGGTACGTGCATACTTCTAGTGTGGCATCTCCCCCCATCTCTCTCTCTCTCTCTCTCTCTCTCTCTCTCTCTCTCTCTCTCTCTCTCTCTCTCTCTCACACACACACACACACACACACACACACACTGCACACACACACACACACTGCACACACACACACTGCACACACACACATACACACACACACACTCACACACACACAGAAATAATAATGATAGCAAATAAAATTATAAGAATAGGACCTTTAAATTTGTCTACAAATATTTAATACAAATTGACTGGAAAGATGATTGAGAAGAGCTTTGTAATATGTTAGGTTGAAAAACTAAGTCATCATCTAGGAACAGAATTGTTATTCATTATAATAGAAAGCCAATAGATAGATAACATTTCTAAAATCCATAACTCTGCTCATGCCTATAGAAACATTGCACTTAGATATATTGGACTAATTTGAATAATTATTAAAACAAAATATTGAAAGTGAAAAGTGGAGTGTTAAGTGTGAGCAAGGAAGTGATCCATAATGCTTTCGGCTATGTGCATATGCTATTATGAACACACACATATATACAGTATAAAACACACATAAGGTTTGAGCTAAATATCATCAACATATGTAGGCTAGTAACTTCATGGGTTAAGAAATGAATGAATTAATGAATGATTGAATACATGACAGAGTGAATCTTTTGAATCTATACCTTTTGTAAGCACACCTAAGGAAGTGTGAGACTCCAGACCGTTGAGTTGAGAGTTGGGGTGCAGTCCCTAGACATTGAATTCTGGCTGCTGCCAATCTATGAAATTCATATGGGCCATTCAGACAAAGAATGTCAACTACTAATGTCTGAATTTCACAAAATCACTTGTTCAGGGAATAACATTATTCTATGTAATTTTGGATCTTGATTTTTACTATAATTATTTCAAATGTTGATTTGGAGTCTTACTACAGTTTACTAAAGCATTTGAATATCCTAGAATTCAGAAAGGATACGCCAAGAAATAATCACTTCTATTTCTGAAAAGTCGTTTTATAGGAAATGAATAAAAAGCACATGAAAATCAATCTGTAGTAAGGAGAAATCCTTTAACAGACTCTGATAATAGAGAATAAGGATTTTTCCCCCTTGGTTACCATAGCGGCGGTGGTTTTAAATGCTATTCATACAGATTTCAGCATTATAGTAATCAGTGTTTCCTATTGTGCTTCAAGGTATTAAAAGTAACACACAATGTTACAATCTTAGATTGCCATTTAAATTCAAATATTAAGAAATGTTATGAATCAAAGGTTAATTTATATGTTGCTGTGGATAATATCTGATGTGAGATATTATAGGGGCAGCCATTTTCCATTAATGTCAAATAACATAGGTAACCTGTGCTTGACTTTTCGAGCCTGTAGTGATTGGGGTATAGGGAGGGTAGGTCTCAGGGGGTGTAAAACTTCTATTTGTCACCAGTGCAACTCGCAGCATTTTCACTGAGTACAGACCGCAACAGAGGTTATTACATTTGCATAGGGCTTCTTGTAGACTCCTCTTAAGACTCCATGCAAAGTCATTTGCAAGAGGGCAGAAAAATAATAAACCCATAGAACAGGCTTTCTCCCCTCCCCTTGGGGCTATAAGAGTGACATTTATGGCAAAGAAAGCAGTTGACAGAATGTTAGAATACCCATAATAATACAATAGGATGTAAGGGCTGGTGAGATGGCTCAACAGGTAAAGGCTGTTGCCACCAACCCCGATGACTTGAATTCGATCACTGGAATCTACATGGTAGGAACAGGGACCTGGCTTTCACAAGTGCAAACTGTCTGCTGAGCTCTGTATGTATATCATGAAACCTATATCTATCTATCTATCTATCTATCTATCTATCTATCTATCTATCTATCTATCACCTATCTATCTATCTATATGAATAGATAGATATGTCACGAAATCAATACTTTATAGTTGATGGAAAAAGAGAAATTGACTACAATTGACATTAATTTTCTGTCCCTCTCAGAGAGTCATACATCTATCTAACACTACGGGGACTTATTTCTGAGTAGAAGTGATGTGGAGGTGAGCTCCCTTTCCCCGCTTTCCCTTTTCTACCTGGAAGAATTGCCAGCAGAGTTACACCCTGGTAGTCTGACCCTGAGACTGTTATTTTCATCCCAAGTGACATTTGCAGATACATAGTTCCCTACTGAAAGGAAAGAAGCTAATCTCTTTATTTGTTCTCATCTTGAAAAGTATAGAGCTACAATTCTAGGGAAGCAAGCCATACTTAACCTTCTAAAATGTGACCAGTCTCAAAGTTCAGACACAAGTAATGCGAGAAGCTAATGAGAGAAAAGGGGCACACAGAAAGGCTAGTGGGTCCAATAGTCATAACTCTGAAGGTTCATTCATACCAGTCATAAAGAAATCACCACTGCATCACATCCATGGACAGCCCTGTTGACTGCATTGTATTTCCTAATTATATCAGCACTCAGGAGGATAACACAAGGATATTATGAAATGATGTTCCAAAGCCAAATAAGGAGGTATTTTTCGATGGATATTGGTAAAGAAATGAAACAACATGGCAAGAAATGTACTGCACACTCAAAGCTTCATACCCAAGCTCTTCAAAGCCACAGTATTATCTGTGCTGTTAGCATAGCACAGTAGGGCATCTGTATGCATACTTGCTTAAATAGATATAGACAACAGTTGAACATGCACTTGAGAATAGAGCTTCCATTCCTACTGAGCTCATAGGATCTATGGCTGTGTATTCAGAAGGAAATGCACTACTCAGATCACTTAAATCTTAAACTATGAGCACACGTGTGATGATTGTGTCCAAAGCAGGCACAGAGAACCATGTCAATTTATAAAGAGCCTGAAATGAGCAGGTAACATGGTTGCTATCCCACCTAACCTCCGGTGATGCTATGGAACTTTAAATGTAAACAATTTCCTCTACAGTATAGCAAACATGAAAGGGCCATACCTTTTATAAATTTTAATTTACCTCGAAGGCTCTGTTTTTCCTAAAATTATCCTTCAAACCTCACCCTACACACATGTGAATCTAAGATGGGTAGCTGAACAGCATAGTGTTTTCTTTGACTGAACTGGGAACGTCTAGAGAGCTCTTCCGGTATCAAGCATAATCCAAAATGAGAAATTTTAGTCAGTCTATAAGCATCCATGGGGCTGCATTCCTGGAGATGATTCTTCACAGGACATTGTGGATAATTCAAACGTAAAAAGGATGCTTTTTGTTCTCCTAGGTAGATCACTGGAGTCCATCACCCTGTAAATCCTAGAAGTAGTTGCACCTCCCCCAGTTCACTGTAAAACCACCCCCCGACATATTCCTTCCCTAACAAGCAGTCTTAGAGAACTCTAGAGACAATCTGAAGAGCAAGTGTCCTGGATGCCATCATGGAGTTATTTCACTTTACTGTTGTTCGTTTTTTCTAGTAGAATGTACAGCAAGAAAGCTGCTGGGTTTCTAACCATCATGCCGCATTCTCCTTCCCCATTTTTCTGCAAAGTTTACTAACAAAACGGATGTTGTAAATGGATTTCTTTAGAATGTAGTAAGACTGAATACTCTAACTAAATTGAAAATAGGTCAAAAGAGACATGAAATATAACGGATGGAAGATGCAGAGGAAAGGAAAAATGTTAAAATGTAAGACTATAAAAAGATCGGTAAGTCAAAAAGAATCATAAATCATCTAACAAGGGTAACAGAAATCTTCAGGGCCCCATCCAGTTTCTGAAGCTGAAGATGTTATTGGAATGGTCATTGGAATTTTCCTGGGTAATAAATAAGAGCGAGACCTTAAGCAGGCATTAGAGGGAAGAAATAATTTGTATCTAGTAAAGAAAATCCTGCATGAAGACTTTAAGCAATAAATAGCATTTGACACATGAAGATTTTAATCTTACATCGGGAAGAGAATGACAATTTTCTCATACAGAACCCAAGTAGTCAATATGACATTTTCTATTTATTTACCTAACATCTGAATGCTAACATTAGATCTGATCTTAAACCATGCTATATTTCAGACCTTTACCGTGTTATTCTTTTCAGGCTTATCCTGAAAAGACCATTTTAGATACATTGAGCAAAATCAGTAAAAAAAAAAAAAAAAAAAAAAAAAAAAAAAAAAAAAAGAAAGAAAGAAAGAAAGAAAAGAAAGGAAAAGAAAACATAATATAATGTGAAAATGGACTGTGAGAATGGACAAAAGTCAAAACTGTTGTCTGTGAAAGCAGACTTCTTTGCGCACAGGAATAAAATGGCTGACAATTAACTCTTTCAGAGGCATGCACCCTTTAAGTATTGAGATGGGTGAGAAGCCCAACATTTCTGCTCTGCTCATGCTTCCCTATTTCAAATTATTTTTCTTCGGTGATACTGCGCTGACCAGCACGCTGCTTCCCTTCCAGCATCCACAGTCCTATACTCATAATAGTTTTATTCTTTCTTGGCCCACTCTCCTTTATCTTCCTTATGTGTGTCATGTCTGGCAGTAAATAATCTTCCAACCGGCTTGCTTCTTCACCAGTGCTCCCCGGAACGTTCGTTCCTCTTTATCACCTATCTAGGTATCTCTCTATAAATCCATCTCGCTATCCATTGTGCTTTTGTTAGAGACACAGATCCTTAAAATATAATACAACTATTGACTTGCTATCTTTTGGAAGATACAGCAGCCGTCTGCCTGATTCTTCTTTTCTGGTTCCAACAGAAATCCCTGCGGAGCCACTGGGCAGAAGGGAGGGTCTGTCCTTCTGCTTCTCTCTCTGGTTGTGTGCCCAAAACCATGCCCAATTTTAGCAAATAAACCAACGGCTTAAAACAAGAAGGCTTGTATTTCTGGTTCCAGCATCACTGAGTATGTGCGAGTGTTACATGTTAAAAAGTGAAAGAACTTGTGTCTAGATGGCTTTCCCCAACGTGCTGCAGTTTGCTGGAGAATGGACGGCATAGAAGGGAGCACAGAGACTTTTGGACGTAGTGTTTTAGTAGAAAGTATTTATGTTTAGTGCACTCTCTCCAGCATGCAAAAGTGCAGTTGTCAATTTGTGGAATTAGGAGAAAAATAACTCCATAAAATTGCTTTCTTATCTATCAACTGAAAGTTTCCTATATGCATTTTTAAGGACTAATTTCAAGGCAATTTCATTTTATCTTCTATTTTCTTCAACGTTGAGATGAAAGTAACCTTCAAGTCAGGCTTAATTAAGTCTTTACAATGTTTAAATCCACCACGACCCATTGAGAGACAGCAGTTTATTTGTGACTGAGTTAGAGTTTTCTATGCCAGGATTTCATGGCAATGTGAGACATTCGTGAGGTGTCATTTGACTTCCCCTCCCTTAACCAGACATTCTAAATTATAAAGAATAGCTGAACCTAAAAGACTGAGATGTTAGCTGTTTAATAATCTTTCTTCAGAGTTGCAACTCTCAGAACATTTGGTGACCCGCAGATCACATCAGAATTCACAGCACCCCTCCTTCCTCTGCCCCGTACATCACCTCAACTGCTGCAAGGCTTATCAGAAAAGTAATGTGCGAATAAAGATTTATAGGAACAAACTCTAGGAGGTCAAGGTTTATTTTTAATGTTTTAGCAAAAGAAAAGGAATGGAGGCACATGTCCTGTATTATGAAAATGCCAATGGTATATAGTCTTTCTGTTCATTGTCCCCTAAGCTCCCTTTCTTCTCCAATAAAGTGATTTTGGCTACCTAAATTTTTCCCAAACGATCATTTTTAGACAGCAATTGCCTCCTCTCTTCTTTGGGTGTTAGCCTTTGAATAAACTTGTTTTCTACCCCACCAGTTCTCTTCTCTTGAGTATTGGCATTCGGGCAGTGAGCAGATGGGCTGGGGTCCGATAACAGCAAGGCGCTGTCTCTATTTGTGGAGCTTTCCAACATCAAGCAAGGTCTACCCTTATATATAGACATCTTGCAGCTACTTCAAGACTTTTGCAGAAAAGGAGTATTGAACACAAGAAGAATGGAGCCAAAACTTTATTTTTACCTCCTAAGAGAGAAGTAGAAGCGGCACTGTGGAAATAACTCAGAGCAGTCCTACTCAGTAACAGACCGCAGTGACGCCTTTTTGTCTTCACCATCAAGAGATCCATCCCACTCAGTATCCCCAGGAGATGACCACCCATAGGCGCCTGAACTGAGCACCAGGGGAAACAGAAGCACAATGGCTGACTCCTCGCACATCAGCTGAGAGCGGAGGAGGATTCCTCTGACACATAAAAAGGTCACTGATATAT
Organism: Acomys russatus; assembly: GCF_903995435.1. Lineage (NCBI taxonomy): Eukaryota > Metazoa > Chordata > Mammalia > Rodentia > Muridae > Acomys > Acomys russatus. The sequence goes on along the minus strand of NC_067144.1, from coordinate 25,330,076 downwards.
AATCTATGACAGCTAAAGCCAACAGGAGACAGCAGGCCACCTACTGGAAACAGGATTGACAGAGAACAAATTCTTGGCAAACTTTCTGGAAACACTGTCAAAGGACTCTGCAGAAACACACAGGTGCGTGATCATTCTTTCAATACCTTGGGGTTGAAGAGTGCAAACTGACAGGGAGATGCTATACACACAGAAATAGTTCAGAGGAATTTGAACCTCACTCACTATACAATTGATGAATAATGGCAGTGTACCTAATATTTGAGCTGGCTATTAAGTGCACAGAATAAGTTTTGAGTATGCACTCAATGTTGAGATGCTGGCACTCCAAGACTATTAAGCTACTGAGTCAGACAAGAGTTGGGCCCAGCCTACAAGCAGAGATTTAGTGACATATGCACTCTGCCCCCAATGGTGGCTAGATGTGCTTGACGCATGCAGAGTTGGGAGTAGCCAGCAGGTTAGGAAAGAAACAAATGGTCTGTGGAAATGTCCCATCTAGCTCACAGAGACTGTTCCATTAGTACACCTCAGGGAATCCAACCCAGTAGACAAACCAAGAGCTTGCTTCTGCAGCCACCAGTCAAGAAAGCACAGGGCATGACAGACCAGGAAAATGACCCACTTCTTGCCGACTCAGATGAAAAGGCTTCACTTAGGCCTAGGGAAAGTGCCTCTAATAAGGTCATCCGTTAGCTGTGTCACCCGAGTCTCTCATGGCAATTCCTCATTCCCTCCCTTCCCACCTCCCACCCTGAAGCTAGCCATTAAGGCAGCAGGGACTGGGGAAAATGAAGCTGTTGCTCTCAGTAAATGCTACTGAGCACTACGAGGAACCGTAGACCCATTATTTAGGCTCCAGTGTTCAAGGCACATTCTGATTGCATCCATTTAGCAGAGAGGTGAAGAAAGCAAGCAGGCTGGCTATGCAGTGGCACTCATCCTCCACCGCTCTGCTTTGGCAAAGTCACCACATAAGAGGAAAAAAAGAGACTGGATACTTTTCCCCTAGGGCTTTGAACTTGGAGAACAGTGAACATGAGAAACCATTTAACTGCATGGAGGTCACTGAGGCTGAGAATTTATGCTCTGCTCTCTCATACACTTGCTGAGTTATTTCCAAGTCCAAGATTGATCCACAGTTGTTTATGACTTAATTTTGTCTGTGATATTCAAAACGTAAGAGGAGCAATTTGGACTATAGTAATATACTTACTTGGGGGAAATGGCCATTGTTTTCAGGCTGTTAGTATGCAACAAGGAAAAAAACAAATAACTTAATATATTTTAATAACAGCTTATGGTGCCAGTTATTTAGAGTATTAATGTATACTGAATTGCTGGTACTTAATTTATTGAGCACATTTTTTCACATACTTGAAAAATTAACATCTGTAATAGCTGGAAATGGACAAAAAACATTGATATCACTTGTAACCAGGATCACTACAGTATAAATATATATCAAGAGTAGATATACATAACAATAAAACATTGCCCACAGGAATGAGACATGAAATAAACTTTTTCTAAGGCTGAAGGTTGAATCATCAAATTACTTATAAGTTGCAGCTGAAAATATGACCCACAGGCAACAAGCCTTGCTGCTAATGATAACTGATGATGAATTGAGAAAGATTAATCCAATATTCTGCACCTCCAAGTAAAAGAAAAAAACAAATAGATGAAGGAAACAGTGTAAAGCCAATACTGGAGACTTAGCATACTCCTGATGCATTGAGGCAGAACACAGAGGACACTAGGAGACTATGGTAGTAGCATCTTTAATGCCTTTTTATTCCTGAAAAGAGTATACTTTTATTAATTTTCAAGATATCTTCTCCTCAAACAGTTTGTGAGAAAGCTGTTCATCCATAAGAAATGAGAGATAAATCAAGAAACCCATATACCACATTGGATAAGTTGGTAGATGTATAACTGGGTCCTCTTGCTCCTCCATTTATTCATAAAGCCATAAAATTAAGGTCTCAGAAGATAAATGTAAACAGGATGAAAAATAAAATGATGAGTCATAAGGAGAGATATTAAGAAAGAAAAGTCTTTGGTACAAAACTGGCATTCTGACTTTAATTGGTGATCATCCCCTTCTTTATACTGAAAAGTCCCCTGAACAAAAATGGTTGACACATAGGCAAAACACTGAAGTAGCATTCTCCTTTTAAGAAAAGCACTCACCTTTCTTTTCATGCAAAAAACCAAAACCAAAACAAAAAACAAAACAAAACAAAAAAAACAAGCAGCCATATTTGCATATTATTTAGAGTTCACTACTAAAGTGAAAGATTATAAAACAGAATGAAAATTAAAGATCAGACCTAGTGGCATGGCTCATAGGTAAAGTGTTTCCTGAACAAACATGAAGACCTGTGAGTTCACTAGCACCTACATAAAGTCAGGTGCAGTGGCAAGAGTCTGCAAAGCTAGCCCTGGGAGAATGGAGAGAGGAGGGTTTCAGGCACTCACTGGCAGGTCAATGTAGCCAGTCAGTTAGCTAGTGTTTCGCAGAGAAACCTTGTGTCAAGAAATATGTTGGGGAGTGAGAGAAGACAAAGTAGAACCTCCATTCTCTATATTCAAATACAAAGCAAAGTGGGGTTATTAGGTACTTTATGCATTTTATTTGTAAAACACAATATGGAAAAATTCTGTGAAGCATTTTTGCACAAATTTAGTACTTTAAATAGCATGATATTTATCATCCGCGTATGGTTTAAGGGAATTCAACACTGTAGCAAATATTTATATAGGAGAAAAACACTCTACATTGGAATAAGCAAGGGTTTTGAAAAGCCAAGAATAAGAGAACAAGCTAGCTGATTGCTCTTCCAATGCTGTGAATATGGAAGAAATACAACTCCCTCCATTACACAAGAGTTGGTGGACACCACCGCTCGCGTGCCACCTTTATAACAGATACTGCTTAAAGTCTCCAAAGATTAAATCAATACTCATTTAGTGTGGAGGCTGTGGCAATCTATCAATAATGAAGAAAGTGTTCTGAAATGAAAGTCCTGATAATTATGACCCAATTTGCAGCAGAGAAGGTCCACTTGCTGTGGCTATTATGAGTGGCATTCTAAACCTGTGTCCCTATTGTTTACTGCAGATCATTTTCAAAAACCTTTCCATTCCAAATAAGTGTGCCTAGGGTCGCCCTAGGCAACACTGTATATAAGTAACATTTTCCCTGTGACTCACAGTCACTTTATGAGCATGATTATTTCACCTGCTACCCTTTCTATTTCTTGGTATTCAATCTTCATCATTCTATGCTCCTAAAATATTTTTTCCTGTCGTTTTTTATAATAGCAATCACTTCTGTGAACTCTTCCCTATACAGCCCAACTTATAGGAAACCAACCCCATTCTGCTCACTTTTTAAAACACACACACACACACACACACACACACACACACAAAAAAACAAACAAACAAAAAAAAAAAAACAAAAAAAAAACCCTAACACACTGATGCTTGTTGTAGTAACTGACACACAGGAAATACTTTTCTGAGACTACCAAAGAAGTCTTTTTTATCAAAAATAAAAAGAAGTATTTTGTTTTGTCATAAGTGCTATGAGGGTTTTAGCATGTTTATTCTGGTAAAATATAATAGTTATTCTAAGCTGTTTTTTAAAACCATTTAAAAACCATTTTCGGAATACCTTTTAAAGATAAAATGCGGTAAGAGATCAGTAGCTAGTTCTGAAACAAAGAATATGTGAGCTGATGGCTGATCAGTTGGGGAGTCACTTCTGCTCAAGAGTGAGAGCTCATCTTTCTGTAACACTAATCTAGCTATGTCCCCATCACGAGGGATCTGTGTGGTTGGTCGTGATTCCATCAGCTTTTCAAATCAGCATGCCCTTTTCTTAATTCCAAGCATCTATGATGTTAAGCAAAACACCTTTTTAAAAATTTTGAATCAGTGATGCTATGTTCTAAACCTTATGTGTCCTGTGCCTGTTATTAATGTTTTATGAACTCCAGAATCTGAGAAGTGAAAGATCTAGAGATGCCTTCTCAATCTTGCTCAAATGCCTAGCTTTATCTTGAGTGAAGGTAAATAGTAGCTGAAATGTCAAGTTGTCTTTCACTTGAATTAAGCAAACTACAGAATCTATGCCTCCTGTGCAAGATATCTGGAAGAAATTAAGATTTGGGAGACATTGCCCTATGCCACTAATGTCTAGAAAATAACTTTAAATTGTGCCTTGATTTTTTGTTTCATATTACAAACCGAGAAATAGGAATATAGGAGGATGAGCTAACCTGGCCCTGAAAAACAGAATGTATGGCTATGAATACAGCATTTGTGGCATGTAGGTTTAACATAAGTAATGTCAGATGAATTATTTTTCTTTTCTTTTTTTGTATTATTGTCCATTATTTCTTAGATGGAACAGATGGAAAATGCTGTTTAGCTTCCTTTGAGTGTGAGGACTAGTGAACTGATTAAAAACATATCTGAAGATGTTAAGCAACACTTCAGTGATCTGAGGGCATCTTCTTGATCCTAATATAGCCTAGAGTAAATACTTGGGAAGTATATGGAGATATTATTTAAAGATGTGGTGGTCGGTAACCATGCTAGCAAGTAATCTGTGCATGCATATTGGCACAAGTAGAATCAGAGCACAGAGAATTTAACAACTGGATGTACAGACCAATGTTTAAATGATTTGTGATATCTGTGCTGTTATCCCTTACATAATGGTGGAGTGCATGTGTGAGCAATTACAGGTGTTGAAATAGCCAAAGGAATTGAGAAGATGACATCACTCAAGTGACATGTGACAGGACAAGAGTAATGCCTGTTGAGGAGTATAAAGGGTGTGACTAGGTATAGAACCTTCCCACAATGATCTTGAAGAAATCGTAACTGAGTCTCATCCTAGTTAATTCCATGCTGTTCATATAATAATAGGTATGCTTGGCTAAGCTAGTCCAACCTTATTTGCTTACTTGGGAGAATGTTCTATGCAATTCAACAAGACATCGAGCTACTGTTTTCTTCTCTTTGCCACATTATGGGGATGATGAGATAAACTGGACCCCGTGAGAGTTAACAGGTCATGGAGGGACACACAGAAATATAAAAATTAATCCAATATGATTACAATGAAGAGAACTAGATAAGACAGGAGAATCATAGGAAAGCAGACATAATGCTGTGGAACTTGAGATGAAAAAGGCTGAAGATGGAGAAGAGACTGAGGGAATGGCCAACCAATGACTGGCCTAACTTGAGACTTATCCCATGGAAGAAAGCCAACCCTTGACACTATTAATGACACAAAGTCAAACAATAGGCAGAGCTCAAGGAGTCTTGTGGAAGATTGAGGGGAAGGATTCAGGGAACCAGAGGGATTAAGGCCACCATAAGAAGACCTACAGAGCAAACTAACCTGGGCCCATGGGGACTTGCACAGACTGAACCACCAACCAAATAGCATGCATGGACTGGACCTAGACCCTTACATATATGTAGCAGATGTGCAGCTTAGTCATCATGTGGGTCCCCTAACAACGGGAATAGAGGCTGTCTCTACTCTGCTTCCTGCCTTTGGGTCCTTTTCCCTTAGTTTAGCTGTCTTGACTGCCTTCAGTGGGAGAGGATGTACTTAATCCTGATGATGTGCCATGGAGGAGAAGGGGAGGGGAAAATGAGGGAGGTGGGATTTGAGGGTGGGACTGGGAGGAGAAGAGAGAGGGTGGCTGTGATAAGGAAGTAAAGTCAATTAATTAATTAATTGAAAAAGAAAAAGGAAGGCCACAGCTCATAGCTAGTTAGACATTCAGACCTAAAGAAGCTCCTCATCCAGAGGAAAGTACAGAGACTGTGTTGGGGGACAATGCAGCTCTCATGAGGAAACAAATGGACCTGGTTTGTTGTAGTTCAAATGAAGGAGAAGGCGTGTGAAAGTAGGGATGCGTGGCTACAGAGAAGGAACTCAGCAGGGACCCACTTTCTGGTATGACAGGCAAGGATTCCTTTCGATTTAAGGACAACAAAATGTTGAAGCAGATTAATGAGAAGGGATGTTTTAGGACAGTTCTCCTAGCAGCAATAGTGGATGAATTCAGCAGCCATATTATGATAGCCATAGCAACTCCTGAAAACCTAAATTAAGGTGACTGGCTAATGTGCCCTCCATGGGCACACATGTGGCATTTGGCTGGGATGCTTAGGAGCATATGGAAGGATGACTCATCAGTTATTCTTCTTGACAATGTGACAAAACACTTGGAAGGGGCGACTTAAAGAAGGGGTAGCTTGACATTGGTTCTAAAGGGGATACGTGGTGGGGAAGCATGGTGATGTCCGTGGTTTGAGGGTGTGATAGCAGGAACAGCTTACATGTTGGGGTACCAGGAAGCAGAAGAAGAATGAGGCCAAGATGGAAGGGAAATGGAATGCTTCTCCTCGATCGATTCTCTCACTTTGATGCATGTATTTTAATGTGTTGGTGCTGAAATGAAGTCTTCCTAAACATAAAAGAAATATGCTATACATTGAAAGTGTTAAGAAGAATCTATAAAAAAGAAGAAGATGAAGAAGAATCTCTAATGGAAAGCCCTTGGAGGAAAGCAAGAGGCCCGCCATACACCTTCTGTGGAGCTAACACCTCGGACTATAACTTTTTCCTTTCTCATTTTATTTAATCTAGAAGAAAGCATTCATGGAAACCCCTAATGTGAGCCATTGTTACCTGGAGTCAGAAAAAAATCTGAAGGACAACAAAAATGTCTCATTTTGTATTTCTATTGTATATATTCATCTCCTTCGGGTTAAGCTAAGTGATTGTCTGTATTGCAAAAATATGATGAAGATAAGAAGAGGAGGGAGGCATGGAGGGGTAGGGAGGAAGCAGAGGGAGCACACATTGATATGAACGTCAATTTAGTACAAACACTAAAAAAACCAAAGGAAATCAGTATTTCATAATTTTGTAAATAGTATATAAATGTTCATCACAATTTTGTATGTAATTCCAAAATATTCTTATGAGACCTATTTTTGAAATGTATATTGATGATGAATTTACCCAACCTAGTGAAAATAGCAGAAAGAAATGTCATTTCAGGAGAAACTGAAGTTAGTTTGAAATGCGAGGTACATGCAGAACCCTTCCTAACAAGCGAGAAGTCTTATGTTTTTCTGAACAATAATTTATACCTCTCTCACGTATTGAATTTCCTTCTTTAGAGCTTAATAATGACATATCCACTTTTCCTTCAGTTTTTATTCCACACGGCATATTCCTAAGCTTCCATTTCAGACTATCGCCTCTTTTAGAATAAAGTTTATTACTTTATTTATTCAGCAGGCATTTGTGTAGAAAATTGTAGTTGCTAGATTCTTAACTGGGAGAAATGGTGATATGTGAAGGAAAGCTGATACAAGTCTTGTCATCTGAAGTATTGGAATGATGAGCCAGAAAGATGGCCCAGTGAGGAAATGCAGTCCCCACTGAGGCCCTCGTTCCACTACTGAGACCCATACAACGGTGAAAGGAAAGAACTCAGCACAAAAATCTGCACTCTAACTCTTACACATGTGCCATGACATGTACTCCTCTCTCTCTCTCTCTCTTTCTCTCTCTCCCTTCCTCCCTCCCTTCCTCCGTCCTTCCCTCCCTATCTCTCTCTGTATCACACACACACACACACACACACACAATTGTATGTGCAACAAAAACAACAACAACCATAGCAATGCAAAAGATTTTTGAGCAATTTACTTTGAAATGGGAGGTCATTGATCCTCCTCATCCGCTGCTCTATCAGGATTTAGTGGATGAGCAATGGGTCAAAATGATGTCAGGTTAAGACATTTGAAATCAAGGAGCAGAGACAGTCCTTTTTACAGTGTTCTCCCGGGGACAGTTGTTAACTGAGATATTTAGGGAGTGTGAGGTCGAGGTGTGTGTCACGTGTGTATAATTGGATACATGGAAGCATAATTCTGAAAATATATCTAGTGTGTATGAAAGTGGAACTGAAGAGAGGATGTTTAGTGGGATAACAGGCGTGAGGGACTGAATCAAGATTTGTCAACACTGGGACTTTGGGGAGTCTGGTGCTCATGATAGTCAACGAGAGCTTCCGAGGTTAGCTCTGTAGCTCAGAGTCATGCCAAGCTTAGAGTAAAAAGCATCCAGATTACGATGCTGCCTAGACTCCATAGCTGTAGGGCGAAGGGATGAGCTGAAAGGAGAACTGTAAAACAGTAGTTCTAATATGCAATAATAAGATCACTACTTTCTGCATGCTTCTTATCTTATTTTCTGAAAGCAGGCACATTTTGAATGAAAACAGGTTTTATGTCCTGGCAATAAAGAGGTATAACTATAAAAATATATGTCATATCAGCAGGCATGTCTCTAAATAGAATGTTTTACCAACTCTCCCAAGAGGCATCCACGGGCCTTTAAATTACAGGGTATGTGAGCTTTCCTGCAGGGCAGCTTGAACTGCAACTCCTCCTCAATCCAAAGTGGGAGTGGGAAGTGAACCTTTCAAAAATGAAGGGTCTGTGTTCCCTGCTCTCAGCATTTCTAGGATTGTCCCTTAAAATGGATATCAACCTCAAGCACAGACAGAGATGGACAATTGGTATAGGTCAACTAGAGCTTAATAATTTAAATTGCATTTATTTAGTGGGGATTTTTATTTTTGCATCTTACCCTGAATCTTCCCATTTATTTCTGCCAAGTTTGAGTTAGAGCAAAGCAATCAGAAACTGGTGGGAATTTTTAAAAATGGGTAAAGCGATATGTGTTATTTCAGAAGGGCAAATAATCCAAATATTCCCTCAACTTAGACTTGCAATAACATTTTTAGCTGATTTACCATCTTAATTAGACTATTCGTAGGTTAATATCACAACCAAATTGCAGTCCTTCAGAATATGCTACCTAGAGATATAAAATTAACCAAGTCCCTTCAGAATAGACAAGCTTGAGTAGTTCAATATGTGGAGTAGTTCCCAGAGTGATCAATCCAAAATAGAGTGTAGTTTATATGTGTTCCTGTCTGACCCACAAAAGTAGTCACTGTTATTCAAAAGAGTAAAAAAACAACAACAAAGAAGAAAATATGGCCACACAATTGTCAGCCATAAAAGGCTAGCTAGGCAACTTATAATACATCAATAAAATGTGTTCTGGTAATATAAAAACAACACTTATGAAGAATTTTTAAATAAGTGGGGAAACAGCTTATGATATAGCATACAAAGAAAAATGCCATGTTTTAAGGTTGATTCCATAGTTGACTCACCACTATATTCTTAAAAGTACAATTGCCAGTATCTGGCTCTGAAAATTTAGATAGTGATTGTGTCAATTAGGTATTTGATTTAGAGAAAATGACTTCAGAGTTCAGAGCCTCCATTTCTCTATCTGTGAGGCATATATCATGACACATGTGAAATGCTGTTATCATGATGCTTAATATTTTTGTAAAATGCCTGAGACACAGTGGATACAGCAAATTATATCACTTTTGTTTGTCTTAAATAATATAAATCTGCTCACTCTGTTCCCTCAAAATCCTTCTCCCTTTAGAATTCATCTATGAGCTCTAAGAGATCCTCCAAGATTCACATGAAAGCTATGCAGGATGTGAAACACACCTCTAGACAAAATGAATCATCCCATGTTTGCTGTTAATATGTCTCATAATGTTTCTGTGCTATAGAAGATATGCAGTGTTCATCTTCTTCCCTATAAGAATGTGTGTAGGGGTTAAGATATTTTTAGGTCTAGATGGATATTTTAAGTTGATAATGACAAGATATGATAGATATTGATTTACGTTCAGAATTTTAGATGTGCCAAGATAGGAAAGATGTTTTTTCAAGGCTGCCAAATACAAATAACCAAAACATAAAGAATGTAACATATAATTCCTCATTGTGTCATGGTTCTTCTTGCTGTAGGTGGTTTGTTGTTTATATATGTATAATAATATAAATGTATATGTAAAAATTAAAAAAAAACATTTAATAAAAAATAAGAACAACAACAACAAAAGAATGTGCATCACATCTCCAATTGATAGCCACTTACAAATGAAAATTCAGTTTCATCCAAGGGAGTTTCACTGGGGAATCAAACTACTCTTAAGGATAGAGCACATGTACAGAAGCAGATGGCCAACAGAAAGTAAACTGTGTCATCTTTAGAGGTTCTTTGTCTCATAACATCATGCCAGGCTCTTCCTTTTAAAAAATGTTATCTTATTTTTTAATTTTACTAATAGATTGTTTTATTTTTCTTTCTTTTGATCATACATGACCTTTGCATATATATTAAGGCTTCCAGTTCAGAACTTTTTATGGGATTCCTCAATTTGTGAATGAGTGGGTCTATTACCTCTGTCTTCTTTTATTCTCTTTTCCTTCTGTTTGTTTCTTCCAATTCTGATGTATTTGTTTTTATTTTAATCTTATTTTATGTTATGATTGTCCCAAAGAAGTCAGTTTGTTTTCTAGTGAGAGAGAATAAAGGATTGAGGGACTGGGAGTAGTATGAGGGGAAACCATAGTCAGGATATATTATGTAAGATAAAATATATTTCTTCAATAAAAAGGGGGAAAGTGTGCATTGATGAAGAACAGAGGAGCTATCTTTTTCTTCTAGAGTCATCACAGCCTAGCAAGTAGAGCATCCACTTGTATTAGTGACTGAGTAAATAAATGAGTACAGGATGGATGGGGGAGTGAATGCAAGCTGTGTTCTGTGACAGTAACAGATGAGCAGAAATATGGTGCAAGGGCTTCTCTCCCCACGAATTCCCACTGTGTTGGTGCAGTTCCTTGCCCTATAGGAAGAATGTTTTCAGCCCATACTTTATGACTTCAAATTCTCCAGCTTGCTATTTTCTTTCTAGGGTTGCCTTTCTAAAAATGCAGTGCATGTCCTGACAGCTGCCACTCCAAAGCTGGGTTTCTGTTTCTGATTTTACTCCTCTGACCTCAACAGTGACTTCCTAGCCTCTTGGAACAAGTAATGTGGGGCTAACAATACACACTCCACCTCCTTCTGCCCTACAGGATTATTTTAGGCATCGAATTAGAGGATGCATGCGAGGGCACTTTTAAAAGGCAGCACAGAAATGCAAGATGGAAGCATCCATTTTTCTGCTTGTGAAGCTTTGTGCACTCTGATGTTCACATTTAGTAACAGGCTCTGTACAAATTTACAGTTGCCTATAATTCTTTGTCAAAATTAAGGGCATCCCTTCCATTGTTCCCTTTGCCTTGCTATGCAGAACTGTTGGAAAAATAGATATGTTTGAGATCATTAGAGTTCCCGTGGGACACGCTGAAAATTAGAGTGTGGTTCACATTAATATTTAAACATCCAAACACTTTTCCTTGTTCTATTTATAAAACATCAATTAGCAGTTACATTAAAATGCCCACACAATTCCGATTTTCTTGACAGAGACTTTACGTCTTACAGACATAATGAGCCACAGCTCGGTCTAAGTTATTTCAGGTTACTAAGTAACATTTGGCAAAGACATGAACACTACTTTCTATGTCATAGAAATTTCTGTTACAAGTGTCCAGTAGCTTACATGGTTCAGTATAACCTGCATTTTCAATATAGAACCCACTTGGCATGTGTGTTTTTTTAGCATTTGAAATTAAACAGTTTAATGTTAATGTAGTCACATTTAGCTAGCTACATTTGTAACCACTCACTGTATTTAACACGAGAACCTCCTTCCATATGCAATATAAATATACATTATATTTTCCTCCTTATCTAAATTAACACTCAGGAGAGAATGATACCTTATTATTTCATAATGTGAAAAAATTCTACAGTGAACTGTGTCTAGCATGCCCAATGCTTTTTTGCTCTGCGAAGAACACTGTGATCAAAGGTCAATTTGTAAAGGGTACAGCATTAGAAAATGATTGGGTAATTCAAATGTTTAATAGCATCTAGCTACAACAACCTGGCCAAAGGCTGTCCTGGTATTGCTATACATTTTCCTAGGATATTGCTTTGGCAGGCATTGCTGCCTTTGCATTGGTGATCTTCTTTTGCTGGCCAAAACTTTTCCACTTGTAACATCTTTTTTTTTTTTTTTTTTTTTTTTTGCACCTCATTTTACATGTGCTGTGTATTGGCAAAGATAATGCTTAAACTTGACTCTTAGGCTTTTCTTTTCTATAGCTCTCAGTCTCAGCACAGTTCCCTTATATCAGGAAGAGGAATGATAAGAAGCTAAGGAATATTTATTTCAATCATTCTGATAAGGAACGAACTCAACCTGTCTGGAAGCATCCATTGCTTCTTGCTCTCCAGACAATACATCAAGAGCATCTTAAGGTCAGACTGTAAATCATATAAAATATCTTTATCTTTTCAAGGCAGTTTTTTTGGACCTTTATTATAATCAAGGACAAGAGAAGTCACAGTATTCTGTCAATACAAGCCTTTGCAGTAGCAAATGGGAGTGAAGCTTTTAGCTACAAAAACAGGCTAAGGATACTACTTCCATAAATCCAAGCCATTCCTTGGAGGGTTTGAGCCTTGGTCAAGATGCATTTGCCTATGTGGCAATTTCTATGTTGATGATTTTGAGACTCATAAAAATGGCAAGGAGAGAGTGAGGCATGAGCAACCTTTACCCACTCATCAGCTGGCCAGTTCTGAAATGCTTTGAGCTATTTTGATCTTTTTAGTCTGTCTGTATATATAACTTTTCAGATGCAAGCCTTAAAGCTGTCCTACAAGATTATAGTCTTTCTAAAACTGGCCTTTTATGTAATGATCCTGTATTTACTGAATTATGAAGTTTCTCAATTAAACAAAAATGCCTCCAGACAATTGGGTAGCTAATGAAAAGTACCCACAGACCTGAAAAATCGATATTTTCACAATGTTGAGGTCATTTGGTCCAACTTTCTTATTACATACATTGGAAAATTTGGGTCCTGACAAATGAAATGAGTTTTGTTTAGACACTCTTCAAGTAGCTTCTAAACTAAATAGTGACAATTACAATAGCTAAAATGTTTTTCTTTCTTTTCTGCGTATAGTAACGAGATAATCAGAATGAAACACCTGGAAGGCTCGGAGATCATATAATGTTGTCAACTAATACATACATTAAAGTGTAAGATCCATTTTGACTAGCAATCTTCTAAGAACACTGGTTATAGACTTAATAAACGTCATTCTAAAAGAACTAAGAGTAAATTATATATATATATATAATTTCTAAGATCAGCTGAACTCGCAAGTCTTCTAGCTAATGTCAAACAGCACTCCCCAGCCCTTCCATTCTCTGCTTGAAACTGCTTAAGCCTTTTCTACGTTTTTGTGCTCTGTAGGATTAACATCACTTCTTGAAGTTGGCTGAATTTCGAAATCAATAGAGAATTTCAATTTCTTTAAAACTATACATTCCTTGGGCCCATTCCAGGGTCTCTTCTTATAGCCAGGCACATCGTGGTTAACATGAACTTCCCCAAGTATTTCTAATGCAACATTCAGAAATCAATGCTCAGTATACTCAATACCAATTTTACAAAATTAAGTAAGCTTTGTATACATTTAACTCTATATCCACTAAGATTTGCAGAAGGATTTAGACTTAACTTTATACACTTTTCATTGTTCAGGCTTCATCCCTATGCCATCGATGACGCTCTGTGTGGGGCTTTAGAACCAGACCACCAGACACATCTCAGTTTGAATTCCAGGCCCGCCACTACAAGCTACATGACCTGGAGGAGATTCTAAGACTTGTGTGAGCCCGGTGCACATATAATTGCATAGCCTTCAAAGGTTTGTTATAAAATATAAATAAGCTGCACCAAGAAGACAGCCCAAAACACTGTGAGTTTTTGGCAAATCTTAACAAGTGTTTGCAGTAGAGGAGACAGTAGTGTTGAGAATAAAGCACCAGCAATGGTGTTAGTTGTAGTCATCCTATGAATAATCTTTTTACTAAGAAAGACTTAAAACAATCAGTGCAATAATCTTTTTCAATAGTGCAGGAGAAATAAGGAGGACCTAAAATATAATGAATGCCGGTATGAGGAAATATTTTATCTAATTTCCATCTCAGGGTATCAAGCTCTTCCATATAGTAGAAAACAACAGCTGCAATATATTAATCAATAATACTATTTTAGTTCCATTTGTCATCCATATATTATGCTTTAAAAATTAGTAACAGTGACCTGTGGAGTTAAACCCTTGTGTTTCATCTTTCTAAACTTCCCTCTCTTTCATTGTGGGTATGCTACTTTTCAATCCCCCTTTAAAAAATTAAAATTCAGATTGATAATACAGAATGTGCTTAAACACAGGCTGAGGACAAATAGCAGGTAAGAAAACAAATCAGATTTTACAGTGCTGTTTTGAAATGTTGGTTGGGGAATGCCAGTGTCTCTGGAGGTTTCTTGGATCTGTATAGAAGCTGTGACATAAAATCTGACTATTTGTATTCTCATTATTTATTTAATATTGTCTTTTCTGATTCTTTTTCCAATTTTCAATAATTTTAACCTACTCCAAATTCTCAGAAACATTTTCCTACTTAGCATATCCTTAAGCTCCTCTCAAAATAGAGGTGTGGCTCACTGGCCCAGGGAAATTTCTCCAGAAACCAAAATTCATTGTAGGCAAACCATGGAGTGCGGTGCTCAAATCCTTCAAATATCTGTATGGTAAGAACGGACACTGGACAGATGCTGAGACTCGCTATTGGACTCCAGGTGAGGATGGTATGGAATAATGAGTGGACAGAAAGACCCAGAGGGTCCAGGAACACAAGAAGACCACCAAGGCTGGCGGATCTGGACCCAGGGTGGGCTGCACAAACTGCTGTACCAACCAAAGACTTTGCATGTAGTAAACCTAGACCCGCTGTTCAGATCTAGCCAATGGACAGCGCATTCTCCATGGTTGTAGAGAGAGAGGGGACTGCCTATGACATGAACTCTGGTGCCCCTATTTGACCACTTCAACTTGGTGGGGAGGCCTGGTGGTACTCAGAGAAAGGGGAAGCAGGCTATGAGGACTAATAGGCTATGATCATATGGTGAGGGAGGAGGTCCCCTCTGTCAGAGGTCTAGGGGAGAGGATTAGGGTGAAAGAAGGAGAGAGAGGGTAACAGGAAGATACAAGTGAGGGGATAACAATCAGAATGTAATCTGAATAAATTAATTTTAAATAGTTTTAAAAGAACTCTTTTCCAGGGTGGTAATCCTAAGAAGTGGCACAACGTCAGAGAAGTGAGGTCAGCAGGGAGGTCTGGTCCTTAGGTCATGGGTCAAATAAATTTGAATCTTACCTATTCTATCTCTTCTCTTCTCTTCCCTTCCCTTCCCTTCCCTCCCTTTCCCTCTTCTCTCTTCTCTCTTCTCTCTTCTCTCTTCTCTCTCTCTCTCTCTCTCTCTCTCTCTCTCTCTCTCTCTCTCTCTCTCTCTCTCTCTCTCTCTCTCTCTCCTGGTTTCAAATGTAAGCACTTGTCCAACATGAGACCCAGGTATAATAGACTATAGCCCATCACGCTTACCAGAATTGATTGCATGGCTGTGAATTATATTCGAGTTGCCTCAGGGGTTCTGTAGAAATGGCTCCCTGGTAAAGAGCATTACTGATCTTGCAGAGTGCCTGGGTTTCATAACCAGCACTCAATAACTGCTCACAATAGTTTTTAACTCTAGCTCCAGAGAACCTAATGCCCTCTTCTGACCTCTATGAAAACCATGTATTCAGGTGATACACCTCTCTGTCTACAGATCAACACACACACACACACACACACACACACACACACACACACACACACTGGGTAAAACACTTGTTTACTTGTTTTTAAATAAACAAATGCTGAAAATTATCTCAGATGTTTCATTGTAACAGGGAGCTAACCAGATGAAAAGGAATCCACAAGTATAAAATATTGCTAAGGCTTGTATTACAATTATCATCTAAAAAAGCATATATAATGTATCATTAGAAGTAGGTGTGCCCTTTGTGTGTGTGCGTTTGTGTGTGTGTGTGTGTGTGTGTATGTGTGTGTGTGTGTGTATGTTGATCTGTAGACACACATCTAATTACAGGAATACATTCCACTCATAGAGTCCCAAGCAAGCTTTATGTATAAAACTTTATCTCCCATCTTATTTAGCACCAATGGTCTTAGTCGAGGCTAAAGGCTCAGCATAAAAAACAGGCCTTACACTCTTTTGAAGAAAAGTGCATGGTGAGGACCCCATAGCTATAAATACCTTTATGCTTGTTTAGGGTTGCATTTGTTTGTTCCTTTGTTTGTTTGTTTCTCACCATATCAGATGCCTTCCTTTCTCCAACTTTACCTACTGTAGTGGGCTGGTAGTGGGAAGTGTGTCTTTCCATGACTTTGTAACTCGTCCTTTCGTTAATCACCCTCACTTTTTAACACTCAGCAGTGCTGTGCTGGAGTCACATGAAACAATGTGCACCCTTCTGCTGATGAAACTTTGCTGTCTGTGGAGATATTTCAACCCGCTGCCTAGATAATTACATGTGTAACTCACATTAGCAGTACAGAGAGAGCTTGTGGCACTGCACCCTGCGTGGCCACAGGGAACCCTGCACTGATGTGATGTCCCCTTGAGACCGTGGGTCACTGAAATGGCAGCTACAATAACCCTCTCCCATTCTGCCCTCTCAGTAATCATCTGGTGCTGCCCATGTGTACCCTCCTTAAAGTGAGGGCAAGCACCTTTTAGCCCATGGGGCCTGGGCGCAGATTGAGGAGGATGTCACATGGCTTGCAAAAGTCAAGGTCAGTTCACAGAACTCCCAAGGCCAAGAACCACCAGAAGGGGAGAAAAACAAGCATTTACTAGAAATTTAGCCTGCACTAAGTCCCTGTAAGTGTGATCACACATGCCATAAAACTTAATTCTCAGAATGATGAGGTGTTTATTCTACATGTAAAGAAATAAAGTACTGTGTGCTTGATTTTAATTGCTTATTACCCAGCAGATAGTATGCACCTGACCTAGAACTAAAGCTGGGTTTCCTATGTTCTGATCTAATAGACTTGAGAACTCAGGCTCTGGTTTCCACTTAAATTTTTGAATATGGAAAATTGTGTTATCCTGTGAGCTCCAAATTCATAAAATTGTTGTGCAAACATCATAGAATTATTATGGAAGGGCATAAATTATCAATATTTAAACTTTTAATACAATGTCAGAAATATGGTTTTAAAAGAAAGTTCCAGAAGCCCCCAATAGAGTTCGTTGGACAGTGGGAAATGCAGATCTCAAACCAGATCAATCTAAGATTATGAAGAAAATGGGTGAGAACTCAGAGAAAGAATATTTATGGTGCCTCCTCTTCTGTAAAATGGGATATGAATCTATCTTAATAAGAAGGAAAGTAAAATGCAAGATGGTGTCTACGGAAACCGTGACAGAATATAGTCATGGGTTTAACTGGAAAAGACGGACCAGGTGGTTTAAGGAGCCATTTTTCAACTCTAAGCTCTCCTGCTTGTTTTCAGAAGCCCTCCGGGGGTGCTGAACCAAGTGTTAGCTTGACCATTAGTACTGCTGTTTTTAGAACTGTCAGCATTTATATAAAACTGAACGCATCTAAAAATACCATGCATAGCATCCATGAATAAATCATTTTTCAAGAAAAAGGAAAGATGACCCCTACAATTCTGAGAAATCAGATGAAGTTGTTGTTATTTAGCAAACAATGAAGCTATTCAAATGATACAGCTGGATAAAAATATAATTGATCAATGAACAAAATGACCCCCAATTTCAAGCTAGAATGTCCCTGGTCTCTATCACCCTAGTTTTCTAGAGCTTTCTCCAGTATTGTGCTATAGGGATCATTACTTATCTGCTTAACTGAATGACTTTAAATCTCTCTAAATAGACTTTCAGACATCTAGCCTCCAGAATTGTGTTTAAAGTGCCTGTCCATCTATATTGCTCACATTCATACCTCAATCTTCCCCTTCAAGAGACTCTCCACTAGGCCTCCAGTATGCCAGAAGTCACCTATTCCTTCCTGAAGCCTCTTTAAGGAATCAAAGATTTCTTCAAATGTAGTAGAGGCCCAGTATCACTCAAACTCTCCTTTGCCAAGGCCCATTGTTCCTCTACTAATTATATTTTCTTAATTTGGTCCCATAGGATGTGCAACAGGTTTTGAAGTAGGTGGAGCGAATTAACATATCAGTGTTGAAAATAGGAGTGGAGTCCTATGGAAGAAAAAGAGCTGTTAAGCACATCACCCTGTCAGTTTACTGTCTTTGACAAGCATTATAGTTTTCCATTGGCACTGGAAAATGAAACATAGCACTACTTTTAATGACTCTGTGCTTCAAGCAATGACACATACACACAGAGACTAGCTACTTACCAATGTAATTCTGAATTAATAGCATTTTTTGACATTTGCTGAATAGTTGGTATGTTTTAGGTACTATCCTAAGAAATATCTTCATCCATCATCTACCTATTTATCTAACCTCTCGTTTTTCCCTCAATTGTTTTAGCAGGTGGATTCCTTTGTTTTCTTTGTTTTACAAGAAGAAAACCGAAGCATGGCCCCATCATGTCATTGAAAAATGATGAACACTGACTTCAGAATTGAGTTGCCAAATACACTGTCTTTGGGTCATAATAGATAACTGAAGTTTGAGATTTCAACTATATTTTCAGAAACTGATCTCACTCACACTGGAAGAAATGTGTTACTTCAGATGAGAGCTCAAGAGCTCAGAGAAGTTGTTTCAACAGCTTGGACATCTATGGCTATCGTGGGAGATATTGGTGGTAGAGGATACATTTTCAACAAAATCACAGTGATGAGAAAAATGACCATTTGTGTGGAAAGATCTAGTGAGAAATCACTAACAAGAAAAAACAAGCAAACAAGAATATCTGACACAGAGCCTTTAATTTGCCTTAAAAAGTTGAGCTGTGAAAGCTCAAAAAGTCAGGGTCCATCACAGGTCCTATTGAATCACTGGGTGCAGAATTGAAACCAGTGATCATCTACAATTACTGCTGGGCAGGATTTCAGATTATATCACATAACCTTATAGTCTTCACATGGTTCTCATCTTGGTATGCTTTTTAGGCTGTTTTAGGAGTCATTTGTTTTATTTTATTTTTTGGTTTTTCAAGACAGGATTTCTCTGTGTAGCCTTGGCTGTCATGGGCTCACTTTGTAGACCAGGCTGGCCTCGAACTCACCTGCCTTTGCCTCTGGAGTGGTGGAATTAAAGGCATGCACCACCACTACCACACCCAGAAGGAGTCCTTTATTATTCATGAGGGTTTTCTATATTCTTTGAAAAGTAACTGGTAAAGAGTACATGGTGATAGATGAATGTTGAATGAATGCATATATACAAAAGAAGATGAGATAAAAATAAGATAGGTTAATGCTAAAAAGGCAAAGAAAATTGTTCTCATATATTGTGGTGGCAAGTATAGGACTTAATACCAAAAATGAAAGGACAAAGGAAACTGAGAAAAGGTCAGTCCTATTGGCCACAGGATGTTTGAATGACTTTTAAGAGCATGATTTTGGTGATAAGTAAGAACCCAGTGCATCCAGTGTGGTGTTAAGGCAAGAAAAGAAGGTGATATATACAAGGGCTGCACATTCTAATTTTAGTCAGTAGCAGAGAAAAGGGTCGACATGTAGGTGACGAGATCAAGAATCCATTCCTCTTAAGAGTTCAGTGTCCTCTGCATTTAACCTGCCAATACAGATATCTTCTGTAAAGTCCGAAATAAAGCATTTGCTCTTATCTCTGATAGTGGCAAAGAATGCCAAGGCCTGTAAGTCCTGGGGGTAGCATCTACCACACTAATGGAAATTTAGGGTTTTAGTAGTAGATTGCCTGAATCAGGCATCAGAAATTAAATTATTCATCTAAGATTCCTTAGCAAGTCACAGAGGCAGATGCTTCTTCTCTGTTGAGCCTCTACACCAGAAGAAACGGGTTAAATGATCTCTCAAGTTCTTCCAAGCTGACCTTCTCCAAGTCCATACAGTCTGTTTCCACACTGCCATTCCTCACCCAGGGAAGAACGTGCTTCTCCCAGGCCAACTGTCAGCCTGCCCTTTACTGACTACCCTTAGTTCTTAATGGCCTCCAAAAATGACTTCTACTCAAAATTACAAGAAAAGTTAAATAGCAAAAGTCATTAAACACAATGCACTTAGTACTTAATGTACACATCTAATTAATGCCAATACCCACATGAAGGCAAAATTCATGAAAACAGAACTCGGAAACATGTTATATTCTGATAGTCTTATGGGCTGTCTCTGAAGCTGCAGCATTTAGATGATAAGGATAATTAAATACTTTAAGAGTAGCGATCCATTTGACAGAGGGAATTAAAATTATGAATGATTTAAAATAGAAGCATGGACTCTCAAGCTTAATCCTACCCGCCTGGCACTGTCCATAAGAAGCAGGAGCAAAGACTGAGAAAAGAAAAAGGAGAATCTCAGAGAAATTACTTTGCAGAGGCAAGGTGTGCTTGCACAGTATAATGTTAAGGAGGCAATTAATGCAAATAGCAATTAGCAAGCAGAATTTACGGGTCACAGACCACCTTTATTGAAATCAAAGCATTTGTTTTATATCACAGGAACACAGTCAGTTTAGAGGACATTCCTATGCAAATTAAGCTAAAGTTACTGTTTTTATCTTCTACTCTATGCGTAAAAATTATAGCCTGATAATTTTCTTTAACTTGAGAATATGTACTTCCAGACTCAAGAAGTATTTTATCGGTCTTGTCAATGTGATCGCTTTTACTAGTAACACCTTAGATTTGCCATTCAGTAGAAAGTGGAGCTGATTGTGTGATGTCATTTCCTATTCTACACCTAAAGTCAGTACCATTACAATTAAAAATCTATATGATAATCAGACTTGCAAGTCTGCATACCATATGGAGGGTCTTGTCTCCAACTAGTCAGAGTGGTCAAAAAAAAAATCAAATATCAAACCATTTCCATTTAAATAAATATATTTGAAAATAATACTAGCTGGAGAGCGTGTACATAAGGAAGAAAAGGGATGTGTGTTAAATTCCTCATCTCCCTCTGGATCAGCACCCTTCTAAAGGTCAGCTCACTAGCCTCGGGTTTAATTCCTTTCTTGCTGCTACTGTTCAGAGGTAAATGCTCGCTTTTTATTAAAAATCAAAAGCACAGCCTCTTGTAATCCTCTAGACTCAAAGTTGAGATTTTTTTTTTTAATAAAAATGGAAAGTTAGCTCAAAGCAATAGCAGCTAAAATTAGAGGGACATCAGCAGCTGCTCCCAGGGAAGGTGGAAAGCCAAACAATAGTTTGTTTTCTTTTTGTCCCTTTGACTACGATTTATGCAGTACTGTTTTCACTGTACATTTAAAGACTTTCCAAACATTTGCATGTATCAACAAAACAGTATGTGTGTAGCTCTTCACCCTCACTCCGAAAATGGTGCTAGACGTCAGTCTCCCACGAAAATGCACAAGAACACGCCTACTGCACTTCTAGTGGCCCAGCTCTGGGAAACAGTGAGAGTAATTAACTGCATCAGTGAGGCAGTATTCTGAAACAGCAGTTAAAGTTGCCAGTGACTCTTCTTCTCTTCATATAGTTATGTGTGCACAACCGGCAAAGACCGGAAGCATTGCCTTGCCTAGTTAGTTGCGTTGCTCAGATATAGTGATCAGAAAAGACGGGGAACCAAATATTGCTATGTCTGTGTCACCTTTCTCACGTTGACTTGCTTCTCTCCACCCTGTGGCTGCTTCATTCGTTATCTCTCCTCTTGAGGTCTTTAAGTGTCATCCGCTTCTTCTGATATCCCAGAATTCCCCAGTCCACACAATAGCAGCACTAATGAAGTATCCAGCATATCATAAGCTGTTAAGGAACGGAACACCTGACCTGAGTCAAATATGTCAAATACTTCTCAACCTCATTCCTTTTTCATCCGCCTTCAGTTCCTCCTCAGGCTTTAGCATCAAGGTGGCCATGTAGGCCATGAATTTTCCCATCAGCCTGCTTTGGAGCAAAAGCTTTTCTGGACCAAACATCTTGCCTGTTTTATTAGCTTCTTTGTGGAGGTGTTTTTGCAAAGAAGATATTTTAAGACAGAACCCATTGAAAAGAAGGTTCTATTAGTTCAGGACCTAAATACTAATCATGATAGTTTGGGGGATATTAGCCTATGGTAGTGCTTTCTGTGTTTGAATGTTACCCTTGGGGGCTTCTAGGCTCTTTCTCACTTTATGTTCTCAGCATCTAGGACAAAAGAACTATTCATGTTTTATTGTTGGCAAAATAGTTGAGAAGGATTAATCAACCAAGATGAAACAGTAATCAGCAGAAAGTCAAAAGTCAAAAGCTTTCTGTTGCAGTGTTGCTTTTGTGAGTCAGTACTTCAGGCTCTTTTTTCTTCCTCCCCTCTCCCTGTCTCTCTGTCTCTGTCTCTGTCTCTGTCTTAGCTCTCTCTGTCTCTCTCTTGTCTCTGTCCCTATCTCTGTCTCTGTCCTTCTCTCTCTCACACACACACGTACTCACTCACAAAATTTGTTCACTCTTTCTTTGGACCAACAGACAAAATTACTGGGTAGTTTGAGCTGGTGATGAGGTAAGATTTGAGCTTTTGACATTATTTTCAACATATTTTTCCTACAGTATGTTCTTCATAATTCATACATTTATGTACTATTTAGTAATGTGCAATTGATATATGAAATATTTTAGTGACACTATAAAATAATTTCAGGAAGACATACTGTGAATGCAATATTAGTTCAAAAAGGCGTGGTATTTAGAGAATAATAAAAGAGATCTGTAGTTATATGATCCACTGAAGCAGAGCCATGTTGCAAGGGTCTCAGCCCATTCATTTTATGGCATAAGCTAATCAACAGAAAGGGTCATAAGAATATTTTCCTTGGGCATACAAGTTGAGATAATTAGATACATTCAAGAGGTTTTACACCTTTCTTAGTAATGTATTATACTTCCTATTCAGAACCGAATAAACTGTTGGTGACTTCTGGCATTGTGATTTTATGACCAAATATAAAAATACATCTTTTTATATTATATCATTGAAATGGATATAACTACTCCAGTGAGTCGTTATGTGGGAATAAGCCTTCCTCTTTCATATGAATTCACCCAGGAACGTGAAAACATTTTTCCTTGAAGCAAGTTTGGTATGATAGGAAACTATATGCATTCTTTTATGATAAGAGAAAGTGTCAGCGGGGATGAATTCTTGTCTACATGAATACAAGCCACATGCAAACATCACCTTTTATTATTACTATTCAAATACATTTGTTGTATGTTACATATAGAGATATACTGTTTACTCAGAACATGCATGCCTCATATTTTCACATGAAATTTATTTGACATTCGAAGTTGACCAACAGTGTTTTGACAGAGAGTAACTCAAAAATGATTTATAGGTGAGGAAAGCTCAAACTCAAAGCTTAGAGGAATTTGCTGTCTATTTACTATATCATACATTTACTATCCAAACACTTCAATATTTTATTTTTTCTTTATCTTTCCATACCTTTCTCATTTCTTTGCTAACATACCTCTTGTATGTATTCTTTGTCCATCCTCCTGTAAAAACTGTGTTAAATCAGGTAAGAGCATATACATATATATGGATGTATACATGCATTTATGTGTGATATATGTATGCATGTACATATGAATGTATGTATGTATACATATTTGTTTTCTTGAGACAGGATTTCTACGTGTAAGAGAGTCATGGCTGTCCTGGAACTCACTATGTATACCAGGCTAGCCTTGAACTCATAGAGATGTACCCGCCTCTGCCTCCAAAGTGCTCGGATTAAAGGCATGCACCACCACTGCCCAGCTCCTGAACTTATATTTTTCCAAACAACATATGTATTAGTTGTGTGTACATGGCATTACTCATAAATAGGTTTAGAGCATGCTGAGAAATGCTGTGTTATTTGACAAACAGGTGAATCTGGGTACTTAGTACTTAAGGTAGCTTTATGAGAAAATAAATAAAATCTTTTATATGGAATATGCTTTCTAAAGGGTCCCTTTGTTTCTTTCTTTTGCAGTGGTAGAGATTGAAAATAAAATGTTCTCAAATCCTTCACCCTTGGTTTTGGACGCAGGGTCTCCTTATGTATCCAAATCTGAATACAACTAACTAAGTAGCCTTGAACTCATAACCTTCTTGCCTCTGCTGCTTGAGTGCCAGAATCATAGGTTTCCACCTCCATATGCAATTTTCTATTGCATTTCCTACTGTCTGTGAGAGTAAGAATTTTTCAGAGCAGATTGCAAGGAGAGCAATAATTAGTTAGTGTCCATCTGCCATTATTGTGACAGCTATTTTCCACGAGTTGCCAGTCCTGACTGTCCACATCTCTTCTTAATCCCAACTGGACGCTGCATTCTTTTCAGTTCTGCTTTGGCAACTACTGCCATCTCAGCATTAGTTATTTTTCCTGTTGCTGAGACAAAAGTCCCATCTTTTTATCTTCAGCTTTGGGTAAATCCCAGCTTTGTTGTTTTTGCTATTGTTCTCAAATTCAGCTTAGTATGACAGTTAATTCTTGGTTCTCTGCATGGCTCTGCTTCAAATTTCCTTTAGTAAGGAGAGCATTTTGTAGCAATATCTCCAGTCAACATCCAGAGTGAATGCCCTTTGTTCACTCTGTCATGTTTTGTTAGTTATACCTGGGTGAGCTTATAGGTTGGGTTCTGTCCGTGAATGTTCACTCTAGTGTGATAAGATTGGAGTGAGGGGAGTCTGGGCACAAGGAGACTGAGGACAAAGGTTCCTAATTGAGGTACTTCCTCAGTAAAAGCTTGTAGAAGGAGATTGGAGCAAATTTCCTCAAAATGACCTATGTGCATTGTACATTAGAAAATAGAACTATGTAATTGAAATAGTATCAATCAACCTAGGAAGAAGGCAATACCTTTCCCACCATTCCTAGTCCTTAGATCCACCCAGGTGGATACTCAGATTCCTTAGTAACTGTCCTTACTTGCACCTTCTGTTCAGGACCTATTTCTTGACCTCATCTTAACAGACCTCTGGGAAAGCATAGCCTTCTCTCCTGCAAGGTCTACTCTATCTTTGCCTCTGTGTTGATGCTAACTCTTCCAACAGGATGTAGACTTGATAGCGGACTGTGCTTGAAGACTGCAGAAACATCCACAGCGTATATCATCATGTTTTCTCATGTAAAGACCACTCCATTGCCTTTGTTCATAACATCCTGTCAGCTCACTGGATCGTTTCCCTCGTGAATGTTTAAGAAACGAAGGTACAAAGTGAATCTTAACCCTCTCTCTCTGGTTTAATCTGAATCTTTTTTTAAGAAATAGAATCACTGAATGTCTATTGTGTTCAGACATCAAAAGGTTCTTCCCATAGAACACAAACACACTTCATTCGAGACCGGTTTTCACTGATGTGTCTCGATCCTTGTCTACTAGTTCGTAGAATCCAGTGTCTACAGACCACATCCGGGAAATACCTAAGGAACTCTGTCGTTTGCTATTTTTGTGCATGTTTATCTCCTTAGAAATTGCAGTGAGAAAGTAACACAATGAATGCTTGTTGCTAACGGTCTTTTTTGTTTATTATGTCTTTGTTTATTTTGAGACAAGGTATTGTATCCTGGGCTAGCCTGGAGCTCATTAGTCTATTGGCCTGATTTTCTGATTGCTGGGATTATATACATATGCTGCTATGCTTTACTTTTTCCTCTGTTCATTATGAATAAAACAATTTCCTTTGTTGTGGTGATGCAAAAGTATTTACCAGGGAGGAAATAACAAATATGAAGGTGCCACAGTATATAATATAGCCCTTATATTTTTTCCAAGTTCAGTATGTTCCTAATTATAAAACGATGACATCATATTATTTTCACCTTTGAACTCATCTTACATTATTATATGCAATCTCCACTCATTTGAATAACTAACAAGAACTGTTTGGGTTCCTACTTGTGAAAGGCAGAAAGTGTGGCTTAGATAGTTAAGGAAGACTCAGGGTGTCATTGTCCAACTACTGAGCTGCATACATCTAAGTAGCATGTGGTCAGGAAAGTTTGTCTTCTCAACCAGTCTAGTAGTCTGTTCCATACTGTTAAATAAGACAATTACAGAGAATAACGGGTTTTCTCTGGATGTTTTTTGATACAGGTCTACAGGCTCTGTATAGACAGCATTTTCTCATGAGGTGAGAGAAATTATTTTCCTTTTCAGCAGTTTGTCTTCTCCAAGCTACTAACTGCAATCAGTGAGTGTCAATAATACCTATAACATTTAGCGTTTTACAACTAACTACTTTCCGTTCAACTCTCCCTTTACACAAGCTGTAAAGATTGTTGAATCTTTTTTAGACCTTTCAGGGTTAGACTCAGATTATTAACCTGCTCAAGCCTTCCAGTGCCCTCCTTCAAAGCCTTTCATGCTTAAAAAATATACTGCTAACCCTACTTGCTGACACTGTCCCAGGTGGTAACTTTTGAAATCGTTATTTTGCGATACCTAGCCCTTTTTAGAAAATCTGACCTAAATACTACACAGATCACTCTGTTGTCAGAGATAGGTCAGCTGTTTAAATCATCTCAATTACAGAGAATCCCCAGTTCTCCCTTGATGCTATGCTCTACTCTGTTCCTATCTCATCTGTTTTCTGTCTTACAGATGTTTCAATGATGACAAAGTCAATGGCAAGGTAAACAGAGAAAGTTGCACTCTTAAAAGCTATTACCCTTACCATCAATAAGAGCATCAAGCTTTCTCAAAGCTTGAGATAAAGAAGATTTTTTTATTTCTGGAAAGAGGTCAAATTCCAAATCTGAATGCCAATTATATAAAACAAGGGCAAATGAAGGTTCTCATCTTCATATCTACACCTTCCTAATTTCAACTTTTTTCTTTCTGTTTGCAGAATTCACACCAGAGTATCTGCTAGAAAGGCCAAAATATTCACAGATGTTAAAACATCCTAATGTTTCAGTTCTTCCTATTCTAACATTTTAGTCCACTTATGATTACACTATTTTCTTTCTTTTGTTTTATCAAAATATTATCTGCACCAACATTTTATCTTCTTGAGTTCCATTACTGGTACCATTCTTTTACTCAATGGTATTTTCATGTCAAACGTTTAAGTTTATACTGGGGCAGCAAAACCTGAAAATAGCAAGAACCAGAGCTCCATAGATGGCTTTTCTTATCCCCATTTCTAGCACTCTTTGGGGCACCGGCATATTCTTTTCCCCATTTATTTTAGTTTTGATTATGTATACTTATGTATATTTGTGTGGGGGTATGTGCAAGGGAATGAAGGTACCTAAAGGGATCAGGAGAAAGTGTAGTAATTTCTGGTACCTGAGTAGCAGGATGTTGTGAACCACCAAACATGGGTGTTGGGAACTAAACTGAGGTCGGCTTGCAGTAAGCTCTCTTAATTGCTAAGACATCTCTCCAGTGCCAAGGCAAGGTAAAATATCTTGAAAATATCCATTGAATCGCCTAGTCAGACAAAGAATACTTTGAAGTTTAGCACTCATTCTCACTGAGGGGTGGGTATCAATCAGCATACCAATTCCTAACACCCACTTAAGATGTCCATTAAGAAAGGACAGTAATGTCATTTTGGTGCCTTCACTAATATAGAGTGATCGAGGAAGCGGGAAGGAAATGAAAGGAAATAAATCCAGAAAATGAATCTTACAGATGGTACAGGGCAAAGAGTATTCAGCACCAGCTCCTCTGAAGTGCCTTGAGCACAGCATGGAAGACTCATGATTGTTTCTGATCAAGTTTCACTAGGTCCTTGGTTGTTTGTTTCATTCTGCTTATTTCTGAGCCAATGAGTTTCTCACTTTCATTCATTTTTACTTTCCTTCCCTGAGTTTTGGTCTTTCCAATGCTCTTTGGCTGAGAACTCAAGGATATAGGTTCATATCCCTCCTCAGCCTCCTTTCGAAGAGCTAGGGAACAAAGAGCATAATCCATCACCCAGAGGAAGTGATTTTTCTCCCTTTAACCTCTAGAGTCTTAAGGAATTTCCAGGCAAAGAATATTTGTCTTCAGTATCCTCCCTCATTTTATGTTAAGAATCTAAACTAAGCAAATATCCCCTGGGTCACAGAGATCTGCTTTACAAGCCTGAAATTGAAGACAGAGAATTAGATACAAATTTTCCACTGATTTAAATTAGTAGGCATATGACTGAATAGAAGAATCACAGGGATGACAAATATGTTCTTACTATGATTTCTAAATAGCATATCTTAATCCCAGCATACAAAGGAAACTCAAATTAGAGATTAGCATTACAGATAACATATTTTGGCATTATACACATATGCCTAATGATTAGAATTGTCATGTAAAATGAGAATGCTTTGTTAACATCTAATATATTGAACAAAGGAAAATCAGTCACAATAAATAAAGATGGATCAACACTAGTGAGAAGACTTGAAATGTGACAGCAGCATCAGTCTTACTGCTTTTTCAGCACAAAGGCCCCATCAGCACAGTACCACACCGGTATAAAATAGAAAAGGATAGTGCTATTATACATTACCATGTCTTGGAAGAAAGATCACTATTACTCATCAAAGATGTTCAGTTTTAATACTGTTATTAAGGTTCTTTCATCTTTTCTCTTGAGTACTGTGACGATAGTTCAGTAGTAGAGGGCTTGTCTTACATGTGCAAAGCTCTGGGTTCAGTTCCCCATACCAGAGAAAAGAAAAAGGATTTTTCTTTTAAAAATTATAGTTGGGGCCCTGTGTGGTGGTACATTCCTGTAATCCCCACACTTGGGAGGCAGAGGTAGAGGGATCACTTTGAGTTTGAAGCCATCGTAGTCTACAAAGTGAGTTTAGGGCAGCCAAAACTACATGGAAAACCCTGTCTCAAAAAACAAACAAACAAATTATAGTTGGGGATACAGTTCAGTCAGGAAAGTACTAGCTATATAAGCATGAGGATTTGAGTTAGCATTCCAGACACCACAGAAAAATAATAATAAATAACCGCTGGATATGGACATATAGACTTTCAGTTCTGTTGCTAAGGCAGCAGAGACAGGAGGCTCCTTGAGGCTTGCTGTAAACCAGCCTAGCTGAATTAGCCACTTCCAGATTCACAGAAAGACTCTGTCTCAAAAAAATAAGGTACAAAGTATTGATTCCTATTTTAAACATATACACATGTGAGTGTGTGTGCACGCACACACACACACACACACCTAGGCATACACATACCCACCCCAACACACTCACAGGTATACAATTGATACATGTTGTTTATACTTGAAAAAGAAAATGATGTAAACAATTCTTATTATTTAATACAGAAATGACACGCCATTATTCCACAAAATAAGAGTCTTGCTTGGTACGTATGGAAATAAAATAAAATAATTCTGGATTTTCAAATCCTTAGGTGCAGAACTGCATTTTTATTAAATAACTTAAAATAATTATGGATAATGTGAAATGTCACAGTTCATAATACTGCAGCATAAGGTCCTCTTGGGTTAGTAAAACATATGAACC
Source organism: Acomys russatus (assembly GCF_903995435.1). Lineage (NCBI taxonomy): Eukaryota > Metazoa > Chordata > Mammalia > Rodentia > Muridae > Acomys > Acomys russatus. Next base: position 25,300,416 of record NC_067144.1, on the reverse strand, counting down.
ATGGGTAGTTTTAAATAATATGCTAAATGTGTAGATGGAATTTAATTCATCTTACAAGCCCATCTACTTAAGCAGTACTTGGAAAGCATGTGTTGAGATTAATGAGCTTTGTTCTAAACTCTGAGTGTACATTTTCTAACTCAGTCCCCACATCAGCCCACTCAACTTCATCTATTGCTTGCCCTTAATTTAGGGTCATGGCTCTAATTTAGTCACCTAAGGCATTTCACCACCAAGATGAGACATTAACATGCAAATTAACAGCAAAATCTCTTTTTAAACTTAGAATTTTTTCATGAAAGTCATTCAGTTTAGCCCCCCCCCCCCGTCTCTGTCTCTCTGTCTCTTTGTCTGTCTCTATCTCTCTCTGCCTCTCTCTCTTTCTCTGTCTGTCTGTCTGTCTGTCTGTCTGTCTCTCTCTCTCTCTCTCTCTCTCTGTGTGTGTGTGTGTGTGTGTGTGTGTGTGTGTGTGTGTGTGTGTGTATGTGTTATTTTACGACAGACAGAGAGTCTCACTTAACCCAGTATGGTCTAGTATTCACTCACTATAAAGCCAAAGATGACCTTGAACTTCTGGCCGCCCTGCCTTCCCCTCCAGAGTACTTGCGCTTCAGGCATGTGTCAAAGTAGCCAGCTTATTCATTTCTGGGTTCAGTCTCAGGGCCTAAGGCATTCTAGATAAGCACTTAACCATGTGACTCCTCCTTCAGTGCCTGTAAGAATTGTCACATTAAATATACACAAGCATTAGGGTTGAACTGAGAGAAGTTTCACACTTTACAACCTAACACAGTAGTTGGAAAATACCAGTTGCTGAGTAAACACCACATTCCAGTTTCAGGTTCCTTAGACTCCTTCCAAGAACTTTATCCTAAAGGGCAGTCACTCACCAGATCTTTGCAATATTGAGGTACATCACAAAGAAGATTCCAGGTGGCTGGCACACTAGGAAGCATCTAGAGAAGGCTTCCACACCTGGGCAGCAATCGCATTAGCAACATGTGTCTGACATAAACATCTTGGATCTCTGGAGGTTTTGGGTTTTTCTTCCCCAGAGAATTGTACTTTACAGTGGAAGGTTTTGATTATAAAGTGAGGTTGATTTCAATCAATCTTAGCTGTCAATACAATAGGATCCTTTGGCAGCCAGCTGTGCAGCCATTCCTGGAGCTGACAACACACAACTGTGGAGCCAGAGTGGTCTAGAAAGATCCTTCCCTACAGATACAGGGACTCATGTGTTGTGTGAGTGATGCTGCTTATCTGAGAGCCGTAGACAAGAAGGTGGCCTTGATATTGCCTCTACCTTCCTTATTGAGCTAAAGGGAACTACAGGGCTCGAAAAGGTCACTGTATATTTTTAATCTCTCCCTTCATTTTTCTCTTGTTTCCTTTCTAGAGACTGGCATTACAAACTAGAAGACAAAAAAAAAAAAAAAAAAAAAAAAAAGAGTATACACATGGACAAACAGAAAGTAACTGCATGTGCCTAGAGAAAGGCAAAGGTTTAGAGAAAATCTTGAGAAGACCTTAAGTACAAAGCTTAGCATGACTCTTGACAGGGGCACATGGCACAGCAATCATAAAGCCAAAAGCACTAGACAAAAATAGGATGATGACAACTACCACCAAAAGGTCTGTAAATCCTGGGTATGGAAGAGAATGTGATGGTTAGACATACTGCGTTGTATGGCTCAGATATCCACGTTTGAATAAGAACAAACCGATGACAAGGTATAGAGGGAAACAGAGGGATATACATTCAAAAGGAAAAGGAAAGGCAGTAGAAATGTTTCCCAGCAAATCTCAGAACACAAATCTACTAAATGAAGATAGTGGAGTAGGGAAAAGGCTAGGAAAATAAAGGAAGATATGAAGAGCTGTAGGGAATTGTGAATCAAGTTAAAAGCATCAATAAGAAGAAAAGTGTTGCACACACACACACACACACACACACACACACACACACACAGGGTAAGGTAGTAACTTTGATATTGTACATATGTTACCCAACAGGGAAATCGGGATAAAATCAAATAGTCAACTGATATCTTTTGAGAGTTCCCTTTCATTAGGAAGTTACACAGTCCCTATTGCATCTCTAACCGTAGACAAGTACAACAGTTATTTGAGCAGTTTTATGACAACGAACACTGCATAAAGTCATTTACATTCATCTCCATAGCAAAGTGTTTTCTTACTGTGCCTCCACTCTAGGTAGCTGTATGCTTTATAATCTCTGGGTGACCTAATGACTAATTGATAATAAAAGAAGTTTCTAGCTACTTCATAAAGGTCAACCATTTAATACTATCTAACCTCAAAGGATGTCATATTTCCCAGGGGTCGTGTTGTGTGGGAAGGTCAGGAGAAAATGTGCACACATTGATAGGACCCTTTAGTAAGACCCTTTGCAGTTTCCACTACAGCAACAAGAGCAGGGCGATAGGGAGAAGCAACCTTCAGCTGGAGTGTGAGTTAGTTATTGCATAACATTTGATTTGGGCTGATTCACTAGATGTGGGTCATTTCAGCCATCTTCAGTTTTTATAAAGCTCTTAAACATTTGAATGCTATTATATAAAAAGTATACTTCTAAAGACCTAGATCACTAGACTAGGTCTAAAATCACTAAAGTGAAAAGACAGAAGGAAGTGTTACTTGTATATTTCTAGACCTCCACCACCTACCCTTGGCCTATAAATGATGACACTTGGCTTTCTATGGGTTGGCCTTGTTGTATTTACGAAAAGACAGTCAAATTCATTGAGATCATCTCTTATCCTTGTTCAGACATAATGATGAACTTCTGAGATTTAGGAGAACTGCTGGCCAGTGAGTACACTTCATTTTCCTGTCCTGTGGAAGAAATATGGTGGGGATCATACCATGGCCTCTCTTTTGAAGTGCACGGTAAACTCCTTGTTTAAAACAACTACCAGAGACCCTTCTAACCCCAAAGCTATAGAAAGCTTTGCCCCAGTAAATTCCTCATCCTCAAATGTCTTCATCCTTCCCAGCTGCAATGTTAACATACTGTCTTCTCTCCACTTCATGTGTGGCTGTTTCACAGGGCCTCAGATGGCATTGAAATTCTTAACAGGAAGACTGGAACCTGGGCAGAGACAAGAGAAGCAGCCTTCCTCTGATATGTTCAATGTAATCAGTGCCTACTCTTCTTTGGTGGAGACTGGTGCCTGCTTCAGCTCCAGAGAGAGCTAGTAGATCTTATCTGGGCTCTTCCGGAGCTCAGCCTGCCACCATCCTCTGTTCCTAAACATGACAATGATGCTGAAGGGAGGTGACAAGCCTCTTTGAAGATGCTTTCTCTACTGTGGAGCTGCGGCAGTGGCACCCTAAAGAGGTGGTTCCCTGAACACATCAAATTATAAATATGCAAATTGGATCACTGGGTGCTACTGGCCCCACCATTTACAGTGGCTTGATAATCAACCAACAGCTTTAAGCTGCTGTACTCCCTGTTGAGACAGCTTCAGCAGACTTTGCTTAAAATTCTGTCATCCATTCCTGATGAGATGGGGAAGGAATCTCTCAGGATTCCTTTTGCAATAAAGAGGTGACAGCTTCTATAATGTCAGGTACCCCTTCCAGAAGCTTCCAACAAGTTTCAGGAAGACAGCCTACAAGCCTACAAGACAGCCAAGAACCACCCCCACCGCCACCCCTAAGCACCTTTAACATCAGGAGCCAGTAAGTCTACTAGGCTGACTCTTGAGATCAGATATAAGGTACAACGCAGTCTTCTTGACATTCTGAGGTGACGTGCATATTACCAAGAGTTTGATAAAACTACAGAGCCCAGCGTTATCCTTGTTTCTGTAGGCTACAATGGGGCTCAGGACTGGTGGAATTATTCTACTCACCATATGACCTGACACCATGATTGGAAACAGGGAGTGACTAAAAACCCACTAAAAAAAAAAAAAAAGAGTCCTTCAAAAACACACACCAAAGTTTAAAAATAAGCAGCACTGAACAATCATCGTAAGTACTGATAAGGATTTTATGACACTGGCTTCTGAAGCCTTTGAACCTGACAGAAAATTGCTTGACCCTTTCCCATAGAGAAGTGTGCTTCTATAGCTGCCCCCACCCCCCCCACCCCCGTCTTGAAATCTGGGTTAAACAAAATGACGGTTGACCAATAGTGCAAAGGAAATGACACTATGTGATTTCCAAGCCTACACAATAAAAGGAAACAGTTTCTGTCTAATTCAGAAGTACTTGCCTTGTGGGTGTCCAGGCACTGAAGAGATAGTCTGAGGATAGTATGCCTGGCAGAAAGCACCTGGCTGAGATCAGCCCCCACAGCTGGGAATGACACGCAGCATCGAATGCCCGCCATGCAGCTGAGGATGGCTACAGTACCAGTTCCTGCTTTTTTGGTTCACTCTAAGCGCTCACTTTCCTCCCAGACTTGAGTGTGCACAGCTGACTTGCTAGATAGTCCAAAGCAGAAACAAAGCCCTGGCCTAGAGACTAGATCCCAATAACGTGGCTGCTTTTACAGCTCCAGGTTGTGGAATGGAGCACGTAGCATGGCCAGGAAGGCTGCAAGGCACTGGTGTCTATGCGAGGATTATAGAACCTGACTGTTCTGGCTTTGCTGCTTAATTATCCCTGTCATTCAATTAAAACCTTTGTGATTTGGGGGGTAATTTAATGCTTTTATTTCAGAAACTGGTGTTCTAAAATAAAAGAAACTAAAAAGTGTGTCTCAAGGTTATGGTGAATATACCTGTAACATACTGAGAACTTAATTGTCATTTTCTTTGTTGTTATTGACACTATTCAATACACACACACACACACACACACACACACACACACACACACACACACACACACATCTATTTGCTAAGCCGTCTCAGTGAAAAACAAAGCTATACCTTATTGCTGAGGAAAATAAATGTAATGCATCCAGATTATGTCAAGTAAATCTCACATTGGAAGAAGAACCCATTGGAGGCTGTTTTTTTCCAACATTTTCCTTCCACAGAGGGCACGCTTTATTGAAATATTTATTTTACATCAGTGAGTGCAATATTCACTGAGATGAGAAGTCTCTTTCCGCAATAGACATTCATATAATAGTAACACTAATGTGAGAAAAAAAAAAACCACATTTTTAAACCACAGTTCCTATATGTAGATAAAATGTTCATGACCATCTCTCACATAGTCTGTGGCCAACCCTCTGTATAAGGACAGGTGCACGGATCTATTATAATGGGTACATTTTAGGGGGGTTTTTCAAGACAGGGTTTCTCTGTGTAGCCTTGGCAGTCCTGGACTTGCTTTGTAGACCAGGCTGGCCTCGAACTCACAGTGATCAGCCTGCCTCTGTTTCCTGAGTGGTGGAATTAAAGGTGAGTGCCACCATACCCGGCTTATAATGGGTACTTTCATCACTGAGTAAACCACAGCACCCAGGGATCTTTTGCCCAAGTCAATGTTCTCCAAATCATTGTGCTCAGGTCCTCTAAAGTGACACTGTGCAAACTCAACCAATTAGATAGACTCTGTAATTGTCTGTGACTCATTCAACTTAGGAGAGGGGAAGTATTTCTGATAAGCTCTGCGTGCATCATTATCAGTCCGCCGGAAGAGGAGTTAATGTGATTACCTGTGTGGCATCTGGAGGAATGAGACAGTAAATGATCCTTTCAGGAATCCAGATGGCCTTAGGTAACTAAGACAATGGCATTTCAGCACTTTCAACTCTGAGTTTGTTTGAACAATGCCAAGTCATGCATAGGTAGAATGAAGTCTTCGTGAAAATATGTAAATATTATCAAGCGTTCCAATGAACCCTAAGCAAGTGATTTGAACTAATTTGTGCAATGAAAAGCATAAAGGGCAGAAGGAACACTCTTCCCATGGATGAAAACACTACTGCAGAATCCATTCTCTTTCTAGGAAGTTTAGCTCAAATTCAATTAATTCTCTTTAAAATGTGACCTGAAAATATTGTTTTCCCAATGATCTCTTGGATAAGAAAATAGAGGGAATAATTCAATGGTGAAGTTGCAGGTGATACTGGTTGACAGGAACCGTTGAGCTCTGATGATGTCACACAAATGGACTCAGAGAGGTTGATTGTGATATGAGTTGAAAATAACAAAATGAGATTTGTTCTAAAATTAAAAACCAGTACATCTTGAGCAACACAATTCAATGAACAAGAGACTCCAGAAGAGAGCTAATGCTGGGAGGAGTCCTGGAGCTGACAGAGGAGGACAAATTAGATATCAGTGTTCAATGTGATATGCCTACTGAAGGGGCTGATGTTGTATTGAACCAAATACAATGATCTATTATGTTGACACAGCGCAAAATCACAGAGAGATGTCTCTCTGTGTTTGGCACTGGTTAAGCTAAACTACAGCATAAGGACCCTGAATCACAAAATGTGTTGAAAATTTGGGCAGAATGCAGAGAATAGAGCTAAAAATGATAGAAGAAAGAGGACGATGTGTATTTGAAGAAAGATGAACAGAACTAGGTATGTATTGGCAATGTTGGAGATAACAAATAGGATAACACTAAATCAAAAAACTGCAGGGTATAATTTTCCTCTGAAGAAAGAGGTATATAAATATAAAAAGCAGCAACAATCTGAAAATGCCATGAGAATACATCGCAGAATGGACTAGTGTATAGCTAGTGCTTAAGTAACTCCCAACTGAAACAGGCTCACTTTAACAAATGTTTTGGGGTTTTGCATTAAAAGCATGTGACATGTGCTAAGGTCCGAGTCACCATGCTGTTGGAAAGAGCTGGAGTACCATGCGGTGAGACCTGAGAAGTTGGGAGTTGCTATGGGAACAATCAAATTTGTTCACTATCGACTCACTGAACTTTTCTCTGTTACCCCATTTTTCAGTCTACATTAATTTCTTCACGTCTGTTTTTAGAACGTTCACCGAATCTTTCATTCGATCATCTATCTCTAGGATGCTATACCTCTGAGTAAATCAAGAGTGGGAAGAATTTAAACCACTATATGTGAGGTGGTCTAATACATTTCTCTCATATACAGGGAACATTAGAGGCTTTTTCTCCTCTTCAGAAAGGTCCTTGCTCAGTTGAGGAGAAATTTGCATTGATGTGGATCATCCCTGTGGCCCTCAATTTACATTCCCTACATTTTCATGGAGAAAAAAAAAAAAAAAAGCTTATACGTAGAGATTACTTTTGCACCATTTGGAGCTGCCCAAACAGCTAAACATAGTCTTAGATACTGAATGGGCTCAATGTAATAGATGTTTTGGGGTTTTGCATTAAAAGCATGTGACATGCTTTAAGGCATACAAAGCTTTGCAAGGGAAATTTTCTTATGCAGTTACAACAAGCCTGGACATGCTCCAGTGGAAGCATGGGTACAGGAGAAATATAACTTCCTTCCTTCCTTGCTCTAGTGTTCTATGACTCTATAATTCAGTGACTGGAGGAACATTTTCATGATCCATGAGTCAATATTGATGGATTCCTTCCAAAGTGCAAATGTGAAAAAGAAAGGGAAGCAGAGATGAAAAGTTGTCTTATAATGTACTAAGTATTTATAATCCCAGGCAGACACGATTTGGGGCCAGAATAAGTGATGAAGTATGAAAGATCAGTAAACAAGAGGGGTAAATCTTAAAACAAAACAAAACATGAATGCAAGAAGCATCCATCACTTTTCCCTGGAGTGGAAGGGAGCACATATACGAAATCCTTGCCCCTACTGGTGATGTATTTGGAAAGACAGGATATCTTGCTCAGGGGGCACTTTAAAGAGTCAGACATCTGCTGTAGTGCAAACACAGTGAAACATAGGTCACCGAAGAGCCCCTAAGTTACAGAAAGGACAGGTCTGTGGCCCTGAAACTAGGCACTAGAAATAGAGGAAAATCCTCACACTACATCTGCTTAGCCGGGCCTGGCCTGAAGGGACAGGTAGGAAATGGAAAAACAGTATAATAATCAGCAATGTCCACTTGTTATTTATATTCCAGTAGTCAAGGAAATCGCTTCTTAGGTTTCAGGTAATTTCCTAATACAAGCACTTTAATGGAAACAAGATACTCACCAGCGGCAGCCAGTTTAACCAAACACAGTCAGTCAAATGCATCATACCATGTATAAAAATGGCCATACTGCTGGCCATAGGCAGTCGTTACAATAGATTCGAGTCACCTGGGGTTTGCTGATAGTGGTTCTCTGTGTTGTTAATTATTAGTGGCCCAGCATAAGAACTATTTTAACCATAGCTTATAAATTTCCTTAGCTGCAAAGAAGCACACTCTGGGTCAAAACAATATGATCTGAAGACAGAATATGCAGGCCTCTTAGAAGTGCTTGGACACAGGAAGGAAGCATTCAGCATGCGTGTGCCGCTGTCTGCTCAATTATCTCCTCATAGATACTTGCCACCCCACCTGAATTTTTTCAAATTACCTTGGTGATTTGTAGTTATTAAATTATAGTACTTTGCAGAAATGATGAATACTATGGATTTAATTTTTCTTTGAAGAATAAATGAGAAGAGAGATAACATATTTTTGCCAAATTTAAAGTAATAGCCATGAATAATAGAGGGACAAGTTCATCATGGGGCTACTTAAAGCAAATAAATAAAAATATTAGCTGGCTCCTTGGATAGCCCGCTTTCATTCAAAACAGGCTTCATGTTTTAGGTCTCAAGTGCAGGGTACTTTTGTGCAAAAAGTCAAACTCAGCTCTGATTACATATAGTATACACACACATGTATGTATATATATACATATATAGATGTGTTAGGTATATTTAATATACACAAGAGATATGCAGAAAAATATAGCAGAAATAAGAGTGAATGAGACAGAATTGCACTAGTCCTTGATGGTTTGTGGAGTAAGGGCAAACAAAGACAACTGTAAGTTGCTGGGCAATGATATAGCTGATGGGTAGCCAAAGATGAGCAGAGGAAATAGGATCACCAGGCCTACTTGCAAAGACATTCCTGGAATCCTCCATCAGTGTAGGTTTCATGGCCTCCATCCTACCTCAGTCATGTGGTTACTAGCATGTCTCCTGGCCTTGGCTGCTTTTACTTTACCTCTTCTGATTGCCACTTCTGGAAAACACCAGGTGGCAACACCAGAAAGCCGCACCTCCAAGGTCCTCATTTCTAATTGTCATGTAGCTCCACTGCAGTCATTTACCCAGACAGTACGGGTGAAGGGTATCCTATGCAATATTAAGTCACATAAATGACACAGAGATGCACTGTCGCCCCTATGTCAAAGAAATTGGAAGAGTAATATGTGCACAGTTTGTCACTCAGCCAAATCTGTCTAACTCCTCCCAAGCAAGTTTCCTTTGTTTTATCTGGCCTTATTTCAGGCATTCCTACAATTTAATTTCTTTTAGGTTCTAGCAAATAGGTTGTGATCTCTATCCATGTTGGATCATGGTATACTTTTCTTGTCTAAAAATATTTTATTTTATTAATTTATTCATATTACATCTCAATGGTTATCCCATCCCTTGTATCCTCCCATTCCTCCCTCCCTCCATTTTCTCCTTACTCCCCTCCACTTTGACTATGACTGAGGGGGACTTCCTCCCCCTTTATATGCTCATAGGGTATCAAGTCTCTTCTTGGTAGCCTGCTATCCTTCCTCTGAGTGCCATCAGGCCTCCCCACTCAGGGGCCATGGTCAAATATGGGGCACCAGAGTTCGTGTGAAAATCAGACCCCACTCTCCACTCAACTGTGGAGAATGTCCTGTGAGATACACTTTTACAATGCCTATTGTATTGAGTACTGTGAGTTAAGCAATAGCCATGGTCTTGAGGAAGCGAGATGGCTTGAGGGCAAACAGCAACTAATCTCTTTAAATATGGAGGCAGTTTGGTTTCCAGTGACTCACAAAAGAAAATGTGTGGCTATAGAAAGGCTGACCCAAAAGGGAGATTTCCCCTCTGACTATATCAGTTCTCACTGAGTCTGTTGTTACAGTAGTTTTTTTAAAAAGACAAAAAGTGCTTATAGGGTATCAGGTCTCTTGGTAGCCTGCTATCCTTCCTCTGAGTGCCACCAGGCCTCCCCACTCAGGGGCCATGGTCAAATATGGGGCACCAGAGTTGGTGTGAAAATCAGACCCCACTCTCCACTCAACTGTGGAGAATGTCCTGTCCATTGGCTAGATTTGGGTAGGGGTTCAAAGTTAACTGGATGTATTGTCCTTGGCTGGTGCCATAGTTTAAATAGGACCCCTGGGCCCAGATCTGCCTATCATAATGTTCTTCTTGTAGGTTTCTAGGACCCTGTGGATCCTTCTATTTCCCCATTCTCCCATGCTTCTCTCACCTAGAGTCCCAATAGGATGTCTTCCCCTCTGTCTCACTTCCCTGGTAAGTGAAGACTTTCATGGGACATATCCCTTGGGCTAGTGTCCAGATATAAGTGAATATATACCATTTGACTCTTTCTGCTTCTGGGTTAACTTACTTATTATGATCATTTCTAGCTCAATCCATTTGTCCACAAATTTTGAGAAATCCTTGTTTTTAATAGCTGAGTAGTATTCCATAGTGTAAATGTTCCACAGTTTCTTTATCCATTCTTCTACTGAGGGACATTTAGGCTGTTTCCACATTCTGGCTATTATGAATAAGGCTGCTATGAACATGGTTGAGCAAATGTTCTTGTTGTGTGCTGGAGCATCTCCTGGGTATATTCCAAGGAGTGGAATAGCTGGGTCTTGAGGAAGCCCCATTCCCAGTTTTCTGATATAGCACCAGATAGATTTCCAAAGTGGCCGTACTAGTTTGCATTCCCACCAGCAATGAAGGAGTGTTCCTCTCTCTCCACATCCTCTCTGGCATGTGGTGTTGCTTGAAATTTTTGATCTTATCCATTCTGATGGGTGTAAGATGGAATCTCAGAGTTGTTTGATTTGCATTTCCCTGATGACTAAGGAGGTTGAGCATTTCTTTAAGTGTTTCTCAGCCATTTGATATTCCTCTGTTGAGAATTCTCTCTTTAGTTCTGAGCCCCATTTCTCAATTGGGTTATTTGGTTTGGCTCTGTTTAATCCCCTCAATCACAGTCATAGGGGAAGAGAGTAAGTGAAAAATGGGAGGGAGGGAGGAATGGGAGGATACAAGGGATGGGATAACAATTGAGATGTAATATGAATAAATTAATAAATTATATTTTTAAAAAAAGACAAAAAGTGACAAATTAGAATTCTGCATGAGTGTGTTCCCTGGAGAGTCAGGGTCACCTGAAGAAATGAGAGAGGTTTGATACCTGCTCCAAGGTTCAGTTCTTTCTGAGAAGATACAGAGAAGTAACTACCGTATTTGCATAACAATCAGAGGAATGGACCATCTCCAGAGAGTCCAAGGAACCGCAAAGTGGATGGGTATTTAGTTACAGTCACTAACAAAGCAGTATTCACAATCTCGATGCTTTACACAGTTTTCAGTTTTTTCTTATGATTTCCAAATATTGCAATGATGTTTTCCAGAATGTCTGTTTTCATTGTGTTCTGTGCATCTGTGCCTTAGAAATCTAATGAATTTTTAAAAATTGTGTTAATATCTAGCTCAGAGAGACCAAGTGTTTTCTAAAATTACGCTCTCCTTTGTCAGCTGTGGGTCCAATTATTAAACCTAGAGAATTGTTATGCCTGTATGACAAAAAAAATGATCCTAGAATTAATCACTGTTGTTTAAGACAGCACTTTAAATGGCTAGATCCCACATCCTACAGCCAATAAAAATCAGGCTACAACCAGCCCTGCAGTTCTTCATGCGTTCTGTCTCTCTGTCTTCCTGTCTCTATCTCTCTGGCTCTGTGTCTCTCTGTCTGTCTGTCTCTCTGTCTGTCTCTGTCTCTCTGTCTTTCTCTCTCTCTCTCCCTCTCTTTCTGAGTTAAGAAGCCTTCTGCACTTTTGGCTGTTTCCCATCCCCCAATTCTGTATTCTAAATTATATGGTGTGGAACTTCCCACCACCTCATGAAAGGATTAAAAGTCACATATTTTCTTTTTTCTTTTCTTTTCTTTTTTTTTTTTTTGGAGAGTTCCTGAAAGCCCTTCACATATCTTTCATACTTTCCATAATGACTACCTTTCTTGCTCTTACTTGCAGATACCACTCTTACTGAAGAACCTCTTAAAGATCTAAAGGGAGGCCTCTCCTTCCTTTAAGGCCCCATTCATTGTCTGACACAATGTACTCTGATGTTTTTTATGCTCTCTGACCTCAAGGTCTGATCATGGCTCCCTGGGTAATAATACCCACTTTCTTAATAAAGCTTGTGCCTGAAGGTTAGTTTTGTGTCAACTCCTTTTCCAACCCCCAACAACCACCACCACATTTCTAAAACCCAGACTGGCAGTTTCCTGTTGCAAGACTATGTTTCCCAGATTCCACTGTGAGTTATACAGCCCATGTGTTGGCCCTTGTAAGGGGCTGCATCCCATCTTCTCCTGTAGTCAGTTTGGTCATCTGGCACACTTGGGTGACAGCATGCCCCTTGCTATGAATAAACATGGTCCTCTCCAAGTTCAGATTAAGCCTCTCTTTCTTTCTGCATTCCCTCTGTTTACATCGCCCTTTAAATAATCTTACACAGAAAAGCAAGCAGAAAACTGGATTGCTTGTCACCAGTGTAATGTTACTGTGAATGCCATACCTGAAGAATAGGCAAACATGGTGGGACAGCACTCAGTTAATTAAAGTAAGAATGCAGTTTTGAATGAGAAGAAGAAAAAATTCAAACAGATATTCAACTAATTATAAGATCTAGCCATAAATTATTAAAATGGATACACTGTCAAAATAGATTAGTTTCTTCCTACTCAATCAAAAGTTATAAAAAATACAATTGTCTTTGATAGCAAATAACCATATTTCCACAGATAAGCACGTCAAGAAGACGGATGCTGCTTTCCACTGTTAGATGTGGCTGTTAATGAGATTTTTAAAATTTTATACACACACATGCCCAATAAGTTTTGTTTTACTACCTTAAGTTGAGGACATCAGATTGATTTCTTAAAGGCTGGTTTTACCAGATTTGAGAGTGGCTTACTGAAGGATTTTTTGAGCCCTTGGAACTAATTCATAGCATTATTTCTCCAGTTCCATCTCATCTATGACTTGTGTATGACAACTGAACCTGTGGAGACCTTTATCTCAAGCTTTTGATGTGAAGATGACAAAGCAGGTATGTTTGTTGTTACATGTCATGAAGCTATGTCAAAGTCCTCCGGGTTCATTCAGTCAACATTCATAGGACCAGTAAGTCAATGAGATAAGATATGGTCAGGAAATTTCAGGGCAATACTGTCTTGCCATGAGCTAGGAGCACAAAAGTGACCTTGGTTCTGTTCTTTCTGGAGGCCAGAAATGCCAGAAGGGAGTTTTAGTTCCTCATCTAGTTTCTTATTACCTCTATTGTCCTAAATAAGCATTCCTGCCTGGGAGCTATACCTGAGGACTTGATCAAATCTGAGATGAGGTACTTGGACACTGTGTATCTGGCCAACTGGACTGACCTGTTCATCTCTCAGCTCGTGTGCCATTCCAGCTTCTGTGATAAGGTCTGTAAAAAGGCCTTCAGAGGAATAGTTGGATAATATCATGTCTTCCAGGATCTGTTCTGTCTTCTTTCTTTAAAGCTCCCTTCTCGGCATCTATAACAAAGCTCCTTTCTAATCTCATCTTTCCACTGTCTGTGAATTTCATTGTTTGAATTCTTAAGATGCAGAACTTGGCTTTGTAAGTTCTGTGTGACTGTGAACATCTGGTACCCCATCTTCCAAGCTAAAACCCATTGCTGGTAAGAAAGAAAGTCTTTGTGAAGCTCCCTGGCTCATCACTTGCCCTTTATCAGTTCCCTCTGTGTGTCACTTTTGATTCTATACATAAATGGTGCATTTTTGCCACTCACTTAATATGCTTAAAACCACATGTTCATTTACATATAATAAGATGAAATAATATACGTTATCTCTCCACCCTTAACATCAGTTCCTGGAGTTGGCAAATAAATCACAAAAATTATTTATTTATATTCTAAAAAGTATCAAGTGAAATAACAACACAATAAAACCAATTTGGACAAAATCAGAGGTGAGTGGGGCACTGATAGAAAAATTCAAGAATGCACATATTCTACCATACAGCTACTTTCTGAACTCAGAAGTGCTGGCAATTTTAAACGTACAAATTTTTTTAAAAAAATCATAATAATAGCTGTCTCATCTATTCACTCTTTGTGCCATGGCTTTGGTGACGACATCAGTCTTTTGCTTGGGTAGGCTCTTCTTCCCTGCCTTACCACAGAACATGAAGAAGAATTTCCACAGTTGGTAGGTCAGTTAAGTAATTGCTTTGGAAAACAAAAGTTGGTTCCTTTTAGACTTATGGGCAAATTAATTCCGGTTTCATTTACTATGACTAGGCAGCAACTTAATGTGTGCATGGAGAATTGAGAATTGATGCCTAGTGCCTGAAGGATGTTACCACTCATATCAGTACTTTCACAGTTCTCAGTTCTTCTTTACCATCTGGTTCCGAGTCATATTCTCTCTCTCTCTCTCTCTCTCTCTCTCTCTCTCTCTCTCTCTCTCTCTCTCTCTCCGTCTCTCTCACTCTATCTCTTAATTAATTTCATATATATTTGATTTCACGGTTTATGACAGCGCTGGCCATTCTCCAGGGAGTCCAGGTTCCACTCCTAGCTCCATATAGTGGCTCAAAACTGCTTACATTGCCAGTTTCAGGGGGTTAGTCTTTTTCAGCCCTTTGCTTGCACTAGGCATACACTTGGAGAATAAATGCACATGCAGGCAAAATACCCATGTACATAAAATTAAAAATTAAAGTTACAAACATGGAAATGTTATAGAGAATAAATTTGTCAGTTCTACCAGTGATGAAGTCTGTGTCATTTCTCATTGCTTGTAGTTTGCGACACTGAACCATTTGTTAAAAATCTGTACTATCGTCATGAGTGAACACAATTTGATCCATGTTAGGATAAACAACCACAATGTCACTCTTGCAAAGTTCTCATATAGTTTGCTGCACAAATTTTTAACTTAACAGCAAATGCCAAACCACAGTATGCTTCGTAATAAGATTTTGCTGTTGTTGCTGTTGTTTTGTTTTGCTTTGTTTTGTGATACAGAGTCATTCTATGGAGCCTTGATTGTTCTGGACTTCACTATGTACACCAGTAGGATCTGGAACTCATTACAGATGTCTACATTGGCATCATTGTTCTAATGCCATGAATTGACCTTCCTTTTCCTTTAACGAGCCAGTTTCATGGATTAAATCATCCTATCCCATGTAAACAAAAGCACCAAGAAAAGTAGAAACAACTCCTTTAAAGAATTCATCTCTGATAGCTATACTTCAGGAATAGGATTAATATTTAGAATATGTAAAAATGTCAAAAGCCCATTGAATCTTCCACTTAGTAACTGTGTTAAGTAACTGAACAAATAGTAAAAAAAAAACTACATTTAATATTTTTAAGACCACTCAACATCATTAGTCATGGAGAAAATGCAGATTAATACTACTTTCAGATTCCATTTCATCTTAGAAACTGGAACTTAAAGAAAACAAATGGCAACAAATGACGGTGAAGATATAACAGAAGAGGACTTCTTATTCACTGCTGTGGGGATGTAAACTGGTACAACCGCTGTGGAATTCAGTGGGCAGGCATCTCAACAACAACAAAACATAGAACTGTCATATGGTTCAACTGCACCACTCCTGGGCATATATGTAAAGAAATTTAACTTCTAGCTTAGAGATTCTTGCCTACTGCTGCCCTATCCACAACAGACAGGATATAAACAGCTTTCATATCCATCAGCAGACCAATGGATAAAGGAGAAAACTGGACAGAACTGGAGATTATTATTTTAAATGGATTAACCTAGAATCACAGATATAGATAGTTTAGCTTTTGTGTGTGTATGTGTGTGTGTGTATGTGTGTGTGTGTGTGTGTGTGTGTGTGTGTGTGTGTGTGTGTTGAGTACAGGTCATGAAACCAGAAGGATGTGAGATAAGAGGTCTTAAGGAGGATTGGGAAAGGGTAACAAAACACAGGTCACATGAAAGCAGAATAGGGTTTAGTCGAAGTGGGGAGAGGATCAGTAGGAACAAAGCTGAGGGTGGGAAATGAGTAATGGTTTGTTGGTTGGTTGGTTGGTTGGTTGGTTTGAGACAAGATCTCCCTAGGAGGCTCAGACCGGCTTCAAATTTATGACCCGCCAGCCTCAACCTCCCAAATGCTAAGGTTACAGGCATGTACCACCATACCAGGCCACATTTAAATCTCTATAGTGTTATGGTAAATTATTCTCATGGGTGTATAATGACTTAGAAACTAACCTACATTTTCTTTTCACTGGGTGCATTGTAACAACTATTTCCTAGGAAAGTAATACAAATATATAAATAATAATCTCTGACTATGGCAATAGACACCATGTTCAAAAGTTTTTTTTTTAACCAATTACTCCTGAAAGTTTCAAAATATTAATAAAAAGACAGGAAAACATCTAATATTTCCTGAAGTGGAAAAAGAAAATATATAATCTTATGAATTGATGATACAAATATGAACTGTAAGCTGCTTTTGGAAATTAGTTAACAATAAATAGCTACTGTATTCAAAATACATATTATCTTTGACAAGCCAATACCACCCTGGAGTACTACTGGCCAAGAAAGCAGTCTCTAGGTAATTGGGTCTTGACTTAGCCTCTATGCTGACTTACAACCCAGGGAGAGTTACTCAAGTTACTCAAATGCCCTTTGCCTCTGTTCTCTCTGCTGTATCATACAGAATGATTATAAGTCATCTCTACTGAATACAAACATTGGGAAAAATTAAATGAATTAATGGATATTAAACACTTAAAAAGGCATGGGTTGAACATAATCAATAATCCAGATGTTATTGTTATATTTTATAGATACACAAGCACATAAAGACAGTGTTCAAAGCCTTTATGTATTTCTCAATAGAAAGTATAGGCCAATATCAGGATGATTATCATGGGCCTATATAATGTGGAATCTGTCCTGTAGAATATATTATGTGTTAATTTTTCCTCCTTTTTTCTCAGTGCTGGGGATTAAAAAGTGGTTTTGTACATGGTATGCACCATGCATTTTCTCTGGGTTGTAGGCTGGATGAATATAAGGTTAAGGTTTTAGAAGATAGGTCAGATATGAGATAATCCATCTGGGAATTAATAAGCATAAAATACTAACATGCTAACATGCTAAAATTAACTATGCATATGAATGTTTATAAACATCCATTGAAAATAATTTTAGAGCACTTACTTGTCATACACTGTTACAGTATTAACTTGTTGCATTAAATGAAATGGGCAGAATTCATGGCCATCATAGGAGGCAAAGACACATCCATATACACAAAATCACTACTGAGTAGTGTATGTAAATAGCCATATTACCTGACATTTTATGTACACTATAGAAGAAAAAAACAGATAGTTATATAAAAGTTATAAAAACTGAATTCCTAATGAGTTATAGGTGGCTTGGTGATCCTAACTTTAATTAGGATAAAGAAAGGGCTCAGTGGGAAGAATTTAGAAAAAAATATATAGCCAGATGTTGTGGCACATGCCATAATCCCAACATCCAGGGAGACAGAGGCAGGTGGATCACTGTGAATTCAAGACCAGCCTGGCCTATAGGTGAGTCCAGAACAGGCATGTCTATACAGAGAAACACTATCTGGAAAAAAACAAAACAAAACAAAACAGCAACAACAACAACAACAAACAAGTCAAAACAAAAAAGACCAAGCTACTATTATACAGATTAAATGGAATTATTTTAGAGAAGTTAGAGATTAGGGATAGAGCTGAAAGGCTATATATGGTTTTCTCATGTATTTTATTAGTTCAAATATTACTAATACTAAAATACTTAAGGAAACTAGTACAAGCAAAAAAACAAGCAAATCAAGGTTTACAAATAGCCCAAGTCAGGTTGGCTTCCTGTCATGGCATGTAGTAAATGCTCAATAAATTCTGGTCCTGCTGAATTTGAAGGTTTTCTTTTATCAGGAAGCACTTGTCTGGGATAGGCTAGGCAACATAGAACAACACAGAAAAAAACCATTAATTGTTGGTGCTGTGTACAACAATCTCTGCCAGGGGTTTCATTCAGAAAACAATCCCAGTCTCTAGGGGAAGAACTTTGCTCCTACTGATCTGAAAAATGCTTGAGGGCTTGTTGAAACAATCTATACCAAAAGAGAGATTTGGGAGGTCTGAATTGGGAAAGGGGACTAGAGAAAAATGTGGCCACATCTGCATCTCCTGAGGGAGAGCCGTGTGCTCATCCCCTTCCCCAATACCAGTGATTTGTTAAAACTTTAACTTTGTTTTCTTCTTTGACACCTCCTTTTAGTGGAGATACACCTAAAGACAGAAATGATCAAAAGCCAGATTTCTGAAAAGAGAAGAAACAGAATGAGGACACATCAGTTCCTGAATAATGGAAAGATGGCCTCAGCACCTGCCAAGGGAATAGACAAGGCTGGCCAGGGCTATGGTAGGGAAAGGATTGTGAGGAATTTTCCAGAGTCAGCAGAATCACATACACACTGCTCCAGCCTTAGCTATCACATTATATGCAACCATGCTTTGTCTCTTGCAAACAAAGCCAGAGTTAACCTGCCTGCACTAGGCAGACTCGTGCCAATAATTACAGAAATATGCTTCTAGACATCACAGAACGAATGCCAATGGCAAACTAATTAAATAAGTAAAGCCTTCGCCCCAGGAGCTGATATGTGTTCAGCTGGATTGCCACTGAAAGGCGAAGGATCCTCTCCAACAATAAATTGGTTGCTGTGGCTCATACATGTTTTGAGAGAATACATATTGAGACCTTGAAATGATCCAAGAACTTCATGGTAATGTTTACCTAGAATCCCAGGGGGCCAGCATCAACAAACTCCTTTATTAAAATTGTACAAGAACATCAAGACATGAAAATCATCCTCTCTTGTGTAATGGAGTATGGAAAATGTCTGTCTGTCTGAGTAGTCACAGAATGTCCAGCGGAATTTCAGCTAACCCTTCATACACTGTGGCATGGCTTTTCATCAGCTCTGTAGACTGGTTACAAGAGTCACCATTTTGTTTTCTCACTTGTGTTAGGATAAGAAGCATATACGGACAGTGTCGGAACGGAAGCTTCTACTTGTCTTAGAAACATACCCTTACTTTTATAATATCCTAGCATTATGGTAAAATGCCAATACACTGGCAACCTTTAAGATGCACAAATCAGTTTGTTACTATGTGGGCAACTTAGTGTAGAGTTAGCATATCATGGTAGCAGAGACCAGGGACTTTGTGTGTGCACACAATGAAAGCTGGATTAAAGGAAGTAGGTAGCTGATGCTGAGTGAGAATGGGGAAGTGCCAGCACCCTCCCAACCCGGAAATGGGAGCTGTAAGCAGAAATGAAAGAATTGAAGAAAGCCGTGCCTGCTTGGGACAGTGCTGATGCTGATGATGGGTCATTAAATAAATCTCTTTTGAAGCTCAGCAGTCTAATATGGAAATAGCCTCTGTTAGAGGTACAGCAATAGCCAGAGAATGGGGTGTGCCTTGAAGTAGAACAGTCAGATAGCCGGTAGTGATGTGTTTCATCTCCAAAATATACTTTCATTCTAAGTTTTTCTAAGAGTAAATAATAAACTTTATCAGGTATCATGTTTAATCATGAGCATCGATTGTTTTACCGCATTCTTTCATGAGAACTTTGTTAGTATCTATGGCATTTGTGCGTGAAAGGATTGCCTCAATATGGAAAGTTCAAAACTCTGAGCTGTTAGAGACTGCCCCTTGTCATTAGCTCCTGTACACAGAGATAATGGCTTTTTTTTTCATGGTTTGTAATTTTTCACCCAGTCTGGTTGAGATCCCAAACATAGTTCTCCTCTTGTTACCATCATGTGGCTGTGCTGAGCACGTTCACTTTTCTCTCTTGTGATCCAAGATGAATTCAGAACGATAGTGATCAGCTATAGCTTGACCTCTGGTTAATCAGGATATCATATCTAAGCTAAAATATAGGGATCACAAGACAGATGCAGCTGCAGGCAAACCAAGAGGAAATGAGGGTTAATAATTCTGCATGCCTAGGAATGTTATTAAGTGATGAAAAGGGTTCAGTGACCTAACTGAGAATATTCAGACAAAGATAAATTATATTCACCCACTCTTTCAGTAAATTATTCAAAATGATCAATTAACTCTGGCTAGTTCTACGAACAGAAGTCATCATTTGAAATATATAATTATGATACTTGACAATATTTAATTGAGCATCTTTCCTTGATATCCTTGCTTAATTGCTTTGTGTGGAGACGTTTGAGTCCTTAGTGGGACTCACCTCTCCTCGAAGACAGAGATCATGTGTTCTCACCTAACACCTAATGGATTCCCTTAGACACCCCCACTTACTCCACTCCATGGGAGAACATGTTCATTGATTTGTTACAAATCAGTCTTTAAAATGAAACTGGAATCAGGGGTAGAGACGGAGCGAACTTAGGAAGGAGACAAGCATGTAAGAATGGCTATAGAGATACCATGGAAGCTGTCATATAATCAATCCCTTTTCCATTTCTCTATACAGTGCCCACAGGCCTCCCTTTTGTACATGTGCACACACTAGCTGGTTCATACAAACACAAAACTTATGTTAGTAGATGCACTATGAAACATAATTGATTGAGTGCATTACAGTAATGGCTCCATTAAGGGAATGCTCATGAAAGCCGTAGGCTTTCCAAGATTTCTCAATTGCATACTTATTCATTTACAACTATGACCCTAAGCTGGGTTCTGTGAAAGGATACTTGGTGTTCAGAAGAACCTCCATAACACTTTTCACCACCGAAGCTTGAACCGTTTATTACCAGAGGTTTTCTTTAACCTCAGCCAGGAGGTATTTTTCAGAGGTGGACATTACTGACGTAGTTGTCCTGCCTTTCATCTGAGTCTTGGCCTTTACTGATTGTCCTGGCCCTTTCACGGCCCAGGCACACACCCCCTGCTTCTTTCCAGGATGCACCACCACTGGCTTAAAGTCCAAAGCAGACATTTCCGAAGTCATCAGACACAGATGCCAGATCTTGCTGATTTAACCTGTCTCGCTGCCTGTGCTCTCACACATGACCACCTTCTTCGAAATATGCTGATGTCCAGGCTAAGCCATGCCATCTTTGGCTGTCTCCCGCACTATTTGAGCCAAGCATGGCAATTACTAAAAACTGTATGTGTTCCATGAACAGAGTCAAAACTCCAGTGGTTGCCCTTTGGCAATGAGGGAGATTTAATATTTCCTTGTTCTTAGGATCATAAAAAAATCTCAAAATCATAAACTTTTAGAGCTCAGAGGGACTGAAGATATCTTTTGAGTTTAAAGCTGACTTGGGCACTGCTTGTAAATGTAGAGTTTTGTGATTGGTTCTAGTCATAAAGTCACCCCACACCCCAAACGATCAAGCCTATACACTTCCTAACTCTTTGAGATCTTTCCATTTTGTTTTTGTTTACTTCATCTTTTTGCTTCGTTTTGTTATTTGAGTTAAGGTTCCATGTCCCACAGTCTGTTAGAATTCTATGTATAAGGGGAAGATCACATTGAACTGCTGAATGTATTGTTTCTAACTCTGCTGAGATTACAGGTAATATGCCACAAGCCTGGTTTATGTGGTGCTGGGGACGGAAGCCAGGACTTTATGCCTGCCAGGCAACTAATCTATAGACCACACTATATGCCAGGGCTTTCCGCGTGTACTTTCAAAGGTAGCTATGGAACTAAAAGAGAGGTTGGGGAAGTCACCATCCATAGCACACTAATTCCAGAAAGAAATGTGGTGAAAATAATTAATTTTGGTGGGGGGAGTAGAAAAAGAGGTGAGTGCATCTGTTCATCTGCGTGTCTGTCTGTCTATTTTATTCATTATATTGCCTAGAGGAAGAGGGGAGTCAGGGTAGATAGCAAACATGTCAATATGAGTGACTAATTCTCTAGTATGACACACTGATAATGTTTGAGTCTTATATAATAAAACAATTGCCTACATAATGATTCAATTAAGCATCTGATTCTATTAAGTATTGAATATATAAAATAAAACCACTACATAAAATTCAATCTTCTGCATATATGTTTGTTATTTTTATGCACATAAACATTTTGAAACTTAAGATTTGAGTAATATCTGCAGTAAGAAAAAGCCAGTAGGCAGATTTATATAGTTTGCTTTGCATTTTAATTTAAGATAATTTGTTTTTTTGTAAAATAAGTGTTCCTAGTAATTAGAATTACTACTATATAAAATATTTCATTTAATTCTTTTCCATAGGAAATCAATATTATATCTAGCAAAACCTCAGGGATGACACAATTGCTCAGTAAACAGAGATGCTTGCTCCTGAATCTGATGACTTAAGTTCAGTTTCCAGAATCCACACGGTAGAGGGAGAGAATCCACTCTAGAAGTTGTCTAACCTCCACACATGTACTTTGGTATGTGCACACACACACACACACATACACATGTGTGTGTGTTTGTGTGAGCACAGAAACACATAAAGAAAGGAAGAAGAAAAATTGAAAGGAGGAAAGAAAGAAAAGAAAAGATGTTAATTAAAAATAAACCTCATAAGGTCATTTTATTTTATAGTTCATTTACTAAACTGTTGCTTAAAATCAGAAACTGTCCCTATAATGTGCTTTAGAATTAGTGTTGAGGAATATAATTCCACAATAAGAGAAGAATAGTTTGTTTTATTAATCTCGGTGTAATTAAATGAAACCCAAGGTTGTAATTATTGGCAAATAATTTGTTCTGACACATGCTTTGAAAAGTAAATTACTAAAATTTTTGACACACATCAATCTTTTTTGAAATTATTGAAGGCTTCATTGAATCATTCCATTCATGATCAAAACAAAACAAAACAAAACAGGCATCTTGAGGAGATAGGTCCAAATATGGACAACAAGGGACTCTGTACGTTTAAAAATAAGAAGGAAGGTAATCCCAAACCTTGAATGTGCTAACCTCACCTCAGAGTGATGAACTCATATGCAGCTCACGAGGTTTTACTTGACAAATGTTATGCATATGTTGCATAGAGTTTAGGTAAAATCTACTACAGTTAGTCCAATTACCTTGTTCTAATATAAGTAAATAATCAATAAACCATGAGTACAAAACTATAAAGAATTTATGCTTTATTTCTTTATTTATGAAGAATTCTTCTTCATGGAAAGCAAAAGAAAATTTCTACTTGGCTTCAGATAAAGAAAATAGGATAACTCATTGCTTTTATAATATGAGACAGGGAGTCATGAATAAGTATAGAAGCAGTGGCAGGCAAAACATTAGAAAGTTCAGGAGCATGAAATCAGAAACTTTGGAGGGTCTCCTGAAGGTCCTTTCTGAAGTTGCCTAAGTTCCAGTCACTTGTTATTTTTGTATGAGAGTGGTCCAAGTTCAACTTGCGTAGAGGGAGTTGTTTAATTTGTTTAATCTAATTTCCCTAATCAGAGGGTGGGAGGTGTGTGTGTGTGTGTGTGTGTGTGTGTGTGTGTGTGTGTGTGTGTGTGTGTGTGTGTGTGTGTTTGTGTGTGTGTGTGTGTGTGTGTGTGTGTGTGCGTGTGTGTGTGTGTGCAGGTGGGGGGAGACTTCCTAGTTGGCAGTATGAATGGCAATGAGTAAACTACGAGAGCTGTGATTCCCAAAAGGAAAACCTACTCAGATTTTCAACGAATGAAAGAAATCGAGCAAAACAAACCATCAGAGTCCACTTAAAATTACAATACAATGAATGGCCATGTACCCAAGAATAGTTTGGTAACTCATATTGGACCCAATGGGCCTCAAAACAATAAAATAAAATTAGACACAGAGTTAGGTGAGAATAAAGTACACTGCAGCATAAGAGTATATCCCCAGTTTTCTTCAGTGTTGGCATCTGCTGGACTTAAGAAGTCACCTCACATTATACAGGGAGACTTCAAATAACAATGATTTTATTGTCTTGCGATTCTAGGCACTGACCTCAACTTACAGGAGTGTATGAGATGCACTGGCATCAATGTAAACTTTCCTGACATTTGTTAAGAAGGGAAGCTTTGCCACTGACAAAGCCATTTTTTAAACACCTAAGGCTCATTAGATGTCCTAACTATTAGAATGCAATAGATTGGGCAGCTGGGAGGCTTTTTTAAATTTTAAATTAATTTATTTTTTACATATACATTTATATCATTAAATATTAAAAAATAAACTACGTACAGCAAGAAGAATCATGAAACAATCAAGAATTATATAAATGTAACAATCATAGTGTTTGGGCTATTTGTGTTTGGCAACCTTGAAGAAAACTCTTGGTGAGTCTAAAATTCTGAATGTAAATCAATACCCATCATATCTCATCTCTATCAACTTAAAACATCTATCTAGACCTAAACAGCTAAGCTTACAGTGATGGCAGTGGTATATTACATGAAAGGCATTCTACTGTAATGCACAACTGTAGCTATACAAAAACACTATCTGAGTTAAAGTCCTTGTGAAGGGTTAAGATGTACAAATGGCAGACAGCGCCAATTTATAGCAAAACTTTAAAAATAGCGCTATATACAAATAGAAAGAGTAGTTGAAAAAGTAAGTACAGATGTGAATAACATGTTTAGGCAACACTCTTCTTCATTAAAAAGTATTTGTGATTCAATATTTGATGTAAATAAAATTATTTCTTATATAGACATTTGACTGTGTTTAGAGATCGGGCTATGTGAATTTTATGTCTTTGCAACATATAAAATTTCTTGGATATTTTTATCATACTAAAAGAAAGGAGAGAAATATTCTTTCCCTGAAAGGAAGCCTGATTTATTTTTGGCTTTCTAAATGTTATTACTATAAAACATCACATTGAAAAATATGTATTAAAGTTACTGAGAATAGAAACTATGACAGACATTGCTTTGGGGATGAACTGTCTTGTAGACTGAGATAAATTTGTACATACATACATAAGTATATTTACAAGGCTGAAGACAGAGCTCAAGGTCTTGTCTATGCTAGGCAAGTATTTTACCACAAAGCTACATCCCCATTCCTACGTGTATAATACATGGAAATTAAGTAAGCAACCCATTAATTAATGGGGAAAGATTATTTTCTCATCAATTATCAGGTACCAAAAAAGCCAGATTTTGTGTGCAATAAAATACTTTAAAAATGTCCAGACAAGACCAAGATGCTGAAATATTTGAGATAGTGAGCATGCAGAGTAGACTCTCCTCACTTCCTACAGCATTTCCGAGGCCCTATCTGTACATCACAGTCATCTTGGGAAAACAAACTGTGTGTTGGAAGTCTAGCTTCCAGGTGCAAATGCTGCTAGCCTATCCCAGAAAGCAGCATTTTGGGGAGCTTATGCTTGCTGTCCTTTACAATAAACCCTTTAATTGAAGTAAACATTGTCCTGTTTGTTTTCCTAGTGAGGTGGAAATGGGGAGGCTAGACGAAAGTCAGGCCAACCTCTGACTTCCATCAAAAGCATCCTAAGACTCAACAAGTTTCCACAGTGTTGAAGAGCACAGATGATAAGCAGTAGGAAGGAGTAAGAGTTGCTTTTCTTTTTTCTTCCACCCACAGGTACAGTCTCTTCAAAGTGATTACTGATATTGTCACACTCTGTTCCTTTAAATGACCATCTTTTGAGCCTCGAGCAATAAGCTGTTGCTCAGAATCATCCCTCTGCTTATTTTTCTAAGTGAATAAAAGATGTCTCAAGAAACATAGGGAATAAATATTTCAAAGAATCAAAGCACTGCTGGCATAGGGGTCCCAGTGGAGAGATAAGGAAGCATGTGAGAAGTAGGGCGTTTCCTTGCTTATTGGTTTAGAAAACAGCTGGCCCAGAGAGTCGACATGCCAAACTGCCAGAATGAGTCTCTCTTCCAAGAGTCATTCTCTGCTGACCTTGACAGTTATGGGCTGGATAGAGAACGTTTCCAGGTACAAGTGCCCAAACAAATAAATAAAAATGACCTGATTTCACCACATTTCTGAAACTTCCTTATCAACGTCTGACAGACAGACAGGCACATAGACACAGACACAGACACACATACACACACACACCAGTACCACCACTGCCAGCACCAGCACCAGCACCACCAGCACCACCACTAGTACCACCACCAGCACCACCAGCATCACCAGCACCACCAGCACCAGCTCCACCAGCACCACCAGCACCACCAGCACTACAACCTCCCACCTTATCTTGCTGAGCTCACCAGCATCACCAGCATCACCAGCACCACCAGCACCAGCACCAGCACCACCAGCACCACCAGCACCACCAGCACTACAACCTCCCACCTTATCTTGCTGAGCTCTTTCTTTGCCATCTGCACTGCTCAGCATTTGCAAACATAATACTAGTAGGGAGGAATGGATTTATTTGGTTATTCAGTTTCTAAACTCAACAGCGGTTTTATCTGATGTACGAGAAAATCTCTCCTTGTGCTTCACCTAAAAACATCCATTCAGTATATTACACTTGACTAAACAGATGAGCAACCTGCTCAGTAGAAATTGATCAAATTAATGCTAAGATAATTAAATTCTCTCATTGGAAGTATTAAAGTTATAGACTAGACAGCAAACAGTAAGATCATCTATTTGTTGCACTCATGCATATGAAGACTTCAATTTAGAGAAATCACATTTACAATCATCTTCAAAACCCTGTAATTATACCATATTGAAGCTGGGTCAGGGCACATGCATGAGTATACACACACACACACACACACACACACACACACACACACACACACACACACACACACAATGAATTTTATTACTGTTTCTTTATCTCCCATTGACTGTACTGCTTTCATTCCTTGGTTGCCTCAGTTCTTGGTATGGTATGTCGCCTTCCTTTCTTTACATTAATTCCTTTTCTCTCCCTTCCTTTTACTTTCCAGAAAATCCCCAGCCTACCAGTAAGAGTGATTATTCACAGCTTCTCTTATCATTGGCTCCCCACACACTCCTTTCAAGTCTAATGACTGTGACTAGGTGTCATCTCCAAATGTGCTGGTCTGCAAGCACAAATGAGCATTCTCTTAACCTCGGGATATGAGTGGCAGGTGGGTGAGTGGGAACAAAATTGCTTCTGCTAAATGTCGGTGGGTGGAAAATGTTAGCTGGCTGATAGGCTTTCAAAAACGCTGTAATAATATTTCTCATTTAATTAATAGTGTGAGCAGAACACTGGTAAGGCTCAGAAGGATGCCCATGGAGAACCTACACAGCTGTGCACCGAGGAGGTGAATGTTCCCTTTCAGGGGAAAACTGGGCTAAAATACAGTGAGTTCAGAGTGAAGATAGCCTTTCACTGGTAACTACAAAAGAAACAATTGCCAAAAGGAGGGCAGAAGATAGATATCTAGACTCTTCGATGGGCCCACCCAAAACAATATTGTCACTCTAAATGTAACCCACCTGTAACTTTGTATATGTGTGCTATTTTAAATATGGAGAGAATGAATGAAAATTTGTCAGTAAATCGCTATTCCAAATGGGGATTGTCTAGAATTCAGGAAAAAGTAGAGTGGTAGCTGAAGAAAACAGAATTTGGATTGGCTTAGGAAAACAGCCATGCTGCTCCCTGGATGTGGTTGCAGAGCCCTGCATGTGGGTGGACTTGAAAAGCTTGCTTGGAAAGTCAGGGGGTGGGAAGGAGCTGCAGCTGGCAAATGGCTTCCCAGCCTCAGAGCCCTGTGGCCACTTTGGACAAATGCTTTAATGGGATTTTCCCTTTCCAAGTGCGGGAGGATGATGAGTGGCTTATTGACTGGATGTTGGATTAAAAGGCTATAGATTTAACAACATGATAGGATTTATCAACAACCACCACAACAACACACATCTAGGCTTACTTGTACATTTTCTCTCCTTCAAAAATCAGGCAGCATTTAGGAAAACCAGCAATAGCAACAAAACATAATCCAAGAATTTCAGCACCCTGGAAATGAAGCTTATGCATTTATTGTTTGATTTTCAGAGTTGGGAATCAGACTTGGTGGGAATGATCTTGTGACTGCCTAAGGACATTACATCTCAGTCTCATCTCAAACTCATAATTTTTTTGATATGTATAAATAAGATTGGTAAATATTATTGAGCATGTATGAGGGACTGTGTGCCTTATGAAGGACACAGGTAAATTATAAATTGAGAACAAAGCTTAAGACCTAAAATATAAATTTGTAACCTGAAAGAAATAGATTTTTAAATGCCCTTAAATGCACAGAGGAAATGAATAGCTTTTCCACAAATACAAAAACAAAGTAAATATGTGTGTGTGTGTGTGTGTGTGTGTGTGTGTGTGTGTGTGTGTGTGTAAGGGTATGTGAATGTGTGCTGGCTGTGGTGTGCAGGGGTATGATCTGAAGGTTTTAATCTCAGATTTGTGAAAAATAATAAAAAGCAGCCTCCACCTGCAAAGACATTACAACTCACTGGATGAGGCCAATAGATGCAGCAAATGGTTTTGATACAGGACATATTGACACACATAGAGTAGCAAGAAGGAAAATCATATTCACAAAATGGCTGCAATTTGAGTGCTCATGATAGCACTGGCAAGAAGAATATCACTGCTTTTACCTTCTGTTTGTAGAAGCCTTGCAGGTTAATTTAAGAGAAGCAAGCCCAAGAGCTAGGAAGTGGAAGAATATTGGATTGCCTTCTAGAACTGCTAGAGAAAAGGTAAGACTTTTAGGAACTTGCAAAGGGATCTGGATAAAGAAAGAAGAGAAAGGTCACCTGAGAAACATAAATACAGGAGAAATTGAGGTCTTGGGTGGAAAGGAACAGTTCAAACTGATTATGAGTTGCTACTATCAAATCGATATGCCAAACCCTTATTCCTTATTCATATTTGGAAGGAAAGGCTTAATTTCATTTTTAGTTATTTTTAATTAGCATAAGGTTTTTAAAGAGCTGATAAAATTAGAACAAGGCCTAAAATTGGGTTTTAATCCAACAAGGCTTGTGTCCTTTTCATAACAGACCAGAGACAGCAGGAATAGTCATGTGGAGCCCAGCAAGCTGGGAGTTCTCAGGAAAACTGAATGCTGCTGACATTTCCAATGAGGACTTCAGGATCTCCAGAACAGCAAGAAAGTAACGTTTTCTTTTTCACCTCCCCGAATCTATGGTACTTTGTTATAGTAATCCTATGAAACTAATGTGCTTACCTGGCTGTATAAAACACCAGTTTTAGTTTTTCTAAAATAAATACATATATAATTTAAGTATATATATATATAGTTCTAATATATTATATAGTATACAATATACTTACATATAATATGTTTATAAGTAGAATATATTTATATAATTACATATATAATTATGTATAATAGAATAGAATAAAGGTATATATGTCTCTACACATGCACATGCAAACAAAACCATGATTAAATTCTGAGAAAAGGGAATGTCTTAGTTAGAGTTTTATTGCTGTGAAGATATACCATGACCACCAGAACTCTTATCAAGGAAAATATTTAATTGGAGGTGGCTTATAGTCTCAGATATTTAATTTATTATCATTAGAGCAAGAAGCATGACAGCATGAAGGCAGACATAGTGCTGGAGAGGGAGCTGGGAGTTCTATACCTTGATCTGCAGGCAGCAGAAGGAGGCTGCCTCCCTGGGCCTAGCTAGAACACATGAGACGTCAAAGCCTGCCTCAATGCTGACACACTTCCTTCAACAGGGCCACACCTCCTCATAGTGCCACTCCCTATGGGCCAGCCTTTCAAACATAAGAGGCTGTGGAGGTTACTCCTATTCAAACCACCACAGGAAAGAAAAGGAGTTACAGACATCTGATCCTCCACCATGTTGGTTAACAGCTACAGTGGCAACATCTGTCCGTTTGCCTAAGTCCGAGTTCTGAATCTATAGAGAGCTTACCGTAGCAAATGGAAAGTTTGGGAACTAAACTGTGGCTGATTTTCTTCAATTTCACTACTTGCAGAGTAGAAGCAACCTCTGACCCCTTGGCATTGCTATTGCCCTGTGTTATTGAAGAAGCTGGCACACAGGCAGTGAAGAGCCACCAATGTAAGTAATTTCAAATTACACAAAGAATAGCCAGAATAAAGAAAACTTAAAAATTTTAAAAATAGAAACAAACCAAAATAAAGGACTTACATAGAATTTTCTCCAACAGTATCAGAGTGCCTGATAAGCCCATGAAAATATATAACATATCACAAATGATAAAGGAAAAGTAATCAAAAACTTCAATAAGATATCACTTATAGTATGATTGTGGCTATTATTGATAAAAAAAAAGAAAAGAAAAAATGTTGATAAGGATATGACATGCTGAATCTATTAGTGTGGACTTAAAATGATACAGCTACTGTGGAAAATAATATAATTCATCAAAATTTAAAGTAGAATTGCCACATGAACCAGCAACCCCATTTCCAGATACATACTCAAAATGAATTGAAAGTGTGGTTTCAAAAAGATGATTGTACATTTATGTTCACAGCAGTATTGCTTACAGTGGTTAAAGTGTGGAAGTAACCCAAGTGTTTGTGGACAGACATTGTAAGCAAATGATGTTACATACACAGATAATAATATTCTGCTTTAAGACAGAAGGTAATTATAATATATGCTACAGAAGTTAACTAGCAACAGAAACACAGAATAGCTGGACCACTTATATTAATTCTTTAGGGTCCTCATTGAGACAGAAATAGTACAAAAATTTCTAGGGCCAAGTGGTAGAAGGAAGAAGAAAATAATGTTATCATTTAATGATTTTATCTTTTTTAATATAAAAGACTTATGAAGATGAGCAGTGGTGATGGTCATACTGTACATGGATACAATATGAGTAACTATACAATTAAAATAACATAAAATGAAACTTAATGTTTTAAGCATTTTACTATAATAAGACTAGAAAAAGCTTTCCTACTCCACCCAACCTTACCTACCCCAAACCACATCCTTGGGATTTTCTGAGGCATTGATGAAAATTCCAAGAGCCTTCCATCTCACAAAACAGTGTAGGAAATCTGGGATATTTTAGGATAATCAAAAATTCTAAAATGAGATTCTATACTCAATGCTGAGGTTCTATGATATAGCTGACTTCTGAATTTATTTCTCATCTGTTATTGGGACAAATGGGAGCTATATGGTGAGAGGCAATATCTGCAGGTCTCATAGTAATCAGTTTGGTGACACAAACCAATCACAAAATCTATTTTATTAAAATGACATCTCTTGTGTCCTCCATTTAATGTCCAGTTCCTTATTGTAACATTCATATCCTGCGTGAAGGGAAATGTCATCTACACAGTGTTCAAATTACATGGCTAAAAAGGTCAGAAGTAAAAAGATTAAGCTGGAATTCATTTACAATCACTTTTTAGAGAAAAATGATTAATGCTTTTCAGAGCCCTGACTATTTCTGTATTCTACCTAGGATCTCAGTGCTTCCATAGTCATTTCAATTAACTTATTTTCAATTGTAATGCTCCAAAGAAGCTGGAGTTTCCATTATCATGTATTAATTGTCCACAATGAATTTGAACATATTTTATCCAATTACTTTTATATTTTCACTCTCCTCACAATCTGTTTCCTATTTCTCAATGGTCCCTTTTCATATCATTTCCCCAACGCTCTCTCATTTTCTAAACATGAGCGAGGATACAGATGCCTGTCTGAAAAATCCTTGTAACCATCCTTAGTTCAATCTTTTTCTTTTCTTTTTTTCTTTTTTCTTTTTTTTTTCTTTTTCTTTTCTTTTCTTTTTTTAAACAGCATGATTTGCTTTTGTCCAAGAACCTGTGCTTATATTGCATTGATGAGAATATTTACCTTTTTTTTTTTTTTTTCTTTTGTATGGGACATTCAGTTCTCATAGACTGCTTTTGAAAAACTGACAGGCACTTGCATGATGTGTGTTAAACAACACTTAACACTTTGCACTTTATCGCTATGAGTCTGACAAGCAGCGCTCCACCATTAAGAGCGTTCGCTAGGGATGAGTTAAGGAGCAAAGTGTTAAGTGTCTAACCTCAAGTTAACTATCGAGGTGAAGCGAAAGTCTGATTACCTGTAGCTTGCCGGTACATTCCTGATTTATTCTGTGAAATCAACCCTGATTTAAACTTACAAAATACAACAGAAAATAACCAACAAGTCCCTATTAAAATCACTCACTTGGGGTGGGGAGGGGTCGTATGAATTACTATAACTGTTAACATATCATTTGGTGTTATACAAATTATATAATCATCCCATACATTTTTCTATCAGCCTCTTAACTGATTCTACAATCAAGAACTAGAACGTAACAAACTGAGTTCTCCTGCTATACCAAAACCTGAATTCCTAGCAGCACAGGATCTGAGAATGAGAGAGTGGTGATAAATGCAACGCCCAGAAGGCAAGCAAGAGTTCAGTCAAGTGTCAATCTGTCTCTTGATGGGTGCATATCCCCTTCAATCCTCTTGCCTTGGTTCCAACTTCAAAAATTAGTTGGCTGACTTTTGTAAACATGTTATCGACTTCACAGGCCTGATATTATTAGGAATGAGGACATGCATGTGCAAATTGCTTTGAAATGCACATGACAGTTTCCACGCTCCGGCTACTCTGTTTTCTTTGTCTAATACCACTATTACGATCATCATCATGGTCATGAAATGACTTAGCGAAAAAAAGTGATGCTATGTTAACCACAGATGGAAAGAGTAGTCTACAGTGGGTTCCTTGATGAATGTTTATGTTGCTATTGGTTGTTAAGAAAGTATTTTTTCTAAGTAATCATATATACAATAGTTATAAATAGGTGATTTAAAGCTCATTTTGTTGTTTGCTTGCTCATCTGATGAGACAGTGACTTTTCTATAGCCTAGACCAGTGTCGAGTTTGTCTCTCCCTTCCAATGATAACAGTAACATGTACCATCAAAGTAGGCTTAGAATACTTTTGAAGAAGATGGAATTTTTTAAATTTATTAAATGTAAGGAATAAATAGGGCATGGAAAAAGAAAAATAATACTCTTAGTTTCACTGATTAACTCAAAATCATTCCTGACGTCTACTTTATTTCTAAGGTATTTTTAACCCCTGAATAATTTTGGTATCACTTTATACTTTGTTTATAGCACACTACATATGCAATACTATAGACCCTGTTTTCTCTTAATTTCTTAACAAAAGTATGTTTTTGTTGATAAGAAAACATCTCTGAATAATATATCTTATTATATAAGATATGCTACATATTATATTTTGTTTCTTATATATGTATATATTGAGTACCACAAAATCATCCTGAATTTAAATGTCGAAAAGAAATGACATAATCAATGAGCTTATTTTGAATAATTCTAGATTATTACTTTAGTCATTGGATTCATTTTAGCATTTTCATGATTAAAACTCTAAAACATTTTTATGTACCAGAGTCTCTTTTATATAAAAAATACTTCACAAATTTAGACTTTTATATGAGCTGCTTATCATTTATGACAACTTTCTTTGTAAGATAATAATTATTGTGCATATTTTTACTATGTATATAATTAACTTTTTTTATTTTTACTTGACTTCAACAATGCAGTAAGTTCATTAATATTCAGGGCGTTTTGTTACTAATATAACATGATTGACTCCTCAGAACTTTAAAATAATTACTTAGAATAATACCTGCCAAAGAATACTCAGAATACAACCTATTTGCAAGTTGGAAAGGTGCTGTATATAAATGTTGTGTATCTTCGTAGCTCCTTATAAGGAATAATTTTTGAATTCTGAGGACTAGAACTCTAATAAGTTAAACACCCACTGGATGGATTAACTTTAAACAGATGAAGTTTTTTTTTTTAATCTAATTACCCATTTCTGAAATATAAAATTCTCAAAACTTTATTTTTTATGAAATATGTTGCTGGGCATGATGCTTCATGCCTTTAATCCTAGCACTTGGGGAAGCACAGGCAGGTGGATCTCTGTTCGGAACCAGCCTGGTCTACAAAGCCAGTCTGGGACAGCGAAGGCTACACAGAAAAGCCCTGTGCTGAAAAAAGAAAAAAACTATGGGAAGGACATTATTTTCTTTCTTTTTTCTTTCTTTCTTTTCTTTTTCCTTCCTTTCTTTCTTTCTTTCTTTCTTTCGTTTGTTTTTTCAGACAGGGTCTCTCTGTGTTAGCCTTGGTTTTCCTGGCATTGCTTTGTAGACCAGGCTGGCCTCAAACTCACAGCGATCCACCTGCCTTTGCCTCCTGAGTGCTGGGATTAAAGGTGTGTGCCAACTTTAATCTTCTCATGCCTTACTAATATGTGACAAAATGTTTCAAAAGCAAAACCAAACAGAAAAATAATTGTACCTTTTATGTGTGGGAAGACTATGGAGCCTTATCTCTGAAATCTGATAAAGCACTTAAAGAAACTAGAACTTAGTATTTGCTCCTGATAGTATTTGGAGCTCATCCAAGGAAAAACCATTTCTACAATTAGCTGATCTGTCCTTAAGCAGTTTTGCTTAGTTTAATTTTTACATATACCAAGTGTATTATTTTAAGTAGCTGGCTACCTCTAGGTTAGGTATTTTTACTGATGCCAAAACAAAACCCAAAGAAAGCTAATGAAAGAAAACATATTCCAAGACACCCCTGTGGGGTCAATTAGCACGTATAAATATTTATATCGGCTGTCACTTAATGCCAAGTTAATCTTTCTAACACTTTTATTTTTGCAAATCAGTTTCTTGTCAAGAAGTTCTCCACAGGTTTTAAGTAAAATATATTCCTTAACTATTTTAGGTCCACCATCAATGAATTTTTGTCTTACCCATTGCTATGCCAATGTACTAAGACTGAAAAAAAATATCAATTTTCATGATTTCATTCTTATTACTCGGGCTCAATAGTGTTTTCTATTATACAACTTCTCTATTGAACTTACTTTTGATCCAGTATCTTATATATTTTCAAAGTCATACTGCACTCAGTTTCATGTTTTTCACATATAAACTGCTCAGTTAAATTACTAAAATAGCACTTGTCTTATTTAGCGAGTAAGAACAGGAAGGCATAACTGCAGCTAGGAACTCAGTTTGGCACACTAATATGGCAATCCAATGCCCAGAGAATCTACAGTTGTAACCATTTAAAGACTCAAAGGATCATAAGTGCATCTACACTATCATGACTCTGAAGATATGGACTAGTGGGTTGGCGAGACTGACTTTACAAAGACTTCCTCAAATTTTTTCCTGTCCATTGACCTCAAAGCCAGGTAGCTCGCCATTATTCTCCATAATCTTCCAGGCTGCATGGTGTTGGCCAGATGTCCAGAGAAACTCCCACATTCATGACAGGCAGGCACAGCTCCAGGCTGACGGTCAGGTTAATGGATTACTCCTGGTGTTCACATAGTATCCCCCCGCCACCACCACCCAAACCACATACAATTGAATTATCATTATAGCGCTGACACGAATTTTGGATAACATCAGCAACCCACATAGGCAGAGGCACCTGTAGAAACACATGAGCAGAACTCACTGATCTCAGTAGTGTCCTGCTTGATCCATGAAGAGAAATGAGATAACACATCCCTTTCTCAAAGTTTTTATGCATGTACTGAGTGTGTCAGTGTATTTATCAATTACTCTTAGCACTTATAAATTTGAAACAGGAGAATTGCAAGTCCTAGGGCAACCTGAACTACATTGTGAGACCCTATCTTAAATGAAATATATATATATATATATATATATATATATATATATATATATATATATATATATATAAAATTGGAAGGATAATTGAAGTTGTAAATATTAGCGTATTTGAGATTTATTATCTCATATATCATATTATTTATTATTTACATGAATAAGTAATGAATAAATGTAGTCAACATTTTATATGTATACACTATAATATGCTTCACAATGCACTACAGTTATCTTTTATGTGTTGTCAATAAATTAAATGCTAAGGAACTCAGAAGTGTTCTAAGCCAGGAGGTGAGCTGACTTGCATTGTTTTGAAATTCAAGAGGGCTTTGTAAAGTGGACATCAGAGTTGAACTATCAAGAAATAATATTTTTCCTATATAATAAGCCAATGGATACATAGAAAAATACATATTTCATCTGATACAAAATAAAATATCACATGACTCATCATCATAACAATAAAAACATTTTTTAAAATGTGGCAAACTCAATGCACTGTTCCAACAGCATATACTTATATAGAGACGAGTGAAAGTGGAAGATGGAAATGAAGTCATTATCACAAATACGAGGATTCCCTCCAATGTATTCTCTGCCCAGTATTTCTTACTTAGCTCTCTACAATGTCATATTGTTGATCAAGAGTAACTGAAGCTGTGTAAAGTGAAACAGAAAATAAGGAGAACTGTTGAGCTAGGCGGTTACTCTTCATACTTTTATTTTTTAT
Organism: Acomys russatus; assembly: GCF_903995435.1. Taxonomy (NCBI): domain Eukaryota; kingdom Metazoa; phylum Chordata; class Mammalia; order Rodentia; family Muridae; genus Acomys; species Acomys russatus. Next base: position 25,263,748 of record NC_067144.1, on the reverse strand, counting down.
GAAATGGAAATTTATTCAATGTTTGTTTGCCACCTTTTGTTTTCATCAAATCTGAATGATTGATTTAAATTTGGTGAATTGATGCTAGGTAAAATTTGCTTTAAACAATTAAAGCAGGCAAAAGACCATCGAGGTTGGAGGATCTGGACCCAGGGGAGCCTGCACAAACTGCTGTACCAACTAAGGACAATGTAGGCAGTGAACATAGACACCCTGTTCAGATCTAGCCAATGGACAGCTCATTCTCCTTGGCTGTGGGGAGAGAGCAGGAAGTGCCTCTGACATGAACTCTGGTGCCCCCTATTTGACCACTTTCTCTTGGTGGGGAGAACTGGTGGTCCTCAGAGGAAGGGTAAGCAGGCTATATGGAGGAGACCTGATAATCTGTGATCATATGGTGGGGGAGGAGGTCCCCTTCTGTCACAGGTCTAGGGTAAGGGAATAGGGTGAAAGAGGCGGGGTGAATGGGGAGATACAAGTGAGGGAGTAACAATTGTGATATAATATTAATAAATTATTAAAACAATACTAATAAATTATTAAAACAATAAGAACAATCTTAAGGAAAGGATCCTTGTGCCTGGAAATCCCCTCTGCCTACACATTAGTTTCCTTTTGCTTCCCATCAACAATAAAGATATCACCATTGTTACTCAGGATTTCCCACAGTGATGCAGCAAGTGGTGAGTTTAGAAAGGTACACTGTCTCCTTCTTAGGTAGCATACTGATCCCAAGCCCAGTAAAGACAACTTATTAAGTGATTGTAAAAAAAAAAAAATTCTGCAAGAATAGCACATCAGCAGGGCATGCAGCACTAATTGAGGCAGAGGAAGGCAGACTGCTGTGAATTCAAGGCCAGCCTGGTCCACAAAGCAAGTCCAGGACAGAAACTCTGTCTTGAAAAAAACAAAAAACAAAACAAAACAAAACAAAAAGCCACAGTAAGAAAAGTTTGGAGATGCTTCTGTTATAGTCTATTTCAAAGTATATATTCCTTTCTGGGGAATTTAAGGACTGTCTTTTTGTCCCAAATCTAAACTACTGTTGTCATTTAAATATTGTAGGTGCATGTCTTATGTCTTCATAAAAAAGATGTCACAATAATATAGATATACAAAGATAAAATGATATTTTGAACATAAACATGAAGCACACAAGCAAGAACAAAATGCAGAGTTCCTTTATCTTCAAGCAAAGAGTATACTACAGTTTATCTAATTCTTTCAATTCTACAGACCTTATTCATAACAGCCAGAACACGGACACAGCCTAAGTGTCCCTCAGAAGAAGAGTGGATAAAGAAACTGTGGTACATATACACTATGGAATACTACTCAGCTATTAAACACAAGGAATTCCCGAAATTTGTGGATAAATGGATTGAGCTAGAAATGATCATAATGACTGAGTTAACCCAGAAGCAGAAAGAATCAAATGGTATTTACTCACTTATATCTGCATCCTAGCCCAAGGGGCATGTCCCACGAAAGCCTTCACTTACCAGGAAACTGGGACAGAGGGGAGGACATCCTATTGGGACTCTAAATGAGAGAAGCATGGGAGAATAGCCAAGTAGAAGGATCCAGAGGGTCCTAGAAACCTACAAGTAGAACATTATGATAGGCAGATTTGGGCCCAGGGGTCCCGCTCAAACTAAGGCACCAGCCAAGGACAATACAGGCGGTAAACTTTAAGCCCGTACCCAGATCTAGCCAATGGTCAGAACATTCTCCACAGTTGAGTGGAGAGTGGGGTATGACTTTCTCCCGTACTCTGGTGCCTCACATTTGACCATGTCCCCTGGAAGGGAAGACCTGGTGGCACTCAGAGGAAGGACAGCAGGTTGCCAAGAAGAGACTTGATACCTTATGAGCATATACAGGGGGAGGTAATCCCCCTCAGGAACAGTCATAGGGGAGGGGAATAATGGGAAAATGGGAGGGGGGAGGGAAGAATGGGAGGATACAAGGGATGGTAAAAACATTGAGATCTTACAAGAATAAGTTAATAAAAAAAATTTAAAAATTAAAAAAAAAAAACAATTCTACAGGAAAGAGAAGAGATCAACAGGAACTGATTTATTGATATGTAGAACTTGGGATGGGTTTCTATTCAGTATTCTCAAGGTTACCTTTAAAATGACATGAAGTCTAAAACAGAGAAGAAAGACATGGCATGAACTTGAAAAAAAGGAAGTGAAAGAGAAATGAAGTTTTGTAAGTGTATATTGAAGAGAGTGTAACTGTCACGTCTGATCACCCAGTGTGGGGAGAAACAGAAAAGCAAAGAGCCAATGGGTATCAAACCAGCAAAGCATGCTCCTATTCACCAATACCAGGATTATCCCAGTGAACTCAAGCCAAATAGCCATGGCAGTAATTAGCTCTAGTACTTTGACAGATCATTATGAGCACATTAGCAGGGCATTAGTGAGAATTACCCATTTTTCACACATTGATTACATGCCATGGTTGGATCATTACTCTATTGGTAGCTAATAGCAGTAGTCTAACTAGCATCTGTTTCTTCAGATGAGCTCTATACCTGTTAACCTCGCACGGAACCACATAAAGTGATTTTGTTAAACTAAATAAGGTACAAACAAACTTCACACCATCTGGAAGAAATTCATTAATCAAACAAGAGAATCAGTTGGCTCATCTCTGCTCCACAAAGTGCACACTAATCTGCCATCTCACTCCGGTTACAGTAGCATGCCTAGTAATCTATTGCATAAAAGGACCACAGGCATATCCTTCAGACTAGTTTAGGCTACTTCCTATTCTTATCTTACCTCCCACGTCAGCTGGTAATGAGGCTACCTCTCACATCATTGCCATTCTTGATATGAGACTTTCTCACATTTCATTCGCATCAATCTACAGTTCCTTGGCTGATGGAACTACCATCTCAATTCATTAGTAAAATAGGTCATCTAAGAAATTCCAAACACTGCTATGAACATAGCACAGCTAATGTCCTTGTGGTATGGTGGAGCATCTCTCACGTATATGCTCAACTATGTTCATAGCAGCTTTATTTGTAATAGCCAGAATCTGAAAACAACCTACATGTTCTTCAACTGAAGAATGGATACAGAAACTGTGATACATTTACACTACGGAATACTACTCATCTATGAAAAACAAGGAAATCTTGAAATTTGCAGGACAATGGATGGAATTAGAAAAGATCATCCTGAGTGAGGTGACCCAGATCCAGAAAGATATAAATAGAATATACTAACTTATAAGTGGATAATAGTCCAGCATAGATGTCCTCTGAGAGATTCCATCCAGCGAGGAATCTAGACAGATACTGGGACTTGGAGCAGGACTCTGGGTAAAGCACTGAGAGTTGAATGGAAGAGTTGGAGAATGGAATGAAATGGAGTTGTCTGTCGAGAGCTCCACAAGGAGACCATCAAGTCCAGCAGACTGGACCCTGAGGGGCCTGCACAAACTGATGCATCAACCAAGGACATTACAAGCAGAGAACCTAGACAACCCCTACCCCATTCCGTCATAGCCAATGGACAACTCATTCTCTACGTTTGCAGGGAAGGAGAGCTATTACTGCCTCTGATAGGAATTCTGATGCCTGGGTTTTGATCACTGCCCCTTGGTGGGGCAGCCTTGTGGGGCATACATTGGAAGGGGATGCATACTGTCCTGATGAGACGCGATAGGCCGAGGTCAGATGATGGGGGAGGAAGGCCCCCTTGTCACAGGTCTAGGGGAGGAGAATACGGTGGATGTGGAAGGGAGGGTGGGAATGGGAAGATAATAATGAGAGGAAAGACGTCTTCTTTAAGGCTGTCAAATACAAATAGCCAAAACACTAAGAATGTAACATTTATATAATTCCTGACTCTTGCCCTAGGTAATCTATTATAAATATGTGTAATAATATAAATGTATAAGAACAAAATAAAATAATTTAAAAAACAACATTATTTTTTAAGTTTATTTTTTTATTAATGTATTCTTGTTACATCTCAATGGTTATCCCATCCCTTGTATCCCCCCATTCTTCCCTCCCTCCCATTTTTCCCTTACTCCCCTCCCCTATGACTGTTCCTGAGGGGGACTTCCTCCCCCTTCATATGCTCATAGGGTATCAAGTCTCTTCTTGGTAGCCTGCTAACCTTTCTCTGAGTGCCACCAGGTCTCCCCCTCCAGGGGACGTGGTCAAATGTGAGGCACCAAAGTACATGTGAAAGTCATACCCCACTCTTCACTCAACTGTGGAGAATGTCCTGTCCATTGGCTAGATCTGGGTAGGGGTTTGAAGTTTATGGCCTGTATTGTCCTTGGCTGGTGCTATAGTTTGAGCGGGACCCCTGGGCCCATATCTGCCTATCATAATGTTCTTCTTGTAGGTTTCTAGGACATCTGGATCCTTCTACTTTGCTATTCTCCAATGCTTCTCTCATCTGGAGTCCCAATAGGATGTCCTCCCCTCTGTCCCAGTTTCCTGGTAAGTGAAGACTTTCATGGGACATGCCCCTTGGGCTAGGATGCAGATATAAGTGAGTATAAACCATTTGAGTCTTTCTGCTTCTGGGTTAACTCACTCATCATGATCATTTCTAGCTCAATCCATTTGTTCACAAATTTTGGGAATTCTTTAAAAAACAACATTATTAAATGATGCTTTTTTATACTGTGCCTATTACTCTCCCTGAAGTATTATCAATTCCTAATTTTTTTCTAATAAATATCTGCTTCACTAATATTAAGAAAAAGAGTGAGAAGGTAACAATCACGATGTAATATGAATAAATTATAATAAATAAATAAATAAATAAATAAATAAATAAATAAATAAATAAAATTCCAAAGGCCAACCCCATCCCAAATGCCACAGAATATTTAAAAAGCATCACTGATGCATCTATTTGTCTTAAACCCACAGATGGGCTTGATGCTTAATGAGGCTGGTAATATTGCATTCCCAAATATGTATTTTAGGCTCATTAACATGGAGTGGAGTGAGGTGATCTACAAAGAGTGGTGAAGTTAAGACAGCAGTTTGATTATGCTCAATATTGATGACAGACAGGTGGTGCATTGTCCTCACTACACGTGAACAATCTAAAAATCCTGAGCAGAGGAAACGTAACTGAGGGGGCGTTTTGTGATTTCTTTTCCTCTGTTACTTAAATATCCCACCTGTCCACCCACACTGAAAAAACAAGTGTTTTTGAACTGCATATCTTAGGAGGTATAATTCTTTCACACTGTTTTATGAGTGATTATATTTTTCTAATCTAATAAAGTTCAGAATGAACCCTCAGGGCTGAACTCCGTCCTTCCTTTTCAAATGTTTATTTCCAAAAGGCATATGTCAAAATACCACCAGCTAGAATATGTGTAATGAATTATTGAGGTGATTTTAAAACAAGCAGGGGTGTGTGAAAGTCAGAACCCAGTTCCTTTTATTACCACGGCAAACTCAAGAAGGAATAATAAAAAGACAAAAGCAAGGGAGCGAGCAGGGGGTACTGGGAAATTGAAGACTGGTATAACTTTCCCAAGAGTCTACAATTGAAACAAACAACACGAATTTGGTGAAGACACCTCCCATCTTAAATATTAATTTCAGCAGCCCTCCTATGAAAAAGTTGGTGGCATTCTTTTTTTTATTATTAATTTATTCTTGTTACATCTCAATGTTTATCCCATCCCTTGTATCCTCCCATTCCTCCCCCCCCCCCCATTTTCCCATTATTCCCCTCCCCTATGACTGTTCCTGAGGGGGATTACCTCCCCCTATATATTCTCATAGGGCATCAAGTCTCTTCTTGGCTACCTGCTGTCCTTCCTCTGAGTGCCACCAGGTCTCCCCTTCCAGCCAGAACATGGAAACAGCCTAAGTGTCCCTCAGTAGAAGAGTGGATAAAGAAATTATGGTACATATACACTATGGAATACTACTCAGCTATTAAAAACAAGGAATTCCCGAAATTTGTGGATAAATGGATTGAGCTAGAAATGATCATAATGAGTGAGTTAACCCAGAAGCAGAAAGAATCAAATGGTATATACTCACTTATATCTGCATACTAGCCCAAGGGGCATGTCCCACGAAAGCCTTCACTTACCAGGAAACTGGGACAAAGGGGAAGGCATCCTGTTGGTGGGATTCTTTCTCATTTTTTTCAATCTTGAAAATGTTGTTACTCTATTGAAACATGAGGCAACTCTATTGAAAATAGAGTAGGGTGTAAACAAAATAATGCCAGGGGTATAAGGCAGAACCTAGCCTCTCAGGATTTTATTTTATTTTTTATCATTACCACTACTTGGAAACACTCAAAACGAGCAAGAGATATAGTAAATGTGACTTTACCAGGGCCAAACTGAATCTATAGTCAAAGAAAGTTGCCATATAGGTAACTTTTAGGCTATCCAGCTCTGCAGGAATACTCCCACTCTCTGCCTACCTCTGCAAATTTAAAGACTCATAAAAGTTCCAGGCAAGGTCTCTCATGATACTAAAAGATACTTGTAACTCTCCCTACATTTTATGATACGCTTAATATTGTTGCTGTCTATTTTTAATAAACAAGAATGTGTAGTTTCATTGGGGAAACTAAGTGGAACAAGTATTTTGTAAATTAATGAATGTCTTGGGTTCACTGTATTGCAATATTTTTATATAAAAAATAAGCAATAGAAGATTATTTTGGTGGTTTTCTAAATATATGTGTGTTGAAACTGTTGAAAATATATACAATTAGGTTATGAATAATTATTATTGTTGCTATTAATTAAACAGCACCGCCACCACCACCACTACTACTACTATTACTACTACTTCTACTAACTAATAGTAACTAATACTGTTACTATTGCCAATTCTACTGTTACTGCTACAGCTACTACAAATATCAACCATTTTTTTTTAAAACAACTTTACTTGGACCAAAGATTATACTACTGGCCTTACTTGTATTATCTTATTGAAAATCACAAAGGAGTTTGGGGATGATTTTGTGTTATTCACCTCATTTTCTAGGTGAGGGAGATACTTTACCAAAGAGCCCAGATCACATGGTAATGATACCAGTGGAGGTAGATTTATGCATTTGAAAACCCTAAGCTTGTAGTAAAAAGTAAGTGCCAATAACACAGTAGATATCGTGGCAGAGAGGTTAAATTCATAAGAGTGAGGGGAGTTTGTGAGAGGAAGGACAAGAAGCACCAAAAATGTTGGAAACGTCCATGTGAAAGCCTATTTTACAAACTTTCTAATCTCTCTCTCTCTCTCTCTCTCTCTCTCTCTCTCTCTCTCTCTCTCTCTCTCTCTCTCTTATACACACACACACACATACACACACACAAAGATGTGCCAGACATGCATGTACGCACACATCCTCATAAAAACAGCAAAATTTGTATGAAAAATTAAATTTCTTTCTTATAAATATTATATTCAGCTACAGAACTAATTTTCCTGAACTACAGTGACCAAAGGAATAGAAGAATACACACAAGAAGTGATTAAAGTGGATCAAGCTACTAATGTAGAATCATTATAATTGTGTAGCTAGTTCGGTATTTAAGTTTCTAGTTTAGGTAGAGAGGACCCAAAGTATGCCTTATACAGATGCAATGAGCAAATGTTTGTTGATAAAGTACTCCATAACTAGACTCCAACGTTTCAGGATGATATCTCCTACATAATAGGAAAATGGTCTTTAAATACCAACTAGATTGGAATCTAATCCAGAAGCTATATAAAGAATGGTGAAAGTTGGATGTAAACATGCAAAAGCTAAAATCATCCAATCAGTAAGTAAATGGGCTAATAAATGGAGTAGACATTTTTTCAAGAGAAATAAAAATTGACAGTAAATATCTGAAAAGGTGTTCAATGTTCTCAGTTATTAGGGAAATGCAAACCAAACCTTCTTGGAGAGTCTATAGCATCTAAGTCAGAATGGCTATAATCAAGAAACCTAACATGGCATGTTTTCTCACGATGGAGAAGATATGTATGTGTACTCATACGTGCACATGCGTCTGTGTGTGTCTGTGTATCACCAAACTAGAAAGAGGAAGTTCTAGTTTGTTTTCTATTTCTGTGATAAACACTATGACCAAAAGCAACTTGTGGGTGTGTTATTTCATCTTAAAGCTTTTACAGTTCATCATGAAAGGAAGTCAGGTCAGGAATTCAAGGCAGAACAAGAACATGGAAACAGAAACTGAAGAAGAGAACATTAAGGAATGTAGCTTACAGACTTGCTTTTCATGGCTTGCTATATTACTTTCTTTAACAACCTAGGTCAACCTGCCCAAGCAAAGCACCACCCACAGTAGCTCTGAACTTCAAACACTAAATATTAGTCATGAAAATGCCTCACAAAGATGACTACAAGCAAACTGATGGGGACATTTTCTCAACTGGGTTAATGTCTTCAGAGATTACATTTGCTTGTGTCACTTTAAAACATAACAAAAAAAAAATGGAACATCCCAAAAAAGCGTATAGGATATAATGAGAAGAGAGGAAGTGATCTTTAGATAAATTGGAATAGAGTAACAATATATGTGTAATAAGAAAGAATGGAAAATTAAGTGGGGAAAGAATGTGAATAAATCTGAAGATACATATGGAGGAAAGAAATGGGGAAATCAGTGAGTAGGAACAAAGCACAAAGAAATATAGGTGTCACAATGCCATGGTGAAGCCCATTACTTTCATGCTAACCTAAATCATTGAATAAAAAACAAACACCTTCCAATGCATTGTTAACTATAGCCACTAAGCTGTACAACAGATCTCCTACCTTACTGAGTGAAATTTGATAGCCTTCAATTCAAATCTCTCTCAGCTCCCTCACATGAAACCATATGATATTAGCTCCTGGTAACTAGATTCATTATTTGTATATGATCAACATTTTAGATTTTAAATATGAGTGAGACTGTGCAATAGACTATTGTGATTAGCTAGTTTCTCTTATTATTTATTCGCCATGTTCATTTATGCTGTGACAACAGAATTTTGCTTTGTTCCCTGTGTATCTTTCTCCATCTTTATCCCTGCCTCTCTTTGTGTGCAGATTCATGAATGTGCATGGATGTGTCGGTGTGTGTATTCGGGGTTTATGAATTTGGATGTGGAAGCTAGAGGTCAGAGCAAACACCTTTTCTCATATAAAGTCTGGACAGGGAAATGCAGTATGAGGAAAGTGGTCCACAAATCATGCAGAAGAGTCAGAGACAACCCTTGCTCCCACAGTTAGGAGCCCAATAGGAGACCAAGCTACACAACTATAATATATGCAGAGAATGACTGTGTCAGACCGATAGAGGCTCGCTCCCTGGTGGCTCCGTCTCTGTGAGCCCTTATAAGCCAAGGTTAGTTGATCTGTGTGATTTTTTGGTGTGGTGTTCTTGACCCCTCTAGCTCCTACAATCATTCCTCCCCCTCTTCCTCAGGGTATGGTTCTCTGAATCTGTTTCCATCAGTTGATGGATTAAGCCTCTCTGGTTAAAAGTGGGCTAGTCACCAATCTATGAGTACAACAGGAATACTGTTAGGAATCATTCTTTCTCTTCTTCTTCTTCTTCTTCTTCTTCTTCTTCTTCTTCTTCTTCTTCTTCTTCTTCTTCTTCTTCTTCTTCTTCTTCTTCTTCTTCTTCTTCTTCTTCTTCTTCTTCTTCTTCTTCTTCTTCTTCTTCTTGTTCTTCTTCTTCTTCCCAGCCATGTTTGTTTCTATTGTAGATCTGTGGGTTATTCTACCTCTGCCATCCCAAGGTTTTTGATATTTAATACATGAGTATGTCAATGAGAAGGTAAATACCATTGTTTTTTGTCCTTCAGACAGAGTCTACTAATGGACTCTGCACTTTCCTGATTCAGTTAGGATAACTGGGCAGTAAAGTCCAGGGATATACCTGTCTCTACCTCCTGACACTAGGATTACCAGCATGTGATACCAAGCCTGGCTTGTGTACATGAGTTCTGGGGTTCAAATCAGGTCCTCATCTTTGCTTGGAAAGCACTTTACCAACAAACACATCTCCTCAGAGCCTCGTAACTTTGTTCTATTTCATAGATGAGTGTGAAAGAGTTCTATATATAAAATATAAAAACTTCAGCAGAGAGAATATGTTTGCTAATCTCTTTGGAAAATATGGAGAGGAAGGTTTTAAATATGGGAGCATCTAAATGAGAAGGTAAACAATGCTGGGATTTCCCAATGGAAATATAAAAATAGCTCAGGAGCTGAGATTGAATACTGACACATTATATATAGCTATAAATGTAGAAATGGAAATAGATACAGACTTGATGTGTCTGAGAGTCTTTTGTAATTTCATAATTTGAAATGAAATATAAAGTAAAAACAGACCTAAAACAAACTCTCCATTTAAATGGTTGGTGGGGGAGGGTAATATTGTCCTTTGGGTTTGTAAGGGAAGGGTAGGAACATAGGGCATTGTAGACAAAAAAGGCATAGATATGACAAGGGGGATACAGTACTAAAGCAAAAACATCAGCAGCATGGAGAAAAACACTGGCGCTGCTGGCTAAGAAATTTGGGATTCATTAACAAGATGCATACATTGACTCTGCTTTTCAAGATTATAAGAAACATTGTGGCTAACTCACCTGAAAATAAAGGTGAAGAAAGAGGTGCTGAGTGTTTTCATACAGCTCTGACACTCAACTACCATTTGCCTTTTTATAGCTCTGAGCAATTTATACCCACAGTGTTGTCTACTCATCAAAGGCACACTGCTCTGCCATTGTCTGGTTCTAACTAAAGGACTTCTCACTTTCATAAATCTTTAAAATAAAGAGGGGTGCTCTGAGACATACACACACATACACACACACACCCACACACACACACACACACCTCATGAGATGTCAACAGACAGCTCTAGATGTTCATTGTGAAAATGTATTTCTAACTCCCTTCTGAAGTGGCCAATCAAAAACTGGGAAGGATTTTAATTTTCATATTCACTGTATTATTTTTTGTCTGTTCCCCAATAAACAAAGCAAATAGAACACAATATTCAAAATCTTCCTTTGATAAATTAATCTGGCAAGAGAAAGCTATCACTGCTTTTATGATCCATGGCATACATGGTGACCACAGCTCTGCAAGTTCTGAGCACAAGAAATTGAAGCAAATTAAGGATAGCAGTTATGGTGGTGGCTTCTTCCTCTTCCTCTTCTTTCTCTTTCTCTTCTTCTTCTTCTTCTTCTTCTTCTTCTTCTTCTTCTTCTTCTTCTTCTTCTTCTTCTTCTTCTTCTTCTTCTTCCTCTTCCTCTGCCTCTTTGTCTTCTTCCTCCTCCTCCTTGCCCTCCTTCTCCTCCCCCACCTCTTTTTTGCTTGTTTTAAGAAGACATGTTAAAATAAAGTTATAGGAGACCAACCCAGGTGGCATAGCTGTAAATTTCTGTTAGAGGATTACTAAACAAAAGCAAGGGAACCAGGAAAGAGACCCAGGTTTCTCACTGTAGATGTTGCATTTGTGTCTTCAAGGGCTATGAAGAAAGGTTTTAGCAGACAGAATCCTAAAACTTCTCCCCCAACCTTCAGCCAAGGCAATCTGTTTTTAACCAGAGACAAACGTAATCCATTCTATGAACAGATGGTGTGGAGGGAAAAAAATACAAACATAGGCTCTCTAGAGTCCTTTTCCAAATCCAGCCAATTTCCAGCTGTGGTAGGATAGTGAAGACATGGCACAGATTCTAGTCAATATAAGAAACTTGTGTGATGACCACAGAAGGCATTGTTAACTAAGATGATAGGATAATAAGCAGAGCACTGTCTAGCCATGGTGTTGATGGCTAAATCAACATTGTTATCACTTTTGTATGTTACACGTTTTAAATCTCCAAGACTATGTATATATTCTCCTTGAAAAAAAAATCTCTGTACCTTGTCCAAATTACATATACGTTGTTCCTCTGGTGATAACAAAATGATGTGGTAATTATGTACATCTTGTTTCTTTCTTGCATTGGACTACTTGAAAGTCAGGAACTACATTGCTAAATTTGGTCCCATGAATTACTAATGCATGGCAGGATTACAGAAAAAGACTTAACAGGAGGAAATCCATTTCTGGACCTAAATCAAGGAGAAAACACATATTTGAGTGGAGTGACTCTGAGCTGTCCTCTGGTAGCTAATGTCAGCTTTGAACCCAATATTAATATGTTTTATGTGTTAGTATTCTCTATGACTCATCAGTATACACCAAAAAACTATTACTAATTGTGGGACATCTTTATTAAAAAACACAAAAAATTTTGTATGTATAGAACTTTCTGTGCCACCTAGTAGCTTAGATTTAATTAACTCAAAAGGACTAAGAAAAAGAAAAAATAAAATCAATGAATTTACCAGATCAAATTGTTTTCAAATATCCATTTAGTTTACATTCAGCAACATTCACTGAAACTGAAAGATTTGAAGGTTTAGGTTTTCCAATATCATAACCAAGTAAGGAGTGACACAAATAAAAGTTTATAGCCAATAGAAACCATTTGCTGTTAGACTGAAGATTTTATCTTTTTTTTTTTTTTTTTTTTCTTTCATGAAATGCCACCATATGGCTTTGGTGCAGATTAGGAAGACCTCACACAGAAAGTAAAATATGATTTCAGTCTTCAAGGATGGAGCAAGTTTGCCAGTTAGTCAAAAAGGGGAGCATATAAAGAAACTCTAGAAAGGGATTAACATGCATGAATGCAAAAAAGTTTAGCTGTATAGTATATTGGAGAAAGAAGTAGCTCTGTAAAGGTGGAAGCAGATGAGGAACAGGCAATGGAAGCAAGCAATGCTAAGGTTAGAAATAAATAAATATATAGATATATGCATGTATACACAAAATATTATATATATACAATATATAATCTTATACACTCTATATATACATGCCATAAATTAGGGACTGCAATACTTCTGAAATATATGTTTATCTTCTATTGACATGCTCTAAGATCTATTATGATTTATGTTTACATCTTTGTGATGTTTAGACATAGCCCCTGCAATTCTAGAGCATGATTCCATAGTCCACGGTCTACTAAATTGCATTGCCAAAAATTTGGAGTTTCTGAGGAGCTTGGGAGTTACACCAGCCTTAGAACCTCTCTGTGGTATGGAGCCAAAATTATACAGAAAACAATTTTACATGGTATGGATATTCACTTGGGGGTTTTTCCTTTCCTAGAGCTACTTTTCTACCCAACCACCTAGTTTTTCTAGAAAGATTCTTGATAAATCACTGTGATGCAACTCATTATTTTTGGGCTATAACTGTGGGAGTGTCCAGGTCAAGTATCCTTTTTACTTATGTTTGTGAGCTATTAAAGTGACTCTGTAGATATAATGTTTTATTTATAGACTAAATATAAAACCAAGATGAAACCAACTGTTTCTAATTAGCTTTTGCTATATTGCAATGCTGGTGGCATTAAGAATAGATGAGATTATACATCTGTATATTTGTATGAGGCAGTAAGAAAGGGATGCTCCTGCTTTTCGTTTGTATTTGTCTACTGTTTTCATGAATGCATCCTGGTTTCCAGCTGATTATATTGTGGCAGACAGACATGTGAATCTGGTCTTCCTTAGTGCTTAATACTTTATGCACATATCTAAGCACCTGCTATGCAAATGTCTTTGTTTTCTTTCAACATTTCCCTTTCCATTGTGGAAGTTTATTTTAACCCTACTTACATTAGGTCAAAGAAAAATAAAACAATGAGAACCATTCTATATTGACAAACATCCAGAATCTATGTGTGCCAGCAATACCCCGACTCTCAATGTGATTGCAAGTGAGAAATCACACTTGTACAAGCAAAGAAACAAAATGATTATTTTTATGCAAGTACATAACATTAGCCATGGTTATCACAGCAAGAACATCATCTATAGAGGTCATGATGACATCAAAATCTTGCGCCATAGCCTCTGTTCTTCTGAGACCAGGTCATGAGGGATTCTGAAAACATCACTAGTCTGAACAAAGCCTTAGTAATGTAGCCTAAAGAGGTTTAGCTTGTACCCCAACTTCTAATACACAAATATCTTTGCATAACACATGCCACCTTGTACCCCTACTCCTAACACACAAGTGCTTCCGCACAACAGATGCTAGGCAGCTGAAATTTTGACTCATTAAAGCATGACTCAGAGTGGCCCCCTCATTATGCTCATTTTCTAATGCCAGGAGTGGACAATTTTAGGCAGAAAGGAAAAACACACATTGGGATTTTTTGAGGCTTGCTATCATGTGATGTTTCATTTTGGCCAAGACTTTATTCCTCCCAGTTCAGTTCCTCACACCAGCATTTCCAATGTATTAAACTAATGTGTTTTTATTTGCAAAGCCATTACAAGAGGACACAATCTCTCTATAAGTTTTAATATGTAATCTTCCTTCCTCATTCTTTATTCATCCCTTGACCATTAGCTTTTATCAAAGCAGTGTGCACTAGCATGCAGTCCCATTTACATGCATGAACAATGACTTTGTAAAGAGACCTCAAATCCACTTATTTCCAAATACTATTGCGAACTGGGCACCAGCTTTCTACCAGGCAGGAAATCTTACTTCTACAGTTTCTTTCCTTTTCATAATCACCACTTCCCTTCATTTCAATTCCGTTTTCTCCCTTTTTTTTCCTTCACTGTCTGCCATACATCAAATGCAGATGCTTGTATATTTATTTCCTTTACGAAAAATAAAGCAAGGACTTCAAAGAGACATGAATGATCTTTCCTGTTTTAATAATTAAAGATGAATCCACCACAAAGCTCACTCTGCCATCTCCAGTGTTTGTATTAGATCAGAAATGGCATTTATAGCCCCAAAAGAAATATATTAGAGTAGTCCTCTCCCTGAAAATGCATGGCACAGAGCCCAGCTCTTCCCTGGAACCAGCATGTTATGAAAGGGTCTATTTCAAAGTAAGTGTAGCAGGAATATTGGAAGTGGGGATTTGATAATGTTTGATAATTCACAATTTAACAGCCAAGGAAAGACGGCTTATTATTAAATGCAAATAAAACGAAATGAAGTCCGGCTGTCTGGGTGCAGATAGAAATTACACAAAGCCCATAAGCCACTCTAGAGATCTTAACTACTAGACAGAGCAGGGCTCTGGGAGCTGCCAGCAAGCACAAATCCCTTCTTTGAAGAAGCTTGCACCCTGCATTATCTCTAGAGAAAGACTCAGATTATACAGTCTGCCTGGAAATCCAAGGTATGCCTAGAAACAGGGCAAGTACGGCCACTCCATAGAAGAGGAACATGTTTTGATTTTAAAAGTATTTTCAAGCTCTTTAGTTGCTATTGTTGCTTTCTCCTTCTAGAAGATGATTTTTACTGGGAAAATGGCTTCTTTGCTTATAGAGTTGACAGACATCTTGGATAGAGCAAAAGGACCTACGCTGCTTATCTAAATCAATACAGCGAGCACTACTGCTTCAGAGTAGTCATAAGCATGAACCCAAGGGCATCATAATAACTTAATATTCAAGCTGGTTGCTACTTTTCCTATATCTACTATAATTTGAAAACAGTGAAAGCATCTCAAGCCATATTAAACTCAATTTTTTCTCTACTCATTGGGCTATAGAGTGCAATGTTCACCATTTCATAGAAAGTGTTAAGGTTGGGTTTGCAAAGTAATGCTCAAGTTGTGGTCATTTACTTAAAACTACGCATTAAATGTGTTTTTCCCTAACCGAACACTTTCTAGAAACATCTTTCTTCAAATAGAGTTCTTGTTTCTTCTTGTTCACATATGCCCTCAGTGGTCTAATGTGGAGTTTCAGTACATACATATTTATACCAATGAGAAGATCTAATTTTCATTTTAAGACATTTATATTGTTCTCACTCAACATCTTCCAAGCTTAGAATTTCTTGCTCCTTCATCACTACACAATATACATGCTTCAGGAAATGCCACTTCAAATCTTGTCTTCTCAGTGGGTTCTTCCTTCAGTGTACACCACATTTTATGAGGTACCATAGCATCTAATTTCCTAATCATTCATTCTAGCACTCACATGCTTTGCAGAAATGACTGCATTTGTTACTTTAATAAACATTTAACAGCATTTCCTAAAAGATTCCATACATCTATCATGTCCAGCCAGTGGAGTACACATTTTGGGAAAGAAGAGGAAATGCAATACTTTCTAGTTCATGTAAGCTCTGGCATTCTGTTCATCCAATCTCAAGCCTTGGTTTCTAAACATGTTTTACCTGTTGGTCTTCACATCATCTTCCTCTTGAGTCTAATAGGAATATCAAACATCCTAGATCCAAAAACAGCCCCTCAATCTTTGTCTTTTATATCTGCTTGTTGGTTTCTCTACTTCCATTGTGGCAATCCCTGACATTGGGATTACTCATGTCAGCATAGCTGGGGGTTATCTTTCTGCCATGCACTGTGCCTCATGCATAATGGGATCATTTCATCTCTATCATCAAAAGACACCTGGAGTGCTATCATTTTTGTCTAGTAATAGCAGTATAAATTGCTATCAGTTTTTCCAAGGTGCAGTCACTCTGATATGCTTATAATACACTCTTCATTGTCTCCTTTCTTTCACTCTGTATCTTGCAGTCAATATTTAAAAGACGCCAGGTGGCTCTTTGAAAATATAAGACTTACCTGTCATTGTCCTCTTCAAATACCATTAATTGTTCTTTATTTCAGATTAGGTGGAAATGTCTCAGCATGGTGTTATGCTTAACAGACCCATAAATCTCTATTTACTTCATTGTATTCTGTCTTCTCGTCTTCATCCACTACTCACTCTACCTTAGCCATATTGCACATCTTGTTCATCTTGATGGTCTTTTAGGCGAACTCTTGGATTTTCAGTTTTCACTTGCAATTCTTTCAATCTGGATTTTATCTAAAACACATGTATATTCTCTCCCTTCCACTCTCCTCTCTGTTTGCACACATACACACACTGATAACCTTCTCCTTTCTTAGAATTAATTGCTTATTGTTTCTATGTTTTTCTGTTTCCTGATGGTAGAGTATACATTTGAGGACAAGAACTTGAGCAGTGCCCATTGTTATACTATCAGTAAGAAAGAAATGGGTGTAAATCCATTGTTTCGATGACTGCACAAATGACAAAAAAAAAAAAAAAAAAAAATAGTCGTTCTAAAGTTCTTGCTAAGTGAGTACAGTTGATTATTAATAATAAAATTACATTTTCCTATGTCTTTAATAATTACATGTCTTCCCCATGGTTAGATGACAGGATCCAGGACAGCTTACCCACCAGTTATGTATATAAAATTAGTGAAGGCTTAAAATTCTTTGCTTTCGGCACACATTTGTAAACTTGATATGATTCTTGCCTTCTACTTGAATGCTTTATATAGTGTTTTTAATTTTTTTCCTCAGGTTTAACTTCTGTGGAATATTCAACTTCCAAGCCATAACTGAGTATTCTCCACACAGTTTTATATAGTCAGTGGTATATTTGTGATACAGTATTTTAAATAATATTGTTTCTCAAGAGGAGAAAAACAAGGAAGTAGTTGTAAACTGCAAATATAAAACACATAATAAAGATTATAATTCAGCTTTATAGTGATATAATATTATTATCTTGAGTACCACAATCCCCCAAAAGTAATATAACTTAGTTCATAATACCTATATAATAAATGTTCACTGAATAACAAACATAAACACACATATGTAAATGGCTACGAAGTGAATTCCTTTTGAGGAAAGCAGAAATGAAGAAAGATGATCCTAGGAGATGATTGTGCATGACACAGTCTATCTCGCTGCTAAGTCCTCAGGCATTAGAAGTGGTGGAGCTTATTACCCTTCAAAATACTTGTAATGCATTTTTAACAAATTTTAGCAAAATTGACTTATTATTTGATAAAATTTTACAAAAATTGAATGGTCTCTCTCTCTCTCTGTGTGTGTGTGTGCGCGCGCGTGTGTGTGTGTGTGTGCGTGTAAAAGAGATAGCTCTAGATTGTGATAAATTCGTGTATTATATAGTCACAAAACTACATGAAAAAAGTCATGAATGGAATGAAAATGTTTGAAGATTTAGGACTCTCTGTTGAAGAGAAATGAAGTTCTAGGCTTGAAGCTAATTCATAGAGAACATATTTAACATGTTGATACTCTGGGTTAAATTGTAGCACAGAAATAAAGGTAGAAACTGGAAAAAATATTTAGTTTAGAGATTAAGCAGATTTTGACTGCTATGTCAGTATAAATAAACCATCTATTTACAAAGAACATACATATCCTAGTTACTGTACTCAATGTCAATATGTGTCTCAGTGCTCTCATGGTGCTGGAAGTCCTGTAAGGCATAAATATAATGCATAAATATCCAATACAATATTGAGAATAAATGAGGTACCCATCCAAGGGAACTGGTGGGCTGGGGAAAGCTTCTCAGAAGGCAGGACTATTGAAATAAGCATCCAAGAAATAGGTGAGTAAGGCAAGGGAAGAAAAAATGTTAAATGGAAAGAGAAAACCTAGTGGAAATCATAGAAGAAATTCCATATGGTCACATTTCAAAGAACATGGAAACTAAGACTGACTGGATGTCTCAGTGGTTAAGGGCTGCACTGGCTGCTATTCCAAAGCAGCTGGCTTCAATTCCCAGCACCCACATGCCAGATCACACCTGTCTATAACTCCAGTTCTAAGGATTCTGATACACTCACACCAACATGCATGCAGACAATACAGCAATGCACTGAAGGAGAATGAAAATTTAAAAACATGAACAAAAAATGGAAACAAAGACTAAGGCCAAGGTAGGCAGAAGAGGACTTATAATGAGACTTAATAAGTAGATGAATAAGTTTAAGATTAATAAACTTGACCTTTTGAGAAAAATCCTAATTTTATTATTAATAATAATGGTGTCAGGTGGTAGTGGCCCATATATTTAATCCTAGCACTTGGGTGCAGAGCCAGGTGGATCTCTGAGTTTGAGGCCAGCCTGATTTACAGAGAATATTTCATGACACCCAGGGCTACACAGGGAAAAACTGCCTAAAAAAAAAAAAGACTAATGGGAAGCAACTGAATCACTATATGAAAGCAATGAAAACAATTGTATAATTAAAGTAGAATGGTCACTTGGACATCTCAGGCTTCAACATGTAAAGTAGGCCAAAATGGCAACACAGAAAGCTGAAGACAAGGGGAGGATGTTTCAAAGATGCAGTTAAGAAATAATCTAGGACTGAGGGTAAATAGTGAATAGGAGAGGAAGGTGAAGGTATTTAGAGGAATGAAAAATGAGAAGTGTTAAGTGAAATTGGGTAAAATTCACTGTAGAAAACATCATTTTAAACACCATGTAATTCTGTCTAGTTATTAGGAAAGAACAGAGAAGGACAGTGGCAGAAATGAGCAATGCTGAAGATTTCAGCTCAGCATTGGTAGCTACTGAGGTTTGGTCTTTAAGCATGGGGAAGTTCAAAAGCAGATTTTAGTAAGAGCACTATGTGGACAGTCTATATTTCTAAATCTAGGGTTGAATTTATATGGTCTGTGGAGGCATCGAATGAATTCATTTTGATTCTAGAGTTTATACACCATTGAGCAAAAGCCACTAACCAGCAGGACACTGCTCTGTGGATCACCAGTTCTGACATCTCACTGCACATCTAGAGCCACATAGGCATGCCCAAACTCTGTGATGGGTTCACTTATGCATAAAATATTGAGATTGTAAGAAGTGCTGAGTAGAATGAGCATGTTCTCTGAGTTTGGTGATCAGATGACAAGAAAGGAAGACCACCAAAAACCCAAAAAATGTTAAAAAAAAAGAAGAAGAAGAAGAAGAAGAAGAAGAAGAAGAAGAAGAAGAAGAAGAAGAAGAAGAAGAAGAAGAAGAAGAAGAAGAAGGAGAAGAAGAAGAAAGCTGCATTTAGGGTTTGGATTATATTGTCCTTCTTTGCCTTATCTCTTGTTAATCTACAGACAAAGATGAAAACTCTCAATACTTTCTACAAGTTTCCAAAGAAATGAACACTTTTTTTTGCTAGATGGATAATTACTTTTGTTGCTGATTTGTAATGCCAGAGTATCATTTTTAAGCAATGGTTTCCTTTTCTCCAAGAGCTTTAGTCCAACAGATGTGACAATATGTCAACCTCTGGCATTTAAGAACAAGAAACTGTGTTGTCTCCCAAGCCCAGCTCACTCACATCAACAGCATTCCCATCTACTTCTAATCTTGTCCCTCTCAGCTACCACTCCCTTTGTCTCTGTTTGCTTCTCTTTCTAATAGCATGTATTTTCTTATTCCACTTTTTATACATTTCTAAATTTTTATTTTTAATTAAATTTAATTTTCCTGTCATCACTTACAAATGGATACGTTAATTGACATGTATGGATCCTTCCACATATAGTGATCCATCTCTTTACTCTGATCTTTGTCTACAAATCTTCCCAGGTTATATCTGCCAAGGACAGTGATGTTATTGTGCTTGAGGTTTGGATTTTCCTAATGGACCTTGGCCTCCAGAACATCTAGAACATGTTTGAGATGCAGATTGGGAGTAAAGTATTGGTGCTGGTCATCTGATACCCACTTGCACCTTGCCAGATGACAACATATTAAAGAGTCCACCTGAAGCACAGTTCAGCTAATCTGGGCATTTGTCTGGCATAAACAAAGCCATAATATTAGGTATCATTCTCATGACAATTCATTCAAGTAATAAACACAATCTACAGGCTATAAAACTAAGCTAAGGCCACAAATATTCAGTCATATAACAATACTGTAATATATACACATGTGCTGAATTGTCTAAGCTTGTTTGTGCCATAGTTGATGATCTTTTTTTAATCATAGACATAATCTTCACATTGGTGTGTTTTGATGACCTAGAAGTATGTCTGAGGTATAATAATCAATTGCTAATCTTAATGACGAATACAATCATAATTATGAGTGTTTTAGTCTACTAGTAATTAGTTCATTGTTTGTTCACATCAAGCCAAAATCCATGTGTGAATGTACATGCATTCATATAGATTACATGTATCTTTCTATACTCATGTGTGTATATTATGATACTTACACACATACACACACACACACACATGCATAATTGAGTGAATCGATCCATCCTCTGTATGTCTTAGTTTCAGGTTTTGAATAAACATACTGTGCATAACACTAGACATTATAAAGTCTCATAGAAATGTGCCTCTACTTAATATTTCTTCTATATATCTTGCACTCTGTTCTGACAATGTAGACAAACGTGTACATTAGCTCATAGTAAATACACCTTTAAACACTGTATCTGGTGGAGAACACTGTTGCCTTTGGGACAGCTTTTCCCCCCTAATTCCACAGTTTCAGACACCCAAAGTCTCAGAACTTAAGTGCCAGTTACCATATCCTATCCCTATGATATTAATTAGCCCAAAGAGCATATCACATTTAAGCTAAGATGGCCAGTTTCTCTTAAGCTAGGATGAGAAATAAATTTCTTGTCAAGTGGATTTTGAAAGTAAAAGGAGAACTATTATTAACTGTTATGTGACAAGCAAGTTGTAGATATTATTTTGGATGATGATCAGAGACTGGATCTGAGTGAGTAGACATAGAATTTGAGCTCCCAGGTTTCACTGCATCCCAGTGTTCATTTTAATCACAACCTTAAGGATGATCATTTTATATTTTCTTAAACTAGCATCTATTCAGTTTCAACAGCCACCTTAACCATAAAGGAATGACAATCTTCTTCAACTTACTTAATTTAAGACAATTAAGTTGAAAATATGGAAGCTAAAGGGCTTCTCCAAAGTTTCAAAATTATTAATAAGACAAATAACTCAGGCATTACTCTTTCTTTCCTTAGCTTTAACATTGCGTTTTAGCTTTTTCCAATATTTTAAATTGTGATTTTGTTGCTTATGTAAAAATATACATGTTCATCATGATTCTGAGGGAAGCATGAGTCTTCCTTAAATAACACATTTTGATAAACTTTTATGTACTTCATCAAAATAAAAATTTAGCAGGTTCTTCTAGAATCAATAATAGATGAAGAATTCAGTGTTCACTTCCTCTAATGAATTTCGTATATAACCATAAAAATGGGTGTAGGAAAAAAACAGTAATTTCTAAATTTGTACAACAATGGGTGAATTTTTATTTTAAGATGTGTAATACATCCAAATATTCATGCTGTACATACGAATAACGTGCATAGCTGAATACTTATGAAAGCATCACAGAAACAACCAGTCTTCATAAACGTTATGAGACTCATTTGAGAAATGTAACACGTTATTAAAGAGACAGAAACTTAGCAAAGCTGTAGTGGCTTAAGATAGTTAATAGGATAGCAGGCTACCAAGAAGAGACTTGATACCCTATGAGCATATACAGGGGGAAGAGGTACCCCTCAGTCACAGTCATAGGGGAGGGGAGTAAGGGGAAAATAGGAGGGAGGGAGGAATGGGAGGATACAAGGGATGGGATAACAATTAGATGTAATATGAATAAATTAATAAGATAGATAGATAGATAGATAGATAGATAGATAGATAGATAATAGGATGGAATTCTTTGAGGATGGATGCCATCTCTTTCTACATCACTGCAGTCAGTCATCCCATCCGGGGAGCACCAAGACTAATGAGCCATGCATACATTTATAGTGTCAACAGATGAAACTAAGTGGCTAATAGTGGTAATGGAAATCAAAATAAAGTAAATAAAACACAAATTCCAAGCATTCATTCCGTGTCAGTGAATGGTTTGTGAGGTGAAAGGTGTGTCTGCTGAAGAAGACCCTAAAGAATTGGAAACAATGAAAACCTCTGACTAGTTCTGGAAAATGACTATAAATGGATTTATAGAGGTAGATAACATGCCCACACCTGCTCACTAAACACAGACATGAAGGTCATATAATCTGAGATAGTTCTGCTTCAGCACCAAGCTTTTTTAAACGTCCATTTATAAGTTTGAATCAGGCCACATTTAGAGCATGCATTAAGCAAGTCCATATTAGTACAGGTATGTGATTTAAATAATTCTGCATGCTTTCAAATATTTATGGATAAAAATAATATGGAGTTACTATTTTACATATATTCAGGGTTGATAGAATAAATGGTTCACGTAAGTGATTAATGAGATGAAAGTCGCAATATTCAAAGTTTATCTTAGAATCTTTTACAAGTAAAAATAAGCTTTTTGGAGGATATGGTGCACACCTTTAGTCTTCACATTTGGGGGGCTGTAGAAGGAGGATCTTGTGAGTTTGAGGCCAGCCTAATCTACATGTGGAGTTTAGGTCAAGATTGCAGTGTGAGACCTCCTTAACTCACCCCACCACTCTCCCCCAAAAAAAGGTGTTTGAAGGAAGATCTTTATTCCTGGAATTTTTATTCACACTTAATGAAAAACATAATAAATAATAAGTGATGAGATAATCAATCCACCATTTGTAATGTTATTGTGGATAGTTAACAGAGTGAACATGAATATTCTATTTGCTCCATGATTATGCTGGTTGCACGTTTCAAATTCAGCTGTAAATACAAAATCGAGGTTAAGGATCTAGTCTCCCGTGCTAATGTAGGAGTGGATACAGGAATTATTTCAATGTTGAAAGCCCCAGAAAATGTTGATTTCTCTCTGCTTTGGGGAGTTTCTAACACTCGGAAAGTGTGCTTTAATATTACAAAATATGAGTTCTTCAAGTCACTGTAAGCTCCTTAAAATATGGTTCAAGCTCCTTGAAATATGGGTCTAGCTCCTTGCTCATTCCTGTCATTGTGTCCGACACGGAGTGAATGCACATAACGCATGTAAAATTAACTCACGAATGTGTGAGTGGGTAAGTGCATTGCTGGATGGACAGGTGGGTGGAAAGGGGTCAATTAATAGGACAGTGATGACATGAAAAGCAATCACTCTTGGGAATATTAGTGTGTCTGTCTGTTAAGGATATGAGTGTGAGGCATGCTTTCCATCCCATGTGGAAGAAGTGCACTGAAAGTAACTTCTGGGTTCCTTTGTGTTGCTAGAGGATCCACATACATATTGATGACTTCAACATTACACTGTAAAAGATTTTTTATTTAAGAACAATGACTTGTCCTGTATTGATAATACTAATAATAAAGTCTATTAAATAATGAAGTACATTATTTAGTCTATTTTTAGATGCAGATGGTGAAAGAGACTAATATTTTATCTCTTTTATTGACTGGTATGTAATAATTGTGAAATAGAAACAATCACTAGTTAACTGAATCAAGGACAATTTCTCATTTAATCACAGGTAACTTTGGATAAATGAAAATTATTTTGTTATGTCCACAGCGTGGAAACTAAAGCTGTTTTTGTTTGTTTGTTTCAGCATATTCTGAGGTTAAAAGCTTTATGTGAATTAAAAATAAAAATTTAAAAAAATTATAATTATCCATCAATTAATTAAGAGTAGTTCATCAGAAGACAAATTCTCAATAAGATTGCAATGACAGTAACATTGAAAAGTAACAACTATTCTTTATCTTTTCAGAGAAAAAAATAATTTAATTCAGTCAACTAGGTCATTTTTTTCATTAACTAGTCTGAGACAGAATTCTTGAATCCATGAAAGGAGAGAAAATAGTGTGTGTTGGCGCAGATAACAAAAGCCATGTTCTGAATGTACTGGAAAAACATAGGCCACATTTCTCTAGATTTTTTTTTTTTTTTTTTGTATTCTTCATAGGTATTCAAATGGGTGGCAATTCTGTTTCTCTTCCTCTAAATAACTAATTTTCTAGAGTCTGGTGCAGGTGTAATAACTGTGATTCAGGACTTCAGATATAGTAACATTGTGCAAAACAATGAGATATTTTTGTAAGAAGTGAATCAATAGGAAGCGGGAATAAAAAGAACACCAAAAATTATTGAATGCAGAGGCTAAGGGTTTGTATTCAAGCTGACGTATGTACCAGATAGGCAGTCTCAAAGTAATGTATTTGCTTCATAGAGGTAGGCAGCTGAGAAAAACACAAAGAACAATCATGAGTGAATGGTACCAACTACAATATTTCTCTGCCTGGGAAGCGGGAGTAATTTAGCACTCTTAACAATAAGGCTGTCTGGGATGCACTTTGGGGGTGTCTCACATCCTATTATGTTACACTATCGAGACGGCAGGGATTGTGAATGCTACGCCATTACCATTTACACAGATAAGCTACTGAATTATTTGTATGGGGAACATGAGCCACTTACTTATCTTGCTGATAAGGAGAAAAGACAGGTGGGGAGTGTCTGGGAGACAGACAGTTGTGGGGACTTCTCTGTCTGGCTTGCAGAAGTGCCACTCTCCAAGATGCTATGATTGACTGACACACTGATAGTAACAGCACATCTGCAGTATGAAATGTTTCCAATATGATAAATAGCTGGAGCTGCACCCTGACTTTAAATGAACAATGAGTAAACGACACGTAAACGATAGAAACTAAATTAAACATGAAAGGGGGAAAGTTAACGACTTTCATGTATATTTAAATGTATAAAGCTTATTAGAGGTACTAGAGATTAATCCTCTTTTCCTATTCTTAACCAGGCAGTTCATCAACAATGGGGAAGAAGGGATTGGGCCATCATTGCTCAATGGTAAGAATGTTACTTAGTACATGCCAGGGTTTGAGCTGCAGCACTGAGGGAAGGGAAGGGGGTGAGAAGGAGGAAGGAGAAAGGAGGCTCCATCCTGATCTCATGGAAGGATGCCTGTCTGGATGGTAGCAAGATTAAGAAGGTGAACAGGAAGCAAGCATACTGAGCTTAGCAAAGGTGAGTAGGCCTAGGATTTTATTTGCTTTTGGAACAAGGCCTTTCTCTGCTTTGTGCATTTTTTTAGGTCCACTTTGCTGAAAATCCAAAGGTTTTTTTTTTTTCACTATACCTTAAACATCTACCTTTCCTTAGTCTCTTTTAGCTTTTGCTGATATCTGGAAATCTACAACTTGCCAGAAAACGAAAAGGTCAACAAACAACATGTTATCCCAAACCTGTGCCTTTTTGAGTGACTACTTATCCAAGGCTTAGGAAACTTGTTATACATTGTGTGAAATGATATGGACTGTAAATACCAAGGATGAACTTAGTGATACCAAAGCATAACTACTGCAATGTTTTGAAAATGATACTATAATTATGGGCTAAACATTACAATGTGAGTGGCTGGGGAGATGGCTCAGTAGTTAAGAGTGCTGACTGCTCTTTCCAGATGGCCCCTGATTGATTCCCGAGACCTGTGTGGGGACTCAAAATTGTTTATAACTCCAGTACCAGTGGACCAAAAGCTACCTTCTGTCCCCTAAAGGAACTGCATGCACATGGTGCACATGTAAGCAGAAGATCTATACATATAAAATAAAATATTATTACGTACTATATAAAGCATAGCCAGTAACTGACCAGTGGCATCCCAAAGTTGTTTAGCAGAGTTAAAATTGTTGGAGGTAGGGCTCTTTTAAAGAAGGATTAATATTGGGAATCCTTTTATAAGCTTCCTACTTAATTATATTTCTCTGAAACTCCTCCCCCATTCTGTCATTATATATTTGCTTTCTCATTTTCCAACTCTTAATTAATATTTTAATTAAATAACCTCACAAAAATCCCAGTTCTCGTTGTCCCATTCTCTCATTCTCTGTTTAAGACCAGGATAGAAATGATCATTCTGTTACTATTGTAATGAAGAAAACAACAAATCATGGCACTTGTGTTTCTTCTCAAAGGGCCCTGCACTCCCCTGTTGCTTCTTTAATGAGTATTAGGAACTTTCGTGCCTATAAAATGTAAAGCAAAATAAAGAGAATGAGAAAGTGTTGGTAAAGATTACCAAGCAGGAAGGGATAAAAATGCAGATATAATTAAGAAAAGATGAATCTATAAAGATGCAGAAAGGCAAAATGCAATGAAAGAAATCACAAAGAAAGGAGGAAGAAAGTGAAAAAGACAAGTGATGGCTCTTTTTAGTTAGTCTCAGCCACCTGTCTTTGATTCTCAAAGCATCTGTTGTGAGAATATGAGGAAAATTTAGGTTTCTGCCTTCACTAATTAAATTTTTTTCTATTTAAATTTCAGTCTCTTTAAGAAGACCCATATAAAAAGCAGGCAACGCTATCCAAGTTTGTCTGTCTGTGAAGGGAACAGTCCACCACCTACTCACTGATCCTCTTGTTTATGTTTCATCTACTTGTCTAAACCACCACTAGTGTGCTGCTTTTGTGTGTCTTCCCAATCACACATATGTCAAATAACCATGTGAAACTGAAACAAGTGGATATTTAAAGACTCAAATAAAACAGAAATACATGTTCTCTTGGATGGAGAAATGAAAAGGCAAATTTAAATGACCCCAGTGAAGAGCAACTGATGACGTTTAACTGACTGTCAATATCAATTATTGTAAATCTTCAATCACACTGATTCTCTATACCAGCAAGCCAATGAAGAACCACATGTCACACTCATTACCCTAGTACACACACCACAACATCACATCCCCTGATCTCACTTTCTTCTAACAGATGATCATGTCCGCATAAAGGTTTAAGAATAACGCAAGGATTTGTGCCAAAGTAAATATTGACTTACAGAGGCAAGCTGGAGCATGCTCAGTCACAAAACATTGTTGTACTTTTTTTTCCCTACAACACAATGGTTCTAAATCTTCCTAATGCTGCAACCCTTTAATACAGTTCCTTATGTTGTGGTGACTCCCAACCACAAAATTATTTCCGTTGCTACTTCATAACTGTAATTTTGCTGCTGTTGTGAATTGTGATGCAAACATCTGCTATTCTGGTTGCCTGATATGTGACCACTTAGAAAGAGTCATTCAGTGCTCAAAAGGTTGTAACCAACATGTTGGTAACCACTACAATAGCACTTTCTATGACTGAGACACAGGTTTTAATACCGAATTTACCCCACCAAATAAAATGACGACGTTGCATGCTGGAGGCTGTGCACTGGCTATAGTAAGTGCCATACTGAGGCCTGAGACTCTAAATCCAATGTCAGGTGATGGCTTTGCTTTTACCTCCAGAACCAACCATCACTTCAAGAAAGGCAAGTGAGAGTCTTCCCAAATGCTCACTGCTATGAACACAATTAAATAAAAATCTCCACGTATTTCTTAGCGTTTTAAAACAGACTACCAAGTGAGGCATGATAAGGAATAGCTCTTGAGATGGTAATGTTATAAAAGCTTGTCATACTATTTCCTACAAATTATTAGGGATAAAACATTGTCTCAGAGTTAATTGTTATAGAAAAATAAAACTAAAACAACTTTCTCAGGATTGAGGGTTTAGCTGAGTGGTAGAGCACCCTGGACCCAGTGCTCACCTCTGAAAAGAAATTAAAAATTTAACATTTTGTTTATTTCTATGTATCCATATTTAATTTTTACATAATGAATAAGTATTACTTATAATTGGAAACACAATTCAAATTTAATTGTAAATAATGAATGTTACTGTAAGTTAATAAATGGACAAATGACCTATTTATCAACACAATGTGTTGTTCTACAAATATAAAAAGAATATTTTTCCTCAGAAGAAATTCACCAGAATAAAGTTTATTCGAAATTTCCAATGTGTAACTGCTGACAATGAAATCAGAATGAAGAAAGATATTCGGTGAATTTCTGCTTTCGGCATTTTATTTTGGAAGACGGTAGAAGGCATTAAAAGCTTTGCAGCATCAGAATTTAATCACACAAATATGACTAGCACAGGTCCCATTTTTGTTCAATGCAAGGACAAACATCTAGTCTTGGCTGAAGGCACAGTCACAGTAGTCATAGATTACTGGTGATCATTGTGCATGATTCTCCTGATCCCATTGGCTCAGGGGCTTGGAGAGATTTCATAACATTCTACAGCTAGTATGATCAAGGCTGTTTGGCTTCAAGTCACTGTTCTCTTGCCCTGTCAAGAACATAAGCACATAAAAGCCTAATAAAGAGCTCTTTGGGAAAGAGTTAGCCTACTGATTTACAGATACACAAGGTCTAAAGAGCATAAATCCTGCTTTAGCTATACACAGAACAGTACTTCTCCACCTTTCCGATGCTGCCACTCTTTGATACAGTTCATCATGTTGTGGTGACCCTCACCCATAAAACTATTTTTATTGTGACTTCATAACTGAAATTGTGTCATTTATGAATCATAATATAAATAACTGGTGTGCAGATGGTCTTAGCAGACCCCTCTGAAAAACTGGTTGGACACTTCCTCCCCAAAAGGGGTTGCAACTTACAGGTTGAGAATCACTACCATAGAGTCTTTCTTTTGAAGAAGTTCTCATTAAAGGCACGGCCTAGTGAGTACATGGATGGAAAGGAACCAGGAGGCAATCTCATGCTAAAGTAGAAAAGAGATTTGCCTGACTGCATTGCCTTTCCCATCTGCACAGGAGAGATCTCTTTGTTTCTGATTACCTGAGAGGGATGCTACAAGCATTAATGAGGTTTTATAGGTAAAACTATTGTAGTCTCTCGGATGAGAGATGTTTTGAAGTACGAAGTGCTAGACTATGCACTGGCACTCTTATGAGACATGGGGGGTGGGGGGAGGAAGCTTAACAACCAGCTGTTGTTCAAGGACTTTCCCTCCGGGTCCCTCAGGCACAATGCAAGTCAGGTGTGAACAAAGAAGAGCTTTCAGGGCAAACTTGGTGCAGTGCTACGTTGGGATGACATCGGCTGTCTTCTTGACTGCTAAGCAACATTTCAGGGAGACGAAAGGTCTCTTTATGTAAAGCCACCCTCTTTTTTTTTTTTTTTTTTTTTTTTTTCCTGAGCATCAATATGAAGCTGGTTTGCCAGCTGGGATCTGTAGTTTTCACTCATCATAGCTCCTTTGAAAAGATGAAAGAAACTGTTCAACTATGTACCTCATGTATGCCTATGGCACTCTGCCCTGGTGACCTGATGAAGTAGGAAGAGCTGGTGGGGTCAACCCTGTCTATTCTTTCTATAGAATGACAACTAATGCGGACTGCAGATCCACTATAGTAGAGCAGATGACACATAGGCTGGCTCTGATGCACTTCTGCCACCATTTAATTACTCTGTAGCCATGTGTAAATACCAGGAGACACAACGGAAAATGAGGTAAGTAGAGAAGAGCTGGGCTTATTTAATTAATAATTAATTACTAAGAATTTTTAGCAGTAGGACATTAACTGCTTGCCCTTTTAAATGGTAATAAATAGCAGACATATGTCTAATTAAGGAACTGTAAATGCTTAGGAGAAGCTGAGTGGTAGCAGAAAGATGCTTATTTATGGAGCTATAGTGAAGGGAAAAATGAGAAGCATAGGGGCATTGGAAGACTTGTTCTCTTGTGTAAGTAGGTATCTACTCAGATTTTTTTTTTTGAGACAAGGTTTCTCTGTGTAACCTTCACTGTCCTGGATTTGCTTTGTAGACAAAGCTGGCCTCGAACTCATCGTGATCCACTTGCCTCTGCCACCCTAGTGCTGGGATTAAAGGTGTGCGCTCCCACATCCAGGACTCTACTCAGATTCTTAACTCTCTCCATTTGTTTCTTTGCCAGGGCATTCCTCACATAAGCTGTGTACAGAATGAGGGACTCAGAGTCCTCAAGTGGTTTTGTTTTTTGTTTATTTGGTGTTTGTTTGTTTCATTATTTTGTTTTTGTACATCTCCTTAGTGGGCCTCAGGGAATCCCTTGCCTCTGTGTCTTACGTTTTCATTATTAGGATAGAATATTTATCATATTATGATCATATCTGCGGCTTTTGCAAAATGCTGTAAAGCACCTAAATCATGACTCTAAGTTATGGGATTCTAAACCTTTTCAATAGGCAATTGTACTGAGTAATAAGAAGAGATTTTTCATAAAGCCATTGAGCTTGCACTTGGTCATTAGGCTTAGTTAAACATTGAGAAGACAAGACTATCAATTGGCCAAAAGATACAGCAGTGAAGAAGAAAAAAAAAACCAAAGTCATATTATTTCAGTGGACTCTAGTGAAACAGAAGGACACTGCACTTCTGTTTCAGAAGTTCTCTGAGCCTTCCTCCATTATCTTCTGGAATCCATTCTGAAAGTAACTGCTCATGCATAAAATCTTTAAAGGACACACCACATACTTCACATTCTTTGCTTTCTTCTATTTCTAGGTTCAGTTTTGAAACAGTCATGAACTGTTTATCCTTACTAAATCTTTCTACAACAAAATTCAAGTCACAGAAAATGAGACATAATCAGTAAAACATATATTGGCTATCATTTGATCCATCTGAAGAATTCTGTGTCCACTGACATTCATCTCATCTCTTCGCTCTTCACTCCTGTTTGGTAACCTCCTAGGAGAGGTAAGTGTCTTCTATTCATCAAGGCTCTGGTCTGATTTGTGCTTTCTGAACATAAACAATAAATATGTTCTCACAGGAGTTCTCTCTTACAGTAGTAACACCGCCTATATGGCAAGTCTACGCTTCCACGCCAGAGATGGCTGCTTGTAAGGTCACAGTATTACGGAGATCATTATTTATCAAAGTCCACTCCCTGGGATCTACTCCATGGGATCCCTCTTGGAAAGGCATCCTCAGGGGGCATAGCTGCATATGAATTTTTCATATATACTTGCATTACCTAATGCCACAATAGAAATGCAGTTATATGACATGAAGAGGAAATCCCAGGGATCTATTAAGTTGAAACCACCCTGTCTCTGGGAAGATTCTTGGGGAATTCTCTTGGCCCTATCTGACTAAATGTGGTTAAGTAGTCTAATACGGCAGACTTCATCTCGATTGCCAATATTTGTTTTACTCATGACATTTTTTACATCTCTGGAAACTTACTAGAGCCCTCTTCTTCCACTATGGATAATCATTTTGAGAAACCAAGGTCTTAGATCAATGAGAGATAGTCTTGTAATGAAGACTTAAGCTTTCTAGCAAGCAGGAACTAAAAAAAGTGATGCAGCACGTTCTTAGTTATAGACACCTACAGAAGTTGTCAATTACTTTGCAGTTTGGGCTTGGGTGAAAAGAATCGTAGGAACAATCTGAACCATAGGACAATTCAGATTAATGTCACTACGTTACACTATTTTAATGTATCAACTATGTACACATCAAGGAAATGAGATGCACACTACGAGTGCCCTCAGTACAAGTCCTCCTTTTTCCCTAATAGAATAGAATGCAAGCACTTACTATATACTATGAGCATGGAAGAAACAATCACTCTTTCAATTTCAAGTATTTACACCTTTTACCAGTCAAGGGAAATTAAATAAACTAAATCCTAGTTTAGTACTTGGTTTAGAGCTAAGGCGGTTCACTGTCTGAACTTGACTGTAGCAGTGATTCTTCTAGACCAGGATTCTCCTAGACCAGCCACCTGAGTTCCACTTGAACTTAGTATATGGGCTATCTGCAGAGCCCTGCCCAGCACAAGTCCTGCAGCTAACACTGAGGCAGAGTCAGAACCATTTCTCCATTATTTCAGTAACCGAGACTATGCTATTAAAGTTGCAAAATGTAAAAAAAAAAAAACAACAAAAACAAAAAAAACCCAAAGACACAAAACAAAGAATTTTACAATGACCTAAAATTAACTATGCCATTTGAGGAAAAGCTTTCTTTCGTACTATTAACAATGTATATACTTATATGTATATCTTATCATTCTAGAAATACAGAAGAAGTTAGTTTCTCCCATTGGATAAACTGGCAAAATATCTTTGAAAACCAAAGAAACACTTCAATGTATTTTGTGTTCACTTACTGTAGGCACTGTTCTATTCTTTGCTTATATCTTACATACCCTTAAAATTTTTCTATCAAACACCAACTGCTCTCTGTGTGTGCATGTGTGTGTGTGTGTGTGTGTGTGTGTGTGTGTGTGTGTGTGTGTCTGTCTGTCTGTCTGTCTGTCTGTCTGCTTATCTGTCTGTGTGTCTGGGTTTTCTTAGTGGCCTGCCACAAAAAACAGAAGAATTTAGTCTGATTATGAATGACCCAAATAGTTACTGAGCCAAATATTTGTCACCATCTTCAAGGACATTATGCTCTAAACTGAGTGAGCATCAATGCCTGCCTGAACTTTCCCTTGGTTCCTGTGCCCACATAATGAATAGAATTTTCTCTGAACCAAATGGTATTGGTACAGATTTTTCACAGAAAAGGACTCAGCTATCAATTAGAGTCCAGGAAATCCTTGGTCCAATTTATATAGAGAAAAGTTTAAGTAAAATAATACCAGCAAAGGAAGAATTTAACAAATTGCTTGGTGAGCCAGTGAAAAGGACAAGAAAGCTTAAAATGAACTATGCTAACCTCAAATCAAGTATTCTGAAACACGGGGCACTGCTTTTTAAATTTAGTCCTTCTTCCATTATGCGATATGCATGTCTCCTTAGAGTTAATCAATTCAACAGGCAGGAAAGGAAGAGTGCAAGAAAGAGCTGTGTAACCCTGTACACATGAAGCATTAGAACTCATTCTAATAACACCCCATCATAGAGCTGAGAGGTGGCTTGGTGGTTATGACCACTGGTTGCTCTTCCAGAGGATCTGGGTCCAATTCCCAGCACCCAGGTGGCAGCTTACAACCATCTGTAATTCCAGTTCTGGGAGAACCAACATTTTCTTCTAAGGGCCCAGCACACACATAGTGGACATCCATACATACATGCTAAACACCCATACCCATTTAAAAAAAAACAACCAACAAACAACCAAACAAAACCTAAATTTTAAAATGTTTCAAATGGTTAAAAAAAAAAAAAGAGTACATCATCTTTAATGGACTGTGGGACTATTGACTCTCAATACAGAAGTTTAATTTGTGGGAATTTATAGTTCTTGGAGGATGAGTTTTTACCTTACCTTGGGATGACTCACAGTTAGTAGAAGGATGCATTGTGAGCAGAAAGAGGAGAATTTTTCATCACAAGGGGAAAAAGCATCCAAGAGACTCTTTACCTTCTCCCCAAGCCCTCTTATTCTTAGTAGCAGGTTTCTGAAAACGCTCTCTCCATCTATCCTGTGTTGCTCACAGTGCAGTTCCTCAGCCATCACTGCCCTTCCCAGCAGGTATCTTCTTTTCATTCTTTCCTCCCTCCCTCATCATCAGATATGCATTGAAAACATAGGACTGACCTCAAATATCTTACCATTTTTAGACTTGAAGCAGATAGAGCAATCCTGCAACCTTGGGCTCCTCTGATCTCAGAGGGGAGTATATTTTGGCTAAAACTGAACTCGCTCACAAGAAAGGCTAGCTGGATTCCTTTGAAGTTTCTTGAGGTGCTAGAAGGATTGGAGCCTGGGAGAAATCAAGTTATTGTCACTGAATCATTTTCTGTTGGATAACAGAATTTTGGTGAGATTTATGCTATGGCTACTGTGTGACTCTTTGCAGAAGCACCGCCATTTAACACACAATATGACCAAGTAGTCACACGTGCCCATCTATTAGCCTCTGCTTTTCTTAGGCTTCTCTCTTGCATTCTATCTTTGTATCTCTACTTGCTCACAAGCCTGATCAAACACTAAAAATTAGACTATACCCCCTTCCTCCTGCTTTTCATGGGAAAGAGCTAACCATAGCAGAGTAGATTTTGGTATGAGACCATCTAGGTATTTCTCTCAAGTTGTACATCTTTATGGAAGATTCTGTTTATCGTCACTTGAAACTCTACCCTAGAATGAAAACCACCTCTCTGACAGATTTGAGGATGTTTATAGATGCTAGGATCAGAACACCCTCTCTATTCACTGTATTGTATATCTTTCCAGTCAATGTCTCTCTGTATCTAAGTTTGGAGCTCTATTTAATAGTTATTATAATCACTTCATAGGTGAAGATGATATGGAGAAAATTGTGGTGTCCTTGATTTTGACAGAGCATTTCTTGTTCTTGCTGAAGGTGAGGTTTAACTCAAGAGTTAGGGTTTTGTATGCCCATGGTCACACTAAACCTCTAGTCAGGGACTAGAAGTTTAAATTTAAATAATGAAATCCACAAAAAACTGGACTTTAGAATGGACTCTATTGTGTATTTGTAGATGGGAAGCTAAAAGCACGAAGACAGAGCACCTGTATAGCAAGAATGAATTATGTCCCCAAATGGGTTGCCATCCAGCTGCCAGTCTGGGAACATTACAGAACTTGTGGAAGAAGCTTGGGGGAGGCACTGGGGGAGGGGAGAGTGCCCCTCAGTTCAGATGGCCCAACCTCTGAGTATCCAAGGGCCTATGTGTTTTGGGCAAGTCATCAAGTACAGCTCTCAGACAAGAGTGCTGATAGAGGGCATGAGACATAAAAAGAAGCCAGACCTTCCTCCTAGCCTCTGTGACCAGTGGCCAGGGTAAAACCAAAGACATTTTGGCTTAAACATTTCTGGCATAGCTGGCCTTTGGCAAGGGCTGAACCACAGACATAGCTAGGGACAGTTCTATCTTATAGCTAAGGAAAATCTGTTTTGTTCTGGGGTCCCCTACCTTAAACCTGCTTGAACATTCTAGCTACTATGCTCGCTAAAGAGATTAACAACAAGACTGAAATCTTATCAAGTTGTAGATAGCAGAGTGTATGACTATTATGAAAAATAGTCTCCGGATGAGGTAAAGGTAAGTGTGTCCTGCTTCACAGTGTTGCTAAGAGAGAGACAGAGAGATGCTGCAACAAAATGACAGAGATTAATGGGCAGTGGGCAGAGTTAAATCTGCTATTTTAGAGATCCACTGGACCCTAGCTTTAAGAGCAAGACATGCATTTCTTTGTTCTTTTGACTGTGCCTAACATGACGATCAGAAGCAAGAGGGTGTGTTGTCTTAGTCCATGGCACAGCTTCTTGATTCTCTTGTGCTGTCTTGGAGACTAGGCAGATATTCATGTTAGGCATATAGATGATTACTGCAGGCTGGATGATGTAGGCATTTGGAACTTCCTGTAGGTGATACATAAACTCAAGGTAACATAATAAATAATAAGAGTGTCTTGCTCTTCCTGCTACATTGCAATGCTGCTGATGCTGAATTAACATAGGCCCCGGCAGTGAATGCAAATGAAAGAACTCTGGGATGTGCCAACAGGGCTTTGGGCAAAGGACTCAGGGTGAAGCTGCCAGGGGCCAGTGAGGTGATATAGCTGGGGACTGGGGTGAAAGGGGCAGGGCTGGGGCAAATGTATTCTGTAAGTTTTATAAATTTTAAAGTAAAATGTTTACTCTGCTCAGAGCTTTCTCTTACAGCAATGACATTCACACAGATCTCCCCAAGCATTCTTGCAATTCCAACATGGAACTCATACATCAATTCGAAGGAAAGTTATAATTCTTTTGGGTTTTATTTCCATAGACTCAAAACTTTATTCTTTGAAACCGAGAAACTGTGGGGCATGGTTTTGAGCCATTTATCTCCCATTTGCATTATTGAAGTGTATGATACTACAAACATTAATTGAAGGGCTGGAGAGGTGGCTTAGCCCTTAAGAGCACTTGCTGTTCTGGTGCAGGGCCATGGTTCATTTTCTGGTCTTCCCATCTGTCAGCTGAATATTCCAGTTCCAGGGAATATTATTCCCTCTTCTGGTCAGCTTGGGCATCCAGTACACACATAGGATACATACATGAAGGCAAAGCACCCATACACATAAAGTATAGCAAACACTATGTGAGCATCTGTGTGTGGCCATATAAACTAGATTCAAGTTCTCCCTCTCCTGTAAGTATTTTGTTCCAAGAATAAAATAAAATACGGTGATAACATTCATTGGTATGGTGGAGGGGGTAACATACCAATCCTAAATACAGAGCTTCAAGGAGGCAACAGTTAAGAGTTGGAGTAACCAGAAAAGTGAGATCACTAATTTGTGAAAATGAGGTCCAGAAATAAAATAGGGCTCAGAAACCCATGGAGTCAGCAAAGAACCAAGTTTTTCAAGGGGACCATGGTGAATCTTTTTATTTCCTTTAGCTCACACTGCCTAAACACCTCTCTTAAGACCGACCTTCTCTTGTCCCCTTGGCGACTAATTAATTATCCCTTAAGGAACAAGACCTACCTTATCCTTTATCCTTCACATGAACCTCCCTTCCCTGACTTCCCTTTGGGTCTCAGATAGAGTATATCCCACAGCTCTGTTGAGATTTATCACACCTTCTGTGCTGTACAAGGGAGAAGGCATGATTTTTAGGGCAGGTCCCTACTTATTATGTGCCTTCTTTGTAGCATACAGTTCAACAGAACGAAAGAGAGAGAGAAGGAATGTGGAAGAGAAAAGCAAGGAGGGATGAAGAGAGAGAAGATGAGGAACAAAGGTGAGGACACTTTTTCCCTCCCCTCACACATTAGTTGCCTCTCTTCACATTTTAAAGATTTGATTTATTCTAAACTCAGTTTCCCAATCTCTCTCTCTCTCTCTCTCTCTCTCTCTCTCTCTCTCTCTCTCTCTCTCTCTCTCTCTCTCTCTCACACACACACACA
The DNA here is from genome assembly GCF_903995435.1 of Acomys russatus. Lineage (NCBI taxonomy): Eukaryota > Metazoa > Chordata > Mammalia > Rodentia > Muridae > Acomys > Acomys russatus. Next base: position 25,226,180 of record NC_067144.1, on the reverse strand, counting down.
CACACACACACACACACACACGTGTATCTCTTATTCCTTAAAGCACAACAGATGTATGTGAATGTGTATGTGTACACACGCATGTCCACACACTCAGGTTGTCTCAACAACAACAACGACAAAATGCTCAGAGGAAAGACATCTTTATTCTAAGCATCATAAACTAAACCCAGAACATAGCCCTTTGGTACAGCAGATTCTGAAGTAGAAGTAGGCAAGCTGTGTTTTAATTTCCTCCTCATCAGAAGGAAGGAATTGTATTGTGCATTTAAGAGAGCTGCTCCCCTGGGCCAGCCCCAGCCATGCAGAAAGTCATTTGGGATGGGGCCAAGGACTTGGGTTGTCTATGCTAGAGAATGGCTAACCAGGGTGAGCAGAGAGATTAATCAATCCAAGACAACATCTGTCAGGATATTGAGTTTGGCTCTTGTTATCAGCTGCCTGCACTTCAGGGGCTGTGTAATATTCAATTTGATTATCTTTCACCTGCAAAGAGTAAGTTTCTCTCTTTGCTTAAAAATCACTGGCACTAGCTGAAGAGAAATCGATCTGCTGGGGAAAATGCTGACAAGAAAAAGCAAACCAGAAATAGGACAAGAGGATGAGAAAGAGAGTTTGGCTTCCATCCTGGCCCTTTTCTTCAAATCAACTGGCTTGGTTTTTTTTACTCCTTAAAGGATGTAGGTCTCTGTTTCTCTTGTCAGTCTTGATTATGGTAAATAAATGATGACAGGAGACAGAAAAACTCTTTGGTTTTTCTCTGAGATTCCATTAGTCAAAAAAAAAAAAAAAAAAAAAAAAAGAAAGAAAGAAAAGAAAAGAAAAGAGAAAAAGGTTTGCTCTCTGTGTCTAAGTGCTAGTCCTCGGGTCCTACTGAGTTTCCTGTTGGAAGGGTCACACAGAGGGCTTTATATACTGGGAAGGAATACAGACATGGCATGCAAGAAAAACGAGGTCAGGGGTGTAAGGGTTAAAGACTTAAACTGCCTTGAGTTATTTCTGTTGGAACTTGAAAAGCTGTGAATCCTTAAGTAACTTGTTTCAGAAGGTTGCTTATTCTTTCTGTTTCTGTCTCTTTCTCTCTATTATCTGATTTATATGTGGGCATTTTCCTACGTAATGGTAGGAGTGATAATGTACATTTTCATGCCATTCATGTTTATTTTTTAGTATCATTCTTCATTCTACAGCTTTGCCATGCTTCTCATTCCAGCCTGTAGCACTGGTATACCTAGATACTCACTGAAGTCTACAGGCTGGAAAGTTCACCAGATCTCTTAATGCGCATTTAGATTCAAGGCTCTAAAAACACACTTCGTCACTTCTCCCTCACTACATATCTCCTTTTCTTAATTCTTAGTCAATAGAATGCTTGAGCCTGAAGTAGACTCTTCACTTTTTTAACTTACCCAAGTCACAATTTCTTCTCTGTCTCTCCAGAACTTTTTTTCATGTCTTTTTACTCATTTTCAGCACCACATTCACTCACTGCTCTAAATTTATGTCAACGAACATGTAGGAAAGAAAACTCCTCTAGATGGTGGCTTGCTTCCAGCTTTTCCTCATTTTCAAACTGTACCACTAGCTATCCCAGGACCCCTCTCGGTAATTGAGCCATACTAAGCTGATAAAATTATATTCAGACACCAAAATTTAGTCATCAAGATAGCTCACAACTAATTTGTCTCTGCTTTTCTAGATCTATTTTGGGTCTCCTTGAAGTCTTTATACTTGTCAGCTAGGCTCTATACTTTAAGTATTGCCTTGAACTTTCCCAAGTACATGACTTTGCTCATGTTCAAGGGCTTACTATGTCATCCATACCAATTCACCCCCTTCCATGGAGTCCCCAACACTTTGCACATTCTACAATTTCTATAACTCCTTCCCAAACATCTGTCCGTCCTGTGACTACCGTGAGCAAGTTCTTGGTATATTGCTGAAGACTCACTGTGGATAGCTCTTTGTCTGGCAGTGTTTCTTTTTCTCTCTTGTCCTGATTAGTTAATGCAGGAAATATCCTCCAAGAAGTAAATCGTGCCTTCTACTGTATCTTTTGCATCTGATGATGAGCAAATGGGAAAATAAAACCTCTTTTGTGTGTTCTCTCCAGTTTTGTACAGTTAACCCAACTCTCTATCAACAATCATTGTATGACATAGATCGCTGAATGTTTTCCTATTACAGTACAAAACAATTTCTGTCTTTTAGAATTCTGCAAGTAGTCAATAAACCAATTTTGATTTTTATTGGAATTAATAGTAAGAAACTAATTCAATGTGCTTCTATATAATCTGGGATGGGTTGGGGAGATTTTTTAATCTTAGTTTTAAAATTACATAAATTTCCATTCTACAAAGAGAAAAATTTGGAGGGTTCTTGGCTTTATGTTAATTTATGGTACTCAGAGATCAGGAGAATAGAGAATAGACTGGAGTGTATCATGCTCCAAGGTGTGAAGAAAAGAAAATCAAACTCACTAATTTTGGAGTAAATCAATAATATTTATAAGCTAAAATCCAAAATAAGAATAAGACAGGGTAATGGACACCTTATGTGTAAATTAAAGTAGTAGAGATGAAATATATTGGTGTAAGCTAGAGTAGATTGTGCTGGTAAAAATAAGTTGAGTATTTATTATTGTTGTTGTTGTTATTATTATTATTATTATTATTATTATTATTCCAGAAAATGGATATTTCTTAATTTTCACCCATATGCATTAGCTGTTTAAAATAAAACAAAGTAGGAATGTATATATGACAACATCTTTTATGAAAAACACATATTAGCTTTTTTTTTAACTTAGACATCCTGACTTTTGTTGACTTTTCCCACATAACATGAACAAATGACGTGATACCCATTCTCATTAACTGAAACAACATCTATGATATTCCCATTTTTAAATATTTTATTAATTTATTCATATTACATCCCAATTGTTATCCCATCCCTTATATCCTCCCATTCCTCCCTCCCTCCTGCTTTGCCCCTACTCCTCTCCTCTATGTCTGTGACTGAAGGGCACCTCCTCCCCCTGTATATTGCTCATAGGGATAGTCCTATTTTTAAAGGTTCCGAGAGCAGTATGGCACAAAGAGGGAGTTGCCTAATCAAAACTACATACAGAGTATATTCTAGATGAAGAGACAATGATTCTTTTTTCTTTCAGAAATCTAGTAGTTATTAGAATGCAGATTATATAATGGGTGGCCTGGACAAATCAGTGGCTTAATTTTTCATGGACCATTGTTTTCTCTTCAAATGAAAATAATTTAAGAAGAAGGAAACTGTGATGGATGCCAAATAAATTCTGCAAGGAAACAATGTCTGTTCAGCGAATGGCAATGGATTAATTTGATATTCACATTGGAAAAAAAAAAAAGAATTCAGAACACACCTCACACCTTATACAAGAATTAATCAACAGTGGGTCAAAGGCCTAAATGTTGAAGCTAAGGAGTGTGTGTGTGTGTGTGTGTGTGTGTGTGTGTGTAATTTTTTGCGTAACTTTTATAACTCTTCAATAGGAACAAATAGAGTTCTTAAATAAAGTTCAGTTCACAGGGGCAAACGATATAGTAGATTTCATGACATTAAAAACAAGGCTGAGAATGTAACAGTTGGTATGGTGCTTGCCTCAGAGGCAGGAGGTCCTGGGTCAATTTCCAGCACTGCACTGGATAAGCTGGTTGCCTATAATTTTAGCACATGAGAAGCAGAGACTGGAATATCAGTAGTTAGGTGCTTAGAGTTTTAAGGGGACCATGGCCTAGAAATGCTATCTCAAAAAGCAAACGAATAACCTTAAAAATTAAAAAGCTTTTACATCACAAAAACAATAGAAGAAGTACACAATAAATTCTCTAATATTGTTTTGTTCAAACTTTTTATTTGTCTTACTGGTCTTTTGCTTATATATTATGTTTTATGATTTTGTGTTTTTATGGGGTTTTATGTACCTTTTTCCTTCTCTTCCTCTTCTTCCCTTGTTCCTTTGCTATGCTAGTTTTCTTTTCTTTTCTCTTTCTTTTGTTTTTGTTTATCTGTTTCTTGGGTGTTTGGGAGGTAGTAATGTAGGGAGGAACTGCAGGAAAGGCAGCTATGACATATATTGTTTAAAAAAAATACAAAAAGCCAGAAAAAAACCTATACAATAAGATTTAAAAGATTTCATGAAGCATATATTAGGGTTTCTCAAAAATTCAACAATAAGATACCACCTCCTAATTAATAGAGGCAATATATGAACAACATCTAAACCAAGAAGATACACACAGCCAATATGTACAGAAAAATATGGTTAACATTTAAGATTATGTAAGAATAAATTAAAACCAAATATATACATTCTTAACAGCTATAGTAACATGACAGACAACAATTATTGTTGACAAAGGTATGGAGAAACTGGAATGGTTGTGCACTGCTATTTTAGAAAATAATATAGTAGTACATAAAAGAGTAAAAATGAATTCATGATATAATTCTGAAATTTCACTGTATAATATTTACTGAGATATTTACTGAAAATGATCTTTATATGCAAAAAAATTGAGCATAAATGTTCACGGCAACTTGGTTCATGACAACCATAAAGTAGATAATGTCCAAATGTTCAAAACGTGTTGAACATAATATGGAATATTTATAAAATGGAGTATTGTTCATCCATAAAAGGAACCAAATTTCTGATGGATGTTACAATGTGGGTGGACCTGAAAACCATTACTGAAAATGTGTGAACCCAGATTCAAAACACTACATATTTTATGATTCCATTTATTGTATAAAATGTCTAGAAAAAACAAATACATAAAACATAGATTTATGATTATTCAGGGTCATGGCTGGAAATGAAGTTTGACTAAAAATGGGCTTGTGGGATATCTGTGGAATAGTGGGAATCTTTAAACTTAGGATGTAATGGTGGCTCTAAACACTAAGCTTACTAATATTCATTAAAACTAATATTTTCAGTGGATGAGTCTAATTGCACATGGTATATATCATTGTAGTCGTGGGAATAAGAGGGTAACCTGACAGTCAGCTTGCATAGTACCACCTTTGGATTTCAGTGTACTAGGACTCCTTAGGATCCTGGATACGTTATATAGCTCTGTCCCAATCCCCATCCTTCACCTTATTTATTTCAAATTTCATCACTTATTGCAGTCTGTAGCTGTATTACTTATGTATTGACATACTTGTATATTGTCTTTCTCCTCAGCTGCCATGCAAGCCTCAAGAGAGTTGTTACTTAATTTCTCTCTTTTAACATTTTATTTCCACAACTCAGCACACCACAAAAACTTACTTAACAACCATTTGTGAAATATCTGATTGAATGAGGAAAGGAAGGGAGGAACAGAGGAGGGGCTGAGAAAAGTAGATGAGTCATATTTACAAGGGAAATTAAGTTCAGGTGGCTGCACAAGAAGTAGAACATAACCTAACCCTCCGCTTTGACAGACGGGGAAAAGAGCTATAAAGGAAAGAAGTGGTGTTTTCTCTTGATCAGGAAAGTGGAATCCCTTCCCCTGATCAGGCATCAGAGACAGTTATTCCCAGAGAGGGTAAGCTGCCAGAGCCGAACACAGCCAACTTCCACCTCTCATTTTCTTTAACCATCCCATTAACAAAGTTGTTCTCTCTAGGGTCTAGATCCAATTAAGAGCAAGGGCAGCAGAGGGGAGAACACTGACTGAAGCAATGGGAAAGACGTTTGCACACATTCCTCTGGGGGATACAGAAAGCTTTATTGGCATTCCTGCCCCTCCTCCTCGCCCTCCATCCCTCCCCCCTCTCCACCTCTGAAACTTCTTTGCAGAAGGCATCAGGACAAAGAAGCACCCAGCATTCAGCTCAGGAACAGAAAATAAATACACTGGGAATACTCCATGGGCCCTGGCTGAATACAAAGCGGTGATTCAGCAGACAAGCTACAGCCTCAATGAGGACAGAAAGCCTGCACTGAACAGGACATTGGGAGGGGGAGGGGGATGTGGCGGGGAGACAGAGGGGAGAGGGAATCTTCATCGCTGTACAATCCTTCCCTTCTGCGAGATATCCCACGATGAGTCTTTAAACTCAGTAGAAGATGAGAGAGGACAGAGAAGGGGGTGTGGATCCCCAAACGACCCGCACACTGGGAAGAAGGAGGATAGAACAAATTCGGAGGCAAAGCCCTACAATTTTGTAGAAAATTTAGGCGAGGATGAACTAACAGGCATATGAGGGGTACCAGTCCCAGACATCCCAGCATTCCAGAGGCGAGGCCACCCTCTATTCCTGTATTGAAGATCTTGTCTCAAAAAATCAAAAACGGACGCGGGAAAGAACAGAGTAGAAATACACGATTAAAAAGGGGGAAAGCGGCTAGAGAGGACAAATAAAGCAAACTCTTCTAACTCTTTCTGTTGGTTCAGAATGAATTAGGGGGTGTTTCCTTCATGCCCTGAAGTCATGTGACTTCATTTTTTTTTTTTTTTTTTTTTTTTTTTTTTTTTTTTTTTTTTTTTTTTTTTAAAGCCTGGGCTCTATTTCCAATGTACGTGGTAAGGATATGGGCATGTCCCTCTTTGCTTCAGCACCAGGTTCTAGTGAGGACTAACTGGGCAATGAATGGCCTTTAGAACATTAGAGTGCTAGGTAAACAGAATGCTTTTTTTTTTTTTTTTTTTTTTGAAGTGGTTGTACATTATTGGTGCTGAATAAACATTAAATCACACACTCAAGTTTTGAGGCTGAGGGAGTGTGAGAGCAGTTTATAGTTCCTTGGGGGAAAGCTTCACAACTATTCCAGCATTTTTTAAGCTAGGGATAAAATCCTAATTATCCATTGGTCTAGCTGCTTTCAAGGGAAGTTATTCATGGGAAAAAAAACACAACCAGAAAACAAAAAGGCACTCCCTCCCCAATCAGAAAATAAAACAAAACAAAAAACCCTAAATAAATAAATAGATAAATACATAAAACAAACTTGGAGAGAGTTCTTACAAATGATAGCCAAATGCTTTGTAATCAGTGAGATTCCTAGGATAGCACTAATTATCATGGAACATGGATAAAGAGTGGACTTCAGATAATCCCAGGGCAGAAATCACATGGAGTATTTCTAGGTTTTGTGTAGACAGTCTTAGCACAGAACAAGAGAGGAGACAGCACGGTCTAAATGTGTTCTTTACCCAATACAGAACCTAGTATGTCAAATGCCTTAGCAGGAGGTTTGGAAAGCTCAGCTTCTTGTCTTTTTGATTGATAGACCTTTGCATGCTGCAAATAAGGCTGGGTGCCAAGTTAGTACTCTATATATTTAGGAAACTTTAGGGAGTGAGCCAGTTTATAATTTCATCTCTCTGGCATGTAGGCTTCTCTTTTTCCTTCCTTTCAACTAGATTAAATGCTGTAAATCACAGCTTTATTGATAGGAAGGAGGTACCTCCATTACTGTTGAAAATGTCATCCCCAAGAGGCCAGCTTCACTAATGAAGGGAAGAAAAGTAGTTTGCCAAACCAAATAAATCTCTTACTGTGTGTGTGTTGTGGGGGAGGGTTAGGGGGCATTGAGACCTGGTGGTCACTCTAGATGTCTGAGTCAGAAAGCTTGATATGCAGAATCCAATTATCACTCCTAATCAGCATGAAAACAACTTTAAAAGAACAGTTTTCCTTTGATATGTTCATTGTCACTACAGGTTTTCCCACCCCTTGCTTACTGATGACAAGGGGGAAAGAGTGATATGATTATCACCCCTTATTTTGGCCATATATGATCCAAGGAAAAATTGAGACAGTGAAAAACAGAGCTTTTCTGAATGGGGTCAGTAGTGACTGTTGGACCACAAAAAATATCATCTCCGTTCCCCAGAGCTTTAGCTCCTCCTCTCCAAAATGCAGACCATGCCATGCCATGTGCATGATGGGCCAAGAACTTCAGTTCAAATGCTAACCGAAAGGTTTCTCAGGCAAGGTACTTCTGTAGTCTATAATCTTTCTTGACACTGTCATGTAAAGGATTTGAAATGTAGGTGAGGAGATAGAGTCAAAACCCACCGGCTACCACCATCATGGAGGCAGCAAGTTGCTGGATGCTGTCTGGAAGTGGGTAAGTGAACAAATAAGTAATCAGAGGAGGAAATAAGCAATCAAGGATGGATTTGTGGGGTTTTTTTCCCAGATGAGTTAGATTTAAGGACAGAATAACAATAGGCAAACCATACATCTTGAAGGAAAACAAAATTTTCAGTGCATGGTCATGCGGTCAGAGGAAATATTAGTGACAAAAAGACATAATGAAGTCAGGCACCCTGATGCATGCTTAGTGTCACAGTTATTCTGGGGATTGGGGCAGGAAAATTACCTAAGCCTAGGAGGTCAGCACACCAAGACTCTAGCTCTAGGAGAGAGAATGCTAACCTGACAAAGACACTCTAGAACTAGAACGTGTGGTTGTGTAGAAACAGAAGATGATGTGACATTAAATCTGAGGCCACCTTTAGGTTATTATACAAGGTAAATAATTACTAAAAAAAAAAAAACAGAAAGAAGAAAGAAAAGAAAAAAAATCTATGTTTGAAAAGTTCAAAAATTCTAAATCCAATGGCTAGACGCAGCCTCATCTTCCTCACTGCTAATTGTCCACACTCATCCCAGAGCCTAGTAAAAAGTTAGATCTGAACACTTGGAAAGACAGAGATGAGTAACACTGTCACACACTCAATAGGATTTGGAATAGAGTGATAGCACTGGGAATAAAATGGCTCCATTACTTAGAGACAGCTCATTAAATTTTCCAAGTATAAAGAAAAATACAAGCAAAATAATAGTAGCAATAAAACTGTAAGAGCCCTGTGGCATAGCCAGGTAAGCAAAACTGAAATGTGGCTATCCCCATGACCATCTGTGTAGTCCTTGTCCCGAATCATGGCCTCAGCACCTTTCAGTTCCTGGCTCTGCAGCAGCCCAGTGCTTTCCATAGCACAGGAAGGTTGTGTTTCTTGATGAGGGATTATGAATCCAAGAAGCTACAGTACAAGGGGTGTGATTATTATTACTAATCTGCCTTGAAGTCAAGAAGTGTGCCAAAGAGCTTGCAAAACAGAAGTCTCCTGGGATGGTTCTAATAGCACATGAAGTGTGTTTATTGTGCCCTCCTCTTGGTGCCATGCCTGCCTGCCTAGTCATTCTGTGCCACCCCCATGGCTCACTGCATCCTCAAGACTCAGCTCTTTCATTAAAAAAGCTCATAGTAGCACATCAACCTACAGCAATTTCTCTGCTGCTATCTGAGCTACAATTAGAAATCTACTACTTTGTTACCTAGATTTTGTATTGTATATGTTCCTTGAAGCCTACAACAGCATGGGCCCTCTTTGAACTGAAATGTAGACAGTTTGGAATCCTTCTAAAAATATGAATTGGTAAATCAAAAAATTAATATATATATAGACAAAGTTTTGAAATGATCCATGCAGGTAAAAACGCCCAACACTTAAGCTTAAAATTACCAATGTTGTTACTTTAATAACTACAGGTTCTAGCACAAGTCTAGATGCAGGTCTATGCTAAAATCTTTTTCTCAGTAACAGTATCTAAACATAATAATGTTCTTTATTAGAAGAGTACTTGAGTATTTCATGTAGTTTAGAGATTTTAACCTCAAATTCCGAATTACACTTCAATGGGCTATGCAACCTTAATATTCAGTGGCTCCTTACACTCAACTCATCCAGTTAAATTCATCATAATTTCTGCATCTACTTCATTTCATAGCTCTGTCTGTATGTGCTGCCTACCTTCCCCATGTGTGGATTTTCACTTATGATTTATAATTTATAAGTTTTCCTCTCTCCCTTATTCTTCCTACCTATAATGTATATGATGGTACCATTGCCTAGTCTAGAAAGGTCTGCAAACATTTGACTCTGAAGATTTGACCCACACCTCCTGTTTTGGCCTGGGTATCCCAGGCTTGCCTTGAATTTGTTATGCAGCAGAAGGATGAGCTTGACCTTTTGATGCCCTTGTCTCTGTTCAGGATCTTGTACATGTTAGGCCAGCATACTACCAAATGATTTCAACCCCCAATTCTGATGATCAGATCTTATAACTGAAGAAACTTTAAATTTGAGGAAAAAAAACCCTGAATCACAAAAATGTTTATGTTCTTTTCATTATAACAGAGGGTGTGCAGATATATGAAACAGCTGTAGCTTGTATTTGAGATACACTATGTCTACGTTCCGCATCTAAGATGTACAAGGAACTTCTGCAATAATCTCAGGGCTCTACAGGAGCTCAGGGCTAAGGATCTGCAATTTTGCTGTTACAGAATTAATTCAGATTCCTTTAAGACTCTGTCAGATAACTATTTTACCCCCTATATTTATCTTTAAGCAAGTCCCAGTTTCATGTTCATATTTACAATTTTGCCATTTGAGAGTATGTGTCATTTTTCACACAGGTGACACACCCTTGTGAATGGGGGATATTTGGGCTCTCCTGAAATCTTGATATCAAATTGTTCCCTAACTTGCTTCTCTCAAAATCTCCATCTTTTCATTCTTCTCTTAAACTTCTCGCTTTGCTTTACCTTTCTGAGGTTTTCCAAAACTGTTTCCCAAATTCTACTTTATGTGCTTTAATGTTTCCTGGTTCCACAAAGTCCTGCACACGTGACTCTTTCTGCATAAATACTGCAAATGATGATGCAGTCAGCTGAGAGCCTGTCAGACAACAGGAAGGGACTGGTTTCATACTGTGACAGTGGCTGCTTATAAACCTTAGCAGTTGCACTTTTAAATAACATAAAGTAACTTTGCATAAGGACATAAAATAAGAGACCATGCAAAAAATGGAAAAATGATAAGTTCCCATTTTGATGAAAGACTTGGATTCAACAGTAGGTGGCTACATGATTTACTTAGATACACTGATGCATGCTGTTGGTTTGTTGATTTTATATCTAGTGGCAGAGGATATTTAAGTTGTAAAAAAGAGAAAAATCAGAAATTCAATTTCATTTGCTTTATTATTCCTGGAAGGGGAACTTGATGTGAGGGTAAAAACTGACACAGCAAAGTGTTGATCAGCATAGGACCACAGGAAATGGCCCCCGAGCTCTGCCATACTTTGTCCCCCTTGCTCGGAAAACATCTCCAATACCAAGGTAGACTTGGTAAAGGGAAGGACCATATTAGATATCTGGATGATGACAGCATCCTACAGATCCAGAGCTGGAAAAGTTCAAGACCTGGATCCCTAAGGCCTCTGAGAAGAGCCAAAAGAAATATGGCTTAGGAAAAGGCTTCATGCTGTAACCTGGGGAGGAATAACAGTCTAAATTCTGCACTGATCAGGAGGCTGATGCAAGGCAAATATCTGATCATGAACATCAAACATCCGGTTCACATAACTTTCAAATGAGGTGGCAGGAAAATTCAATGAGAAGTGTTGCTTACCATGGGATGTCAAAGTGTGAAGTTGAGCAAAATTATACTAAGCCACGTCAAAGGAGTGGAGGCTCTTCTAAGATGAATACGGTCATGATTTGCCTGATTAGCCTTATCTATTTCCTGAAGCAGTCTGAATATAAAAGTAACTTTGAAATTGTATGTGTCTTAATATTGTTGGATGAAGAAAGATGAGAGGTCTAAATGGGAGTTCAGTTTTAATGAAATGTCAGTATCTTATGAAAGGTTTGCAAACTCTGCAGAGGGAGGAAGACAATAAGAGCATGAATATCAAAAGCTACTGAAAATGATTGCAAAACACACTTCTGAATGAAATCCCTCATAACCCAAGCTGTGATATAATGCCACCAAAACTTAAGATTAAACGCATACAAAACAAACTGTGTGGAGAAACTTGATAGAAATATAGAAGCCCTGGAAAATTGCCCATGTCAACTGCATACCATAAAAAGGTTTCTGTTGTTGTTTTGAATTCGTACTGATGGTCATCTGGCCTCTCCTTTCGCTATATAAAGCACATTTACTTTTATACAAGGAAATTCATTTTGTTTGGCAGAAAACATATTTAACAAAGATATCGTAGACATACGTGAGTATAATTATAGATGCACCTAATTCGTTCCTATAGTGTCTTTGATGGTGAGAAAAAAAAATCATTGGATTGGTTATATTTTCTAAAATAGGAAACAGAAACCCCAAATGACTAAGGATTACCCCATGTATACAAAGCCAATAGCTGGCAGAGCAGTGCTTATAGCTAGGTCTTCTGGCTTGGAAGCCCTGTAGTTCCCACAGTGTGATTCAACTGTTCATCTTTTAACGTCTTTATTAGATTTGCTTATTCAACTATGTTCTATTTAATTGATGTATCACAACACTTTTCTTCCTGACATCTATGCTTTATTTTCTGTATGAAACAGTAAAATCACAGACACACAGCACCCTTCTCCCACACAAAGCTACCGTTCTCCTGTAGAATCCTCTTCCTGTAGAATCCCTTCAATATCTCAGTTGGCAGAGCAGAGGCCAGTAGAATTCATTCACATTTACATAACAATCTGTGAACTGGCATCTTGTGATCATCTTCTCTTTGTGCAATACACATCACCAAAAGTGTCCTTGTGCTGTTATGATCCAAATACTGAACACAGCCAAAGACAGCCTAAAAGAATTTTCTACAACAATCAGTATTTCTATGTTCAACACTGCAAAGAACTTACCCCATTCTGAATCCATAACTTATTCTTGAATCTATAAGAAGAATTTTGCCAATATCTAGATCCTTAAGGTGAATGGCATTGCCCTGATCTACCAGCTTGGAGCACTATTTGTTCATCTTAAGGAAACCTGTGATCTATGTTACAGAGAAACCAGGACAGTTTCTAATACTCACTGCTCACTTTCCAAAATAGTATAAAGTTACATCCTAGTACTTACACAGTTGGTATTTTTCTTTAGTTCATGTGCCATGTAACACATTTCTCTTTTATTTATAAGTAGCATTGTATTAGATGCCTATCACAAACACTCTGAAATTACTTTTGTTTTCAACAAGTTTTGATGTTAACCATGTCTACAATTAAACATGCTTTTTTTTTTGGTGGTTTTTTAGTGTTTGGGCCATACAATAGACAGATCTAGTAACTTAACCTTTTTGTATAGTTCTAATAATTTCATTTGCCTAGAACTTTAAAAATAAAAGGATATGATTGCATATTTTTGATATTTTATCTGTTAAAATATAGAAGTTTAATTATAATTATTCTTCGTGTCTTTCAGTGGGCACTTTCTCACTTAAAGCACACATGCTTTTTAGCAGACCATTAGCTTAATATATCAACTCTGAATGAAAAAAAAAATAAACCCATGAATTTAGTATGAAATTGAGATTCAAGTATAGAAAACTAAAGCTGACCAAACAAGACACAATTAAGGTGGCATTAATATCTGTCTTGTGAGAGACAATGCAAAACCAGCCTTCAGCTTCTATTTTAGTCATTGGGAAACATACAATAGCTCAGATCAGATAGAAATGATAAAAATAAAATGTTACTTCTCTTGGAAAATAGAATTAGCACCTTGCTTGATAAGTATTTAAAATAAAGCATTAATCAAAACAAATTGAGACCCTTAGTATGTGACGCATATATACTGATCACATTTTCGATAGCCTAAAATTTTTTTTTCTTTAATAAAATTCTCCAGTACTGGTACATCAAATTAATTAGGTAGCTCTTGAAAATATGCTGTGACACGAGATCATTTCTTTAGTATGGAAATTTTGTGCTTTTAAATTTATATATAATTACAAATATTTGTAGATATAAATTAAAAGTAAAATTAGTATCTAAGTTCAACACATCCATACAATACAGATATGCATATTCATGGCATAAATTGTTTACACCTCATAACAAATTCTGTAGAAATGCATAGTCTTATTTTTAGAAAAACTAGATTTTGAGTTCTGTATTGCTTTTATGCAAGGACTAAGACATATATAATTTTATATTTCTTATAAAAGACATTTATAAGATAACTATACTAATTCTTTTTTTAAATTTAAGCAACTCATCTTTCCACTTACAACAACATTCGTTTCTTCTCTTCTGATGAACTCCCAACTACTTTCAGCCATATTTTTCTGGTTCATCAGATCAAGGTCTTTCTCAAGAAGCCATGAAGAACCATACTTACTTTGAAGTTTTTGTAAAGGAAACTACGACTGCACCTCTGGCTAACATAGATAATGGCTTTCTCAGAACCAACCCTTACAATCTTTCGTCGTTTACCTAACCTACCAATTTATGCCAAGCCCTCCACTGTGGTGGTTGTAGCTATTTCTTCATGTTATCCACCAAAGAAAGACAGACCAGAAGTCAGACAGAGCATCAACAAGACATCCGTCATCTGCTAAATTAAAGAATTGGGTGTATAAAATGCTCCTCTTAAAGAGGGTGCATTAGCTGACAATAATCTTCAGATAGCTCAAGACAAATACCAGCCACACATTGGCACTGCTTACAGCTCGTATTTCATGAAATGCATGGTCTCATATGCTAGAGTGAGGTTTATCTGACAGCACCCTAACAGAAGTGAGGGTATTGAGGGTTTTCTCCAATCAATGTACTGACAGGTAGAAATTTGGTATGTTTACATTTACTTAGTACTGGGCTGCATTGATGTCATGCTTATCTTATGTGCCTTATAGGGAATTGTGGGACAAGAGTGGCATGACTGAAGTACAACTTTAGAACTGGTATAATTATCTAGACAATATATAGATAATTAATACAGATATTTATGATCACACATTACAAAGGAGTAAACAGTAATGTGCTATTGTATGAAATGCTGTGTCATGTTTTCCCTGAATCGTAAACCTTTCCTCTAGCCTCCCATAAACAACTTCTTTCTCCATCATGAAGAAGCATACAGGTGGAAATTTGGGAATATTATGAAGTTTACACTTAGTTTCTTGTTTCTCCAGAAATGCATAATGAGCTATAAAATACAAAGCTCAGGTTGGCGTCATCATGCAGGATGAGCTTACAATTTATAAATGAGAATGACGTTTACCTTTTATTATTCTTTTAGAAAAACAAAACAAAACAAACAAATAGGTAGAATGGATGGAGGACCTGCCGCACACCATCCTACAATCTTAGGTTTACTCTATATCTTGACCTAGACCCTGCATGTCCACAGCCACCACTAGAGGGAGAAATCTCAGCATCAGACTTCGGGAGGGGGCACACAGTGATTTCTCTTCACAGAGCTGTAAGTCTATCCTAGAAAAGAGCATGAGAGGCTGGGCTGCTGAAGCTTTAGGATCTGCACACATTATGCACCTCTGTTTTCTAATTTTTTTTTGTGTGTGAAATCCATGCTTGGAAAGTAACTGCTACCAGAAATGTTGAACATACTGCTAGCTAAAACCCATGTATTCACCCCACCAGCAATCAGAGGATAATTGATATGTGGTTTTTAGTGCTATGCCTTCCGCATTTGCAGACCCATAATTAATCTAATAGTGTCTGACTTCCTACCAAAATATCTTCCCTCAGTCCTGCCTTCTCCTAATTTGTTTTGTCTTTTATAAAACGAGTTCTAGTCTGCTTGGCATATAGTGCTACCACCCTTTTCTATTCAGCTTACTAGGCAAATATTTATTTGTGCTCTTACAGATCCTAAGCTAAATTCTGAGATTAAATGGTAAAGTAGATTAGATGTTCATCCTTGAGGCAAGGAAGAAATGAACAGAATGTTTTCCCGGAGTATACTAAATGCTAAGTACAAGGTATGAAGAGAGGCTATCAGGGAAAATAAATAGGACACTCAGCCCACCTAGAGAATTAGAGAGGATTTTCTGGACAGGAGAGCACTATAACTGAGCCCTGTGCCTGGAGGGAGGGAGGTATGGGGTGGGGTTATGTAGTGAAAAAGTATAATGGAAGGGTGAGATTAGATGGAAAAGGAAAGGGCTCCAAGAACAGAGCAGCATTATAAATGAGTCTAAAAAACAACACTGGGTATGTAGAACAAGCATACGGTAAAAGAAGACTGGAAGGCTATGGATTGGTATAGGCCATGAGGAAGCTGGTCACACAGGCTTATTTAAGTTATGAATCTATGGATGAAAAGGACCTATACAGAATCTGCTGATATTTGTAAATCAATATTGGAAAACATCAGATGTGTGATATCAAAGGGGGAACTCGAGTTCATGATAATATTAATTCCTTGAAGGCTGGAAGTCCTAGGTAGTGAGATATAATCCAGTACCCTTAATCACGTAATTGAGAAGCAAGGTCATTTCAACACTTTGTCTCCATTCCCTGTCTCCCTTACCCCCATAGAGCTGAACAGGGTTCTATGATCTTCATCTTACAAATAAAAAGCAGAGCCAAGTGCTCTCATGTTCACTGTCAAGCACCTCAATGCCACTAAACACTTTACATAGTTTCGGCTTTGTGGCCCCCAGGTTTTACAACTTAAACAAGTTACCTTTCTTGCTAATGGCCCTGGTTTCCAAGTCTTTCATTGTTGAGATCTATGTCTATTCAAGCTGTATTCCAAGTACTCTGTTCCTCCTCTAAGTCCTGCCATTCATGACTGAGTTTTCATAAGGATCTGCCCGATTCCCCTGTGACCACAGAATGCCTGTGAAATTCTGTGGTCAATGGACGGGATGTCCTATTATTTACCCCATTGTAATTTGCCTTCTCTTGGCTAACCTGTTGGCTTTCCTTGATTTCACTCTGGGCCTTGTATGAGAGCTTCCAGAGATTTCATTGTGCATGCCACAGCAAAAACGTGTGTGTGTGTGTGTGTGTGTGTGTGTGTGTGTGTGTGTGTGTGTGTGTCACAGGAGTTAGGAAGATTCTACATCCAGTTCCTTCTGGACCACCAACCATCACAATCTTTACTAGCCTACAGCAAATTATATATAATATATAAATATATTAAATGCAATACAAGTTTTGAAAAGTAATGTTTATTTACCTCCAACATTCTAACAAATCAACAAAGACTCCAACATGTATAGTAACCTCTGAGGCTGTGCACTGGACAGCTAATTAAATAAAAGGCTCAGACTGCATCTTCCTGGACCTATCCTAAATTGGGTCTCCCTGAAAGAGAAGGTACAGACTGTAACTAGGCATAAGGCCGTGGGTAACAATAAAGAAGTAGTAAGAACAACCTTGGGAAAAGACTTGAAACCGAAGAAGCCTGAGCAGTAAACAGAAGGACCAGAGTCATGAAGGAAAAAGACTTTTGAATGAGCCCAGGACAGCCTGGTACAGGTCTTGCCAAAGGTAAGAATGGTTCTAAAAATAGAAATCTGAGGCTACCATTAAAAGAAAGAAAACAACCTTGGAATAGAGAGATGGTGAGCAAGTTAAAAATGGGGCATTTTAGGGGAAAATTCTCTTGCCTATCCTTAGCTGGATGGTCTTCCACAAAGACTCTAAAATTTATTTGCAGGGATGAGAGAAGGGGTGCGGGATAATAGAAATGGAAAGAGGAATGGAGAGAAGAGAAAAATTCACAGAGAAAAAGAAAAAAGAAGAAGATTTTGACCATAATTTGGGGTATGAAGAATGATGAAATGTTGTACCCTGAGCTGCAGAGAAAACCAAAAGAATAGTTTCTCATCATGTTGTATGCAAATTAAATGACAGGCTTTTTAAGGCTCAAATAGTCATTTATGCTTTTGACCAACCAACTAAATTTTTCTCTGAGTTGCAGTCCTTTAGAATGACAGTGGACTGCCTAATCTCTAAGGCCTTGCCTAGTTTAAATTTCTGTGACTCTCATCTCTCCAGCAGTAATTAACAAAGCCTAGAGTAAAGGGTTTTATTTTGTGAAGGTTAAGCACACATTAACTTGAGATCTTGTTTTGATTGCAGGTGACTATAAAACGTGTTCACTCACTATGCACTCCAAGGAAACGATACAATCATATTCTAAGATTCTTGTGATTTTAAAGGACTTAATAAAAAGAGCTGTGAACAAATGAGCAGCATGGGTCATAAAAATCAGAAAAGCCATTTTATTAAATTTTCTGATTTTCTAAGAGTTATTTTCTGCTTTAAGTAGGACAATAATTCTCAAGAGCTTTTGTTTTATACCATTTTATAGTTGATAAAAAACACTTTGGTGCTTGCTATTTCACTTAAGTATTGGAATAGCTTGTCATGTGCCACGTAGAGTTCAGTTGTCACACCCAGTAGATGGAAATATTTCTGGATGATGGAGCTGGCTTTATTGACCTCCCTAATAAGCCACCTGAACTTATCACACACTTCATGGAAACACAGAAATATTTTCATCTATGTCATAAAGACTTTTCTCTAAATTTAAGGTAACACTGATCAGCATGTAAAAGCAAGGCGGATCCTATAAACAAATACAGTTGTTTTTGCAAGCCATGTTTGCATGCATGGAAATATGAATACCAAGCATTTAGCCTGTTTGGATAGATTGTAACTCAAGAAGAGTTTCTTGTCTGATTATACTCCTTCAACTCCCCTAGAGACAGCATTAAAAATGACATTAAAACACTGGCAAAAACCAAGCACTCTTAAACCCAGCCTAGCCTAAATCATAAACGGAGCACAGGGCAATAGTTTTCAGAAATCAAGCTTTGACACATTTCAATAGATATTATGTAAATTGAGTCTATTAATAAATTAACCCACTTTTTATTATATCAGAGTGATGAAATCATATAGTAAAGAGATAAAACTGCGGCAACTCACTCCATCACGCTGAATGTGAATCTTCTTGTCTGATGCCATATATCTTAACCCGTACAAAACTTTAACATTTTATTGCATGCCTAGTGTCAAGTGCTGCCTTGAATATGGTTTGTAGAAATGATTTTCCCACCTATTAATCTGGCAGTTCTCCACTCTGTGTAAATAACTGAACCATTAAATACAAGAAGCAACAAGTTAAGTTTTAGACCGTTCCTCAAATCCATCCAGTAAGATTTTATGGGTGTGTAAGATTTTTATGGGTGTCAGGAGTCTACAATTTAGGTGTTTCCCAAAAGTGTGTCAGTGAAATGCATGGTTGTGAGAACTCAACTCAGGAAGTTTTCAACTTGAATGTGCTTAGGAAGCTCATGGGCATCTGGTTTTTTAAAGCCAGATTTGGAGCTGGGGAGATGGCTCAGAGGTCAAGAGTACAGTCTATTCATCCAAATGTTCTGAGTTCAATTCCCAGTAACCTCAGGTGGCTCACAACCATCTATAATGAGATCTGTAGCCTTCTTCTGGTGTTAAGGCACATGTGCAGACAGAATAAATAAATATTTTTTATTAATTAAACATTTTTATTTTTTACATGTACATCTATATTATTACACATATATACAATAAGCTACCCATAGCAAGAAGAACCATGACACAATCTGGAATTATATAAATGTTACGTTCTTAGTGTTCTGGTTATTTGCATTTGGCAGCCTTGAAGAAAACATCTTTCCTATCTTGATGCATCTAAAGTTCTGAATAAATCAACCGCCATCATATCTTGTCATTTTCAACTTAAAACATCTATCTAGACCTAAAAACATGTTAACCACTAAAAAACTAAGCTTTATTGTAAAACTATGCTATCTGGTCTTCAACCCCATCAGAGACTTGAGAAGGAATAAACTTGATTACCTGAGTACACTGGGAGTGCAGATTAGTAGCTTTCCAAATGAGAAGATGACAGAGACAGTTTGCTGTTGGAACAGTCACCCCAAACTTTCTATAATGTTGGAGCATATTCTTCACTCTTCTGACCCAATATATCTGACAGACATATTTATGAGGCAGGAACTATTGAGGATTTGCTTACCCTGTCTTGGGAGAGTTTGGCCATCAACTCTGCCTACATCCAAAGTTGCCCATTTTTAGACTGAATTCTGTCTGTGGTAGAAAGGAGGACATTTTGCACAGTGGCTGGTTTGCCACATTGGAAGCCATCTCCATAAGGAGAATTTTTGATGCTCCTAATCCTCTTTGAGGTAGGCTGGATCTTGCCAGGATTTAACCTGTCTCCTTGTCACTGAATCGTTAAAATAATAAAAACACCTTTAAATGTCATATTCTGTATGTCTCTGAGGTTTTTGAAGACATTAATTAACTATTTTACCTTATCTTGCTATAGAATCATACCTAGGATGTATATTCCTCTGATAAAAGTAGACTAGTAATTGACATGACCATGGTTTGATCAAGTAACAATTAACTTGTATAACATACTTATACTAAACAACCTGCAATAGCACCTTCAAAGTATTGGAAGTAAACCTTGTTTTATAACTGGGTAAAATACACATATAAGAGTAGAAATATATATAATGTGTGTGAAAAATAATCTTAAATTTGAATTCTATACCAATTTATCTAAAATTAAGCTTATTTTGCATCTATATACAAAACTCTATACCAGTGAATTAAAAATAACCTTGTTAGTAACAAAGCATTAAGTTGAGAAGTCCATTAAAAACCCTAGATTTTGCCCTATCATCCCTATATATTTCTATATTCCCCCTTCTTTCTTTTCAATCCCTATTTCCAAACCTAAAAAAGAGACATCCCTGAGTCCTACCTCATGTGAGCACATAGGCAGACAGAAGAAATGAGTAAATCTTTTTTTTAAAAATCCGGATTCCCAGAGTCAATCTGAAGTCGATTCAGACTCAGATTCAAATTTTGTTTATATCGAGTGACTGGTATTTCTGGTCCCCATCTGTGGACCACATTGATATGAAAACCTTGCGGTGCTTCTCAAACTGCAGCCCACATCTGCAGCTTCAATGTCACCTACTCACTGGAAAAAATCGAGAGCCTTAGACTATGCCATAGTCCAATCCAATCAGACAATGTGGGGGCGGGGTTTCCGTGAAAAGTCTTACCTGCTCAAGCCAGTGGTTCCAAGCTTCCTAAAGCTGTGACCCTTTAATACATTTCCTCCTGCTGTAGTGTTCCCTAACCATAAAATCATTTTTGTTGCTACTTCATACCTGTAATTTTGATACTATTAGTAATAATGCAAAGTTCTGTGTTTTCTGAAGGTCTTAGGTTACCCCCCTGTGAGAAGGTATTTCAACATACAAAGGGGTCGCGGCCCACAGGATGAGAGCCATTGGCTCAAGCACTCCAGTTCAAGCAACAGTGTCTTTATACAGTTGTTTCCTAAAAACTAAACATCTGGCTGCTGGGTATGACTGGACCATGAGTGGGTCCTAGTTCTTGTATCGCACCTCATAGTTCAACAAACTTTCCTTCTTTACCTATTGCGAGCTTCTTAAAATAACCCTGTACAGAAACTAAAATAGATAGTTTCGGTATTCACAAATTTGAAAAGTGCAGCTCAAAATAATTCAGGGATTTGCTCAAAAGTTATAGCCTACAAGGAGAGACCCAAATTTAGAACCTAGATCTTATGAATCTTGGACACTCACAGGCAATAGATGTACAGAGGAGGACCATCCACTGAAACCGGCATGTAACAGCATGGAGAAAAGGTATCTCTAAGCCTCAGGTTATGGCAAAGAGAAACTCGCACATTCGCTTCCTATCAGGTGAGTCACAGCTGTTTGTACTTGAAATTAGCGGTGGCCACAACAAAGTGCTCTAATCCGTTTTGGCCCGGAGTTTGCTGTTATGCAGGATCGACTTTGGGAAGCACAAAGGCTGAACCCTCACCAACTGACTTAGCGCATTAATCACCAGAGTTGTACAATTCATTTGAAGTCAAGATTACATAAACCAGAAAAACTGCCCTCCCTTTACATTGTATGGGCATTTATATGTACACTCGTGTTTTCAAACATTTACGGAAATGCGAAAGTTCATTTCGCATTTGTCTCATGAGCTTTGTCTGTTTTGGGTCTAGGGCCATAAATGACAACAAACAAGTATAATTCGTGGGTGCATAAACATTCTTTCGTAAAATGTCTATAAAATGCCATAATGCAAGATGATATACAGCACGTTGAACTCCATTCTTTACAACATATATTTAATGAAGGGTTTTATGGGCAACGGATGATCCTTAAATTATTAGTGATAGCCAATAAATTTTGATTACCTTTAGTGACTTAGCTACAGAGGAAGGAAAGCTCATAATGGTAAGACTCTCACTGTGGGTCCACAAATTTTGTTTTCATATAGTGAATTGTAAGTAGTAAAAAAAAGAGAGAGAGAGAGGAAAAAAAGCCCACATACTGTGCCAGGAGTTTGTTTGAGTGTTGACACTTTCTTAGAGAATGTGGGCATTCCAGATGCCTTGTAGAAGAGGACTCATGTTTTCTCTTGAATTAGAGCAAGATTTATTACATTTTATTGTCAAATAATTGCATCTTTTCTGTTGTTTTCCCCCTGCCTCTTAGTACAGAAACAAAGAGAGAAGTAAACACCTAAAATCCTAAAAAACAAAAATTAGGCATCCTTCATGTTGCTGCTTAGTTTCTTTCAAAATACCATATGTTTATTGGATATATTTTCATTTCAAAGAGGAAAATGTCATCATCAAAACACTCTGATGTCTCACAAACATCAAAAAAGGGATGGAATTATAAATATTGTTCAATATCTCAATTTTAGATTAATCACAATCACATTGCTGGTGGATTCTACATTTTACCATGTGCACACTTATATTATATCTCCATCTGTGTACGCATATGAGTGTTTACAATGACACTTTACGAGCAGGTGCACAATAATAAACACATTTCATGTAGTCACTGTAGTTGTCTGAGATCTAGTACCTTACCAATATCTCTCCAGAATATGCTGCTAATATTGAAAAAGTGGTCAATGTGGCCATAAAAAATGACATAGTTTAAAAGTTTGCTATGGAATTCCACCTATTTCCAATTGTCTATGATTTAGCAAGAGAGGCACATGTTTCAATCCTTCAAGAATAAACAACCACCAAAAAATAAAAATAAAAACAAAATTAAAAGTGTAAACAACAATAGAAATCTGTGTTAAGGTTAAACGTTTACTAAGACCAGGACTAGAACTTCTTCTAACAGTTGATGAAACTCCTTTATTAAAGCAGTGAAGTAGGTGGGCTCTGCTTAAAACAAACAAACAAACAAAACACAAACAGACAACAACAACAGCAGCAGCAGCAGCAGCAACCTTGAGTCTGCATCATGAGTAAAGGCCCAGAAGTAAGTATATGTCACATGCTCTTATGCAGAACAGTCTAGAAGCGAATTCATATTCATTCTATCTGCAAAGGCACTCCAGGCACTGTGCTGCTGCTGCCCTACAGACCTGGGGACCATATTTTAGTCCTTAGCTTGGGAACTGAAGTGGTATTTCGGTTTTCATACAAGTTTTCATTGAAGGCTTGAACTCTTCTCCAAGAAGCAGCCAGGTTAGGCAGGAGTAGGTCAGCTTTCTCCTTTGTTTGGTCATAATGTTACAATTTACTTTTATTTTTTCAAAAAGAATTTATAGAATTTGACTGAGATTGATCACTTCCTTAACACAACGCACAACTGCACCAAAGATTATATTATTCAAAAAATTGGACCAAGTCCTAAATTCCTACAGAAACTCTTGTTTTATGAAAACAAGAAAGTAAATGTTTTTGGAGACTCATCAGCTAAGTTCTTGTCATTGAACCATCAGAACTACAAGCCTCCCTTGTATCTTACTGCCTTTTCAAATTATGCAGGGCCACACACTCAGTTAGGAGAGGATTTTTCTCTTCTTGCCATTTCGCTTCCTCAGCGCCAAGCATCTACTGTGGCTGCCAATGAATCGAGTTCTCCTTCCTCTCCTGCACTGGAAGCTTGCACTCCCAGCAAAATGTCACACTTAAAGTGGAAGCATGCCTTTCCCAGGCTAGACTTGCAAACAGCAGGCAGCAGCACTGTTCTTCAGCTAGAAACTGACCCACAAAGCCGACTGGATCCCGTCAGAGAGAGTGAGAAAAAGGGTCAGCTGAGAAAACAAAGGTAACTCTCTCCACAGTTACTTCTGATGGAACTGGAGCTGGAGAGACCTCACTCAAAGCAATAGAGAGGAGACTGTGTTAGGGTGAGGTTGGTAGAAGCAATGGATGCCCATGGGTGACTTATGTGCATGCTGTGTGTCTGTCTTCCCCTTCCATGAGATTTACCTGGTGCCACACTTGCTTCCTTGTACGGTAGATTCTATTTCTACCCTGTAATATCTGATGAAGTATGATACTTAACAAAACAACAACTCCATTTTCTTTGAGCAGTTGTCATGCAAAAGCACATCTCTCTCACCAGCAAATATTTATGTAATGGGGTGGCCTCTCATAGATATTGACTCCTATTCGAACACTACATAAAAGTGCCAGAATCCATTCGTTCATCTAATTAACATGTGCATGCTTCTCAGACTATACCTTAGGATGCAGGTGATGTGGACTTACAAAGACATCACCAACTTTCCAAAAATTTAAATCAAAAGTTTCATAGACAAGGCTCTCGCCTTCAACCTTGTAATCTGGGAAAACAAATCACTTCTAGAGCCAGCATAAACATCCAGCTTGGCTGCTAGTAAAGGGTTAATGGTGTGAGGAAATATGAATGTCAGTGGCTCAGACGGCATGCTTGTGTGTTTGCAAAAATATTTTCTGCATTATGTCCAAATCCCTTTGCAAACAGATAAATTACTCTATAAATCGTATTACTCCGTGCGGATAAATCACACATGCAGGTTTACAAGGCTGGAGAGCTACAAGGGGAAGAGAAATCTGCTTTGGCTAGGAGGGGTAGTTGGGACTCACAGTCACTCAAAGCTGGGGAAATGGAGAAAGGAATACTCAGACCCTATCACGTGCTGACTTTTTCCCATCTGAAACAACACATGTACATATGACATACACGCACAACACACACAGTACCATACCACACACACTTTCATCTCTAACAAGGCCAGAGAGCCCAAAGCAGGACCTTCTGAGACAGCCAACCAAATTTATTTCTGAGAAAAGAAAAGAAAACTTTGCTGCTGTCGGCAGCTCTGCCACAGAACTGCTCCCTGATGCCCCGGGGTTTATGCACTATCAGCTCCTTCCACACAGATTAGAGCTTGATTTTCTATGGCATACTGTTTTTTATTGCCACAACCAGCAACATTACCTAGATAGACAGACCAACACTGGGCCATTATATTTGGAGGAAATGGGATTTTAAAAGATCTCCAAGGAAGACACTTTCTTTTTTCCTCCTCTTTTTCTGTTATTATCTGCCAGAGAGTAGAGTCAAGCTGGGGAGGGGGAGGAGGTAGAATATACAGGAAGAGGCTTTGAGCCTTAAGGAAATAGAGTAATGACTATGTACCATCTAAGTCTCTCTACCTTAGAAGGGTCACACTCTCAAGGACTTGGGATGCTTTTCCAAATTTCCATCCCAAATTATATTGCAGAGTTTGGCAGAGCTGCATAAGCAGAAGACTTTGAACTCAATAATCAATTTGTAGTATCTAATGTAATGCCAGGTTAATGCCTTCTCCACCTCTGTGTTTAAGTTTTCTATTCTTAACAGCTTTCCATTAGGCTAGATCCTTTTTTTCCCCCTTCTCTTCATCCTTGTGTTGATTTCTATCCACATTCCAAAAAAGCCTCATCCAAAGTTGTAAGATTGATTTATTGCCTACGATGTCAATTCAGAGATCTTTACAGAAAGTCTTCTATCAGAGCTACTGCTAGGGCAGACTGAGCCTTGCTGAGCAACACACACACACACACACACACACACACACACACACGCATATGCACATACACACGCACACACGCACACAAACAAGGAGAATGCAGCCTTGTGTACCACTCTTTGAGAGCCATAACTCAACAACTCTCCTGTCTGAATATAGGAACCTCAACAAAACTCTCAGAGCAAAGCGTGAGCAATTACCACAGCTTGAATACAGCCCAATGCCACTAATGCCATAGATGAAGTTCTGCTTTCTTGACTAGAGAAAACAGCGTTCAAAGAACCGAACAACATTCCACCAGCACTATCAGTTCTTGACAGAGATCAAATTCCCTTGAATTTTGTTCCCCAAAGGGACACACACACACACACACACACACACACACACACACACACACACACACACACACCAGAAGCCGGCAAATCCAGGGCGGTTGGAGTTCAATATTACACACACACACACACACACACACACACACACACACACACACACACACACACACACACACACACACGAGACATATAGACATCAGAAAAGTTGCTTGCCCGCAAGCCCTACCTGAGGATGGCCGTGTCCCCCTGCCTCACGGTGATGTTGTCCGTGCCTCGGTTAAAATCCACGCTGCGAACTGGCAGTCCTGTGGGAAGAAGGCAGAGCAGTCTCAGTAGGATCAGCGGCAACTGTTTTCGATCAGGCTGAACTCTCCCGACCATGGTGGCCTCGGCGAGTTGGTCCGCGGTGGACTCGCGTGTGCGCGCTGCTGGCCACAGAGAGGGGCTCTAGCGCGCGGGGCTCTCAGCCACTGCCAAGGTTGCTCGGGCGGGTCCAGCGCTCACTCCCTTCCACTTTGCCTGGCTCTTTCCCTCGCTCAGTCTCTTTCCCCTCGGAGTCTTAACAAAGCCCTCATCAAATCCAAGCAGGGGTGGGGGAGAAAGTGGAGGAACAAATTTTCCGAAGGAAGAGTGCAAATATAAAATGCTTAATGATGAGGAGGCGACTGTCAATGGCAGGGGTGCTTCGTTAGACTCTCTGGCTGGCTGCTTCTCTGCCAGCTTCTGGGCTGAGCTTCTTCCCTCTGTAACCCACTTTCCCAGGCAGCAGGAGAGCTTGCCAGGGAGAGTAAAGAAACAGCCTCTAGCAGCGGCAACCCAGGAGCTCTCTCCCCTCCTCCCTTCCCTGTTTCTCCCTCCAGCCCCTAGAGCGTTCTCTCTCTACTCAGCACCTCCCCCCTACCCTGCTGGTTTTCAACAGCCCTGCCGCGTCATTCCCCTCCTCCCTCCCCTCAGCGTGGCCCCTTGCTTTGCACAACTGCCCCCTTCAACAACAGCCAGCCTCAATGAAAGCCTGATGAGCCTTTGGGTTGTCAGGACAACAGCTCCATCTGAGGCCTGGCTGATTTCCTTAAGAGGAGGGGATGGGGTTCAGAGGTACTGTTGTGGACAGGGAAGGGGAGATGGACTTAAGATACAGGAGGACAGGCGAAAGGTCCAGGAAAGAAGAGGGAAGGCATGGCATGAAAGAGATGCAGACCTTGACAAATGGAGCTACACACACTTGGATAGGAGGGCACACAGCAGATTGGACCAGAAAGATGAGAAGTACAGAAGAAACTGGCCTGGCTGAGTCTCAAATTGAAAGCCAAAGTTGATTTTATAGCCCTGACAAATGGCTTCCCATACTCACATGACATCCATTCTTTCTCCCCTCCTGAAGAATTTAGAAAGTTTATTTTATCTTCCCCACTTCATCCCTTCCCCCTCCTGAAACCCCCTTATGAAAGATGGATTGTCTAGGGAGTGAATGCTTGTCTTGTCTTTCCCAAGTGCCAGCCTAAGCAGCTGATCCTTGATCCCCAAATCAACCTCACTCCCCAGGAAACCCACAGGCAGACACATGAGTGATGGGTTTTGGGATTATCACTCAAATAGTACATTGCAGTTAAGGCACCATTTTCTAAGGCCACTTGCTTTTCAAAATGTTCCTATACAAGGAAGTAGACCCAAAAGTTTGTCCTTTACAAGGAGATTTAAGTCTACAGACAGCACTCTAGCAAAACCAGATACTAAAATTTGTCACTCCTACACAGAGTCAACCAAGTGGTGAGGTCGAGGTCCATAAGGGGATAACACCTTAATCACACTTTAGAGAGTCTTTCAATGCCAGACAGCTCCCTCATGGGTCAGCTGAAGACTTCTCTGTCCTTATTCAAATTGTAGCCATTTATTTTCCTACTGTTGACATCACAAGACTCACTTCTCTAATCCAAAGGAGGAACAAGTATTTAGACTCTTTCAGGGTTTGAGAGAGCAAAACACCGTCAGACCCATAGCATTCTCACGCTTGGTCTCCTTTTGGTTTCCTGGCACAAGCAACACTTGGATTTCAACTGTTTTCCCTGTCATAGCAAGGAAATTTTACAAGGGCAACTGTAAAGTCCCAACAAAAGGACTCTGAGTCATCACTGTGATTCTTCAACATCTGTAGAGGAAACCCCAGATGGGGAGGTTGCATTTGGTCTGCCCCCGCTCTGGACCATTTTCTGGTCATAAATATCCCATGTGCGCACGCGCACACACACACACATCTATGGCAAATGCATATATATATATATATATATATATATATATATATATATATATATTTACATGTAATTTACATTGTGTCTTAGGTTTTCTACTGCTTTAAAACAAACAAACAAAAATACCACCTGGGGAGGAAGGGGCTTATTTGGCTTATAATTCCACACCATAGTCTACTTTTGAAGGAAGTAAGGGCAGGAATCTTGAGGCAGGAACAAAAGCTCCTGATGGCTTGCTCAGCCTGTTTTCTGATACAACCCAGGACCATCTTGCCCAGGGGTGATACTGCTCACAGTGGTATGGGACCTTCTACACCAATCATTAAAACAAAAAATACCCCACAGACATGTCTAATGGGATACATTGAAGGAGCCATTTTCTCAGTTCAGAATTCCACTTCCCATATATGACTGAGGTCCTATGAAGCTAACTAAACCAACCAGGACATATGGTTAGCTTTTAAAAAGTAAAAAGAATAATCTAGGCAATTTGTATCAAACCTCACCAGAGCACAAGCCCTAAGGAAGCTTTCACAGTACTGGCATTTGCCTTGTATCCTAGAATTTCAAAGCATTTTTTATTTTTGGCAGCATTTTATCAGTTTAAAGGTATATGAACTATTGTAGATTATGTGAGAAAATTAAGACCTTTTGTTTTTGAAGAAGACATTTTCAAGTATTGGAATCAGAGGTGTCCCGATTCAAGGTTTATACAGTCTTTACTCTTATTTGCACTGTGAGTTAATTCCACATAAATCAAGACGTCCTCTGTCAGTGGTGACGAGCAGTCTAAGAAGCCTGGAAAGATCCCTGGCTGGCTTGTGACTTAGCTGTTGAAAGTTTGAATTCATTTTATTAGTGAAGAAATGTTTAGATAAAGTGGTTAGTTGAATCATGAGTTCTGTAAGTCTTAATGTGAATGGGAGAAAATGAGTTTAGCATGCTAAAAGGAATGATGTCAAGATCACAGGGTAAAGAACACTCTGTCTTCCCGTACATTGCAAACAGGCTTGACCATCCCTGCCAAGGATTTTTTGCTTCAGAAATAAATGATTTGTTTACACAATGACTTAGATATAGGGTATGTTCTTATGTTCTACAGTGTTCCGTTAATGTCAAAAGGTCCAATATATATATTGGACAGAGATCTAGCAGGATGCCCTAATTCCATAGACCATGATAGGTAAGTGGTATTGCCCATGGAGGACTCAGTGTATTCCTAGAGGCTCTGGGAAGAAGGATTAGACTCAATGCCTCTTGTCAGTGGACAGGATTTTGCCTGAAGAAGGGAAGAGTTTATTTTTTTCAGGACAAAGTTAAGTATGGTATCATAGTAGTTTATTATTTGTGAAAGATGCCAACACGTGACTATTAACTAATTCTTATACCAATTTCTAGCTGCTAGCATAGGGTGAGCTCCTAGAAGGTGTTTGGAACAATGTTTGACATACAATGCACAAGATAATTCACACAAGCAGGAGTAGGAATGTAGACTTTGTAGTTAATCAATCATATTTGGCAGTTTTCTCCATAGCCTCGCTAAGAAAAAGATATACTACACTAGTCAAGATTATAACCAAGATAGAAATAGTTAACCTAATTAAGAAGATAAAAACATAAGTACACATTTGCACAGAAAAAAAAAACAAGAGGATTTTTTTTGTTTTGTTTTGTTTTGTTTTGGCTTAGTTTTCATTTAATCTTCTGAACCCTCTGGGTTCTTCCAACCCCAAAGTATTCTATCCTACTCTCAGCACTCCGCCCAGAGTCCTACTGCAAGTCCCAGCATCGGTCTAGTTCCTCCACTGGGTGGAGTCTCTCAGAGGACATATATGTTGGGCTAATATCTATTTAAGTGAGTATATACCACGCATGTCTTTCTGGGACTGGGTTACCTCACTCAGGATGATTGTTTCTAGTTCCATCCATTTGCCTGCAAATTTTGGTTTCCTTGTTTTTCATAGCTGAGTAGTATTCCATTGTGTAAGTGTACCACAGTTTCCCATCCATTCTTCACTTGAGGGGCATCTAGGTTGTGGGGGCTGCTACATAAACTGTGGCCCAAACCCAGGACCACGCATTCAGTGAATCTAGACCCCTGTTCAGATCTAGCCAATAGGCAGCTCATTCTCCACGGCTGTAGGTGGAGCGAAGACTGACTCCCAACATGAACTCTGGTGCCCTTGATTTGATCACTTGGCACACAGAGGAACGGGAAGGAGGCTATCTGGGTGAGAACTGAGAGGTCTTATGGTGGGGGAGGAGTTACTTTTCTGTCAGAGGTCTAAGGGAGGGGAGTGAGGTGGAAGAGGGAAGGAAGGTGGGAATGGGAATATATAAGGTGATAGCAAGCAGGATGCAATCTGAATAAACTGTAACAAAATTTAAAAATAATAAAAATACTTCATTAGGCTTAGTCTGGTTCTTGGGGAAACCCTGGTTTAACTTAGTTGACTTGCTATGAGCATATGAGGTAAAACACCATCTTTAAAGAGAGATCACAGTTTAGAAGATCTCTAATGTAGAATGTGCGGCAATTCAGTCTAATTCAACAAGAGTTTTAGCCATGAGGCTTATTATGTAAGTCATTCAATGGAATTCACATACAGACAAAACATCGGGAACTTCTTTCTCCTATGATTGTTGAATATAAGAATGGGAGGATGGTTAGCTTTCCCATCTCACCACAGTATAAACAACAGCATTCACAGAGCAAGGGGTCTCTCAAACCATCCTCTCTTCACTCCCTTACTGAGCCCTGGTTTTCCCCCTTGTGTAATCTCCTACTTTCTTATATATCAATAGAGTGTAAACTGGATAATACATCTCACCTTCAGGGTCACTCCCCTCCAAACTACCTTGCTATTAACTCTGCTACTACTTCTTACCTTAGAAATTTCGAGAGAGAAACACATAGATGCCTTTTGGAAAGGTCTACTGGCTATTTTTTCAGAACCACCAGGTACACGCTTGTGAGCAGCTTGGCAAAAATGAACATACTTGGGTAATTTGTGAGGCAAGTATGGCTGTTAGCCATGTGAAACAGCTATCATCACCCACGTAGGATGATCTTAACTACTACTTTAAAATAACATACTGCCTTTCAAAAAGAGGCTTTAGAAGGTTCTGGCACTCTCCAGGGACAAATGCTGCAAGAAAAACAAAAACTGGCTCACATCTGAGTACTCTAAGAAGCATGGAGTGTTTATTCCTCTGTTTAGCTTGGTAAGGTAACAGGCTCACATAAAATCCAGATGCAGCCTGAAATGTACAACTAATTATTTGGCTACATTGCTCACATTTTATGCTAAACCTGTCTGTAACATTATTAATGAACCATTCTACATTTCTACAGTTGTAAGGTCTTAATCATAATAATACCATGTCTGTACTATACTTTCATAAGTAGAATTAGCATTTCTGTATGAGCTAGAAATGCAAAATTATTTTTTTTAAATCTCTCCTCAGGACCCCTGCTATCATAATCTCATTGATTTCATTATAAACTAGTAATGTTCACGTACTTTAATTTATGCTTATGGGTATGGCATTATGTTGTGACTTCTCATTGGAATCTGTTACCTTTAAATTTAACTTTACTCACATGTGTCTTCTTGCCTCAAAAAACAAGTCAGCCTCAAGTCAGTTAAACAATGTCCCTTTTCCCCTCATATTCTTCCAGTAATGTAAAACTCCTAACTCAAAATTGCAAACCACAAAAGTCAGTCTAAGGTTTGCTTTTAGTGAATGCCATAGTTCATTGTTATCAAATCAATCCTCTGCTTCTAACAATGTGGATTTTGCTCACTTGCTCTATTTTTATAGGCGTCAGTGCTTGGATGTGTCCCAGTTTTCACAAGGTCTTAGAAAGTGTTCAGCTGCCACTCGTAACTCTACGTTTCACTTCTGCTCTTGGTTGCTCATAAACATATCTGTGCTCATAGTCACCGACACACAGACACGCCGGCACACAACAGTACACACCATACCATCTTTTTATTTCAAAGAATAGCCCACAGTGGCCTTGGGCTCATCTTTTTTTCTTAGATTTTAAGCTCTGACAATATGGCCACCATCCACAAGGAGATAACAAAGTCCATGTAGTGCTGTATCTATACTGCTTCTTCTCTACCAAGATACCTTTCACACAATGGGAAGAATATTGCAGGATGTGGGAAGATGGAGAGCACAATACCTCCAGAAAAGCAAGGTGTTAGTACAGCAAAACTTGGAAGATCCTACCCTTTCTCTGAGGCTGCTGTACTGAATTGGACTTCTACCATCAGAAAAGAGGTAAAGGAGGAATGAGGAAGAGTAGACGCAGGTCCACAGTTCCTTTCTCAAAAATGAAGTCTAAACTTACTCATTCATTCATTCAATATATATTCATTGATATGGTAGTGACTTAGAGACACCAAGACTCTGATCTCATAGCATTTTCATCCTAGACACCAAAATATATATTAAACAAGGAAATGTATTTCTACCATTTGCAAAGTAAAACCTATGGAAAAGAGTATGGGTGGCAAAGTTTAAGTGGGCTACAGATATGGTGATGGAAATATACATAAACAAACCTAGCTTGAAGCTAAATCATAAAGCATGCTAAAGTAGACATGATAATATCATAAAAAGATCTCTTTGTGTTTAGAAAAATCGGCTTGTTAAAGGTACTAAAATAGGAATGCATACATTATTTCCCTTCAGGATAAAGGATGACAATAAACCTAAAGAACAGTTTATATGCATGTCGCTGTGTGTAGTAGAAAAGAAATGGAAGAAATTAAAAATTAAAAAGATATAATGAACAACTCCAAGTTTAGGAAGTTAATTTTCATTCTAGTAATATAAATGGTCAAAGGCTTGCAACAAGGGATTTAAATAATTTGATTGACATTTTATAAAGAGTGTTAAGAATACAATATAGATAATGCATTGTCTAAAAACTACAATGGAAACGGAGAATCAAACAGAAGGATTTCTTCGTTACTCAGTGCAAACTAATGGGTGACACTGAGATAAAGGGAAAATGACATCGACTAGATTGGCTCAGGATGGGAGGTCCCTCCCCAAGAGTCTGTATTCTTCCTTTGTCAGCTCTGCTTTCCTCAGGTGAGCATTTCTCCTCCCTGAATTGGTTTAATTCTGCTGTGTACCTGTGAAACGTTACCACTCATCATGGAAAAGGTGGACAGAAAGTCAAATAAACTGCCATTAATATCAGCTGCACAAAAATAAATAAATAAATGAATGAATAAATAAATAAAGTGTTCCAGTTGTTGCTTGCCAAGTGTAAATGCTGCATGCCCTTAATTATGGTTTTTACATGTTAATAGACTATCTGTATAATAAAAAGATTTTTGTTAAAGAATAATAAATGCGTAGCATGATAGACAGGTCATACAATATCTAAACTGTACTAATATGTTTTTCATATCTTTATTTATTTTCCAGGTGATAGCTACCCTGTTAAATTTGAATGGAACGCCTAGCTAAATATCTTGAGGCTACATGCCATGATAATAATGCTAATATGTTTTCTCTGGAGCTTGTTGACAATATTGAGCTGCAGGGCAAGTGTAGTGCTGGGTCATTATATTACCCCAGGAGTCCCGAAAGTGTGCATGCTTTAAAGTATCTTCTTTTCCTCTCTAGAGTATCATTTACATTCTTGGCCCTCTCTGCTTTCAGAAACGAATGTAGAAGCCTTGCTTAGAATAGAGGAAAGGAGCTCACAAGGCTCATCAGTCAGTTGCTACATATTAGAACATTTGTAAGTATTATTATTAAATATATGAACCCACCCAGTAGCAGTTACTATGCTGAGGCCAGTGACTTCACTGTTACACAAAAGTGAGGATCTTCCCTAGTGTGGTTCTCAGGAAGGAATTACATTAAAAGTCCTCCCTTGAGAGAGACAAACATGATGTACAGTTTTAGAGCAGGTCTTTCTAACAGGCTCTCCAACACAGAGAAAGGCCAAAGTCAGCGAGTACATACGTCCATACTCTTCCTTGGTTCTGATCAGCACTGAAACACAGGACAACCCAGACTACTCATCTTCAGTGAAGCCAATACAGTGCATCCATGTGAGCACTCTGTGGCAGAGAGCGAGGGGGCAGTGAACAGATACTGCGTTATGAAAGAGCAGAATCAAAGATAACAACTCAAAGAAGATAAGGCAGAGGGCTTCTTGGAGATAATGAAAAGATAGGATACCTGCAGGAGGAGATGGCAGTAAAGCCCTTTGCAGAGGTTAGCCCTGTGAACCAGCCTGGAATGAAGGATGGCGATCCAAGATCTGTCTGAAGTTCAGGGTTCTGTCTAATGAAAAGTTCTAAATGAATTGAAGAGGCGGCCGTGTTTTATCTCATAGTTAGGGAGCTATGTTAGGTTCTGAAAGAGCAAGGAGACCTACTAGCCATCTTAGTGGTAGAAAGAACAACAAGGAAGCCAATCAGAAGCCTGAGTTGAAGTTGGTGTCATAATGAGAAAGATAAAAATTATCAACCATGTACACATTTTTATTCCTTAAAAAAATGCGAAGAAGAGAAGCTCTTTGCTCAAACATCCATTAACCAAGAAGACAAGTTGTAGAAAGGCGTGTAGCAGGGGAGGGGGATATTGGAAAAAAGTTAAAGTGGAAAATAACTATTTTAAAAGTGAGGGTCATTGAAGTGCTTGACAGGCATGTTAATGAGTTTGACCTTCATTCTGTATGCAGTAGGGAACCATTAAAAACTTTGAGCAAGGGAGTGACATAATCAGATCTGTGTTTTAGGAAGATAGCTAACTGGCCACGGAGTGGGTGATACACTGGGGCAAGCTACAGTCAGGAAAGGCCTGTTATAAAGTCTCCGAAAGAGCAAGAGCGAGACATGACAAAAGCAGGCTACAGTACAGTGACAATGAGGAAAAGGGGAAGCAAAAGGCTTCAGAAGAATGTCACCTAAAAACTGATGGGAATTGTCAACTAATTGGGTATGGGAGGAAAAGAAAAAGAAAGGGCAAAGGAGGCCTCTTCCTTCTATTTTCTTTCTGCTGACAGTCTTAGCTACTAAAAATGGGAAAATGGACTTTTTAAAAAGATAATTTTTAGGGGAAATTTGGAAATTCTACTTTTAAAACTCTGGGCTAGCTCCTCAATTGATATCCAAATAGCTTGCACTCCCAGATGGTCACGCTTAGGTAGTTGTCATAGGAATGTGACATTATTTGAAGAGAGGCTGTCTCTGACGTGGAAGTCTGGCTCTTTCCCCGTAATTTTTGTTTTCCTCCCCTCTCTACTCTGTGTTTGTGTAACTTCAGCATGTTTATGTAGCATGTAAGCAAGATAATTGTTTGCTGATAATGAATTTCATTCTGACTTTTACAAATGCAAATCCTGATAGCAATTAACTGATTTCTCTTTTGAGAAGAAAAATAATCTGAACTTGTCTCCCTCTGCTGGTTATACATTGAGGTATCACGGTGCCTTATTTAACTGGAATAATAGAAAAAATAAATAAAAAACATGCAATAGCCATGTGTTTTGTGGGGTTATAGGGCTTTGCTGGTCACAGTGCAGAGCGACACATGTAATTTCATGGGTTGTCTTTACCACACAGTTCTGGGAGAGAATCACCTCAGTTGTCAGAAAAGTCACTCTGAGATTCCAAACCTGTAAGGTCACATATGAATATGGAGGAAAATCAGGAAGTGTATGTAATTAGAAAAACATCACAATGTTAAAGCTATAGGGACTCTGGGACATCTCCCTGCATGCCTCTTTACCGTTTTACAACCGAGATGGAGAGTGGATACAGCCCTTCGGAAGCACCGAGACTAGTATTCACAGACCTCAACTCCTAGACAGCATCATGTACACTATATCAGGCTTCCTGACTAATAATTGCAGGATCTTAATCTTTTGCACACCTGTCCAGGGATAGCACTACCTTTAATGATCTGGGTCCTCCATCAATTAGTAATCAAAAAATGTCCCACAGACATGCCGACAGCTGGGGCATTCCTCAGCTGGGGTTCCCTCTTTTCAGGCGTGTCAAGTTATCAGCAGAACCTAACTAGGACAAGCTTATAAGCCAATAAGAAAAAATCAAAACAAAACAAAAAAGTTAAAATACAGGCAATAGAGGTCAGTAGGAAAAAGCAAGCCTTAGCCACTATTTACATAGAGAAGGGAGCTCTCAGCCAAAGAGTGAGTTTCCAAGATCTTGGATTATCAGATGATCTGTGAGAAGGAGATGTGGCATAGAAGCCCTCACCATTACACTGCCTGGCACTATTTTCTTTTTCTCTCTTAACATTTTCTACAAGCAATAGAATACAGATGTGGCTATTTGCTCAGGATCTCGCTCTCCCACATTGTCCCATTCATAATGAATATGTTCATTCTTTCATGGATGGAAATAGAAACAGATAATAATAAGTTATACTTGTATGTGAGTGACTTAGAACTGCAACTTCTGTAGAACTATGGTTATTATACAAGAAGAATCCTAAGTTCAGTACATTTCTAATTTCAAGAGGACACTATTAATGTAAGTGTACTATAGTAACTTTATTTCTCCTGACACAAAGTATAGCTCTTTGGCCAAAATTTGTAATGATACTTTAAGATCCAAATCTTACATATGGAAATGGTGTGCATAATCTTACTTCATTAACTCATAATATCCACTTGCATAAGGAAGAGAACATCAGATACTTAGGATATGAAATTAATACACAAATCATATTCAAAATGTTTCAAAGATTTATTTTCAGTTTTGAAATTACATGTATCTGTGTTGAGTCTTTGTATATTTGTGTGGGTGCCCATGGAACCAGTAGAAGGCTTTGGATCTCAGGGAGTTGTGAGCTGCCTGCTGTGGGTGCTGGGAATTGAACTCTGGTCTTTGGCAATAGCAACAAGCACTCTTAAGTACTTAGAGATAGCCCAGCTCCTAAAAGGTTTTATACTGGTGTCTTATTTGAGTGTCAGGCATCAATTAAGAATAGAGAAATAGTGACTTTTAAGTACAGCACACACATGAATAAGCAAATACAGACATTAGAGAAAAGAACATATAGATTCTTTCTGATACATATAGTAAATATTTGCAATACCCATGTTCAAAACAATTTGTCATAATTTTCACTGAGCTTTTATTCTATAGCAGCAACACTTTAATTTATTGTCTTCTGTGGCATTCCCTTTCCCTATGAAAAGAAAGCATGACAAGTATTGATCCTGGGGTGGCCTCGGGCTGATGATCGGCTATGACAGACATCTGTGATGTTTGGAAGCAATGGGGACGGGCTGATATTCACTGTTTAGGACAGTTAAGTTAGAGGAAAGCTTTGGTCAGGAAATATCTGGCTTAGATGTGAGGACTAGAGAGAGCTTTGAGAGGTGAAAAGGTGTGTGAAAGAACAACTCAGAGAGAAAAGCACGGTTTGGAGCAGTATTGAGAGGACAAGACGGAAGTGAGACATCACAAGACAATGAAAGAGGATGACACAGGCATCTCAGAGAAGGAGGACATGATCTATTACTTCTGGAGTCAGAATACTCCTATGCATCAACTAATCTGAGAGGGTTGAATACTGACACCTGTTATAATGCTTAGCACATACAGCTTATAGGTGGGGAAATTATTTTTCTTGTGATAAATTGAGCACCTTGATATTAAGAAATGACACTTTGACAATCTACAAATTCTTTACAGTTTTACAAATTAGAGTTACATGAGTTTTGGGTTGTGGTGTCATTAGCAATAACACTTGGCTATTGCATTAAATAATAGGAATTTATTGCACACCCACTCTGTAAATGATATTCCAAAAGGACTTCAGGAATTACCCACTGTGGTCACTATGATAAGATTTGCTTGTAATAAGAACATCTGAACTTTGACAGGAAAGAAGACCAATATACAGTTTTATGAATGATTTGAATATGATATGTAATGGTTTTAAATATTGAGAAAAGCAAAGGTCAAGAAATTTCAAGCAAGTGGACAGGTCATTTTTATGTTGTATATGACAGTTAAAATGTAAGACTGTAAGATGCTGAAGTTACAAAGTGGCAGAAAAGGTCAGGTTGTTACATTCTCTGGGTATGAAAAGAGTCTTGGGACAGAATCCAAGGAATAGTGGGCAATGACAATGCAGTGTGCCATTAAGTACACAAATGTCTTCACATAAGAAAAACCACCCAGATCTCTATTCAGAGGGAAGGTTTTCTGAAAGATACAGCATCTTTTTTTGCATCTTCACAAAGAACTCATCTCAGAAAGGAAGACTAAGGAATGGGCTCTTTAAGGGTTTATATATTGATTAGCTGCAAAATTGTGTGGGAGAAAAAAAATCAAGAATGTTGCCACAGAAATAAATGCTTACAGTTGGACACCAACATCATGGAACAAAGTTGTAGGGTAGAAAAGAAAGTACACTGATTAAATATGAGGATGCAGGCTACTTAATGATATGAAATTCATTTAGATAAATTGGGTAGAGATGGATTAAAAAAGAGAGAGGAAAAGGAAAATCTGAATTTAAGGTCTTAATAGAAATGAAGTCTTTGTTTTCTTAGACAATTTTGCAAGTGGTGTTGCATATTATAGCTAGAGAGAAGGAAGGCCTGGGTCACAAATTATCTCAGTAACTCAAACAAAAACAACTGAAGTACCAGTTCATGGCAGCAAAGTGGAGAAAAATCACTGCATGATCATGACTGTAAAGGAAGAGCCAAAATGACTGGTTTATTAAGCTGATATATGACATGAATAACTCAAGGTGTCTGTGGTGTGTTTCCAAGAATCCTTCTATCCTTCATCTTGGAGTATCTAGAACTGGGTCATCCTTGATAAGCATCAGGAAGCTGATAAGCATTGGGGTGGGATGGGATGGGAAAACACCCTGGCATTGGGCTGTTCAAATTGGCTAGCAAGCTTTGTGAGAGAGAAATGTGCCAGTTAATGTGTTTCCTGTGTCGGTCACTTTCCCTAGCACCATAAAGAAACAAAAATTCTAAGAAGAGAAACCATATGATCCTTTGATCAATGAGACATATAGGTTAATGTTTATAAGTAAAATATAATTATTCTCTGATGTTCATCCTAAAAGGAATATACACATTTTAAGATGCACTTAAAATCTGAAAGGTCCCTGAACTTACTGAGGCCTTACTCACTGAAGGCTGCCTGTCATTGATATTTGTTCAGTATAACTCCAGATGCTGTGGATTGCATCTCATTCTGTATCATTCTTCAACTGTCAAATAATTCAAACACCTGAGGACATACTTGCTGATTCAACTCTCTTCATCCCTCCTCTTACCCCAACAATCTTTTACCTTTCGTTACCCAAATCTACTTAAAAATTAAAACTTCTTTATATCTTAAAGTACAATTTTAAGTATCAAATAAGGCTCCAAATAGTTTTTCTAAAGATTATTAATGAACTGTATATAAGGATTGTTAGACTTAAATTTAAATATTAAAAGAAAAATTACACATATAATAAGTAAAACAATCTTTTGTAATTTTTTATTGAGTCATACACCAGAGGTGGAAGTGTGTGTGTATGTGTGTGTGTGTGTGTGTGTGTGTGTGTGTGTGTGTGTGAATTAAAAGAAAGGGGGATGGTGCTATAAACCATACTTGAAACACTATTTGGCCTGTTATGCCAAGAAAACAGGGAAGAAGGGAAAAGGTAGTTTCTGGGATGCAACAGGGCTCTTCCTCTGTTTAGTGCAAAGTGCTTTCCCATTCATTTGTCTTCACTTGACACTTTATAGTACTCCAGAGAGCTCTTTGGAAGAAAGATGTTATAAATGTCAGTATTAAGATAATAAACATACAAACAATAATAGATACTTAAGACCTTTAAGCAGAAGGAAGATGCTGCCTGTATTCATCACTAAGTGGTTTGGATCAATACCAAAGTATGATCAGAACTCTGTGTAAGGAAGGCCTAGGGCACACCCTGGGTTCACAGCGAAATGAGAATCATCCTGAGGGCAGCTGTCTTCTCTAAACCAACTGTACCCTCCCTACCTGGTTCAAGGCTCTCTATGAACCCTAGAAACCTACACAGACAGAGGAACCTCTTATTCCAATGTGCTAGACAACAGGATTTTATTTTACTAGCATCCACATTAAAATTGGCATATGACATGACAGTGTTTGTTTAAACATGTTGGTAGTTTTTCCAGTAGCCAATACAAGTGGAATCTATCCTTTAAAGTGACTTTTTGTAATATAGGAATTAATTCACTTTGCAAATACAGTATGACTTGATATTAGCTAAGCCACATACAAAAGAAAAAAAATTACCTCTGATCACTAGCATCAACTTAGCCTCTTTAAGATATCGTTTTAAAATTAAAAGTTCGGGCTCCAAGTTTTGGAGAGATGTGTGGAAGGAAGGACATGTTTAGGGCAATCCTTAGTGTCACACATAGTTTTGGAGTTCATTTTCATATTTGATGAATGAGAATACTACAGCTGTGCACAAATGATCAGAAGATTCGCCATGCCCGACTCTATGTCCAGCCATCCAATCCTCCTGTAACCTGGAACTTAGTGCTGTGTGCTATGCTGATTCTTTATCGCCCTCCTTCCATAGGCAGAGCCAGATGGATGGAGTATTATAATGCTCTATCTGTCACTGTCTCGCTCTCCGCAGTGCCTATTCTTATCTGATACTTAGAGGGAAAAGTGCCTTTAATTTTTATGGAGAAATGTCAAATTTATATCTAAAAGATCTCTGGGTTTCCAAACAGCAAAGAAATTTAGAGTAAAGGCATATTCAACACACCACTATTTTTTCCTTGAATGTAAATTTGAAATGTTTCCTTCATAGGAAGTAAAAAATAGAGTAGGTTAGACAACTTCTCATCAGCTATTCCTGTATCCTCTACATCATGAGTTTTAAATCAAACAAGCATAATTTCACATCCCAATTTTTTCCATTGGATAGAGCAATAGCCATCACCGAATCCATGTATTTTATTTTACAACTAGAATATTTGAGGACCTGTGACTTTAAAGGTCTCACTGGGGTCATATAAGAGAACATAACAGAGCCAGCACGAGAAAGCATTTCTTTGCATCTCAATTTAGTACTCTGATTCAACTATGCTTATGAACAGACAATTTCTCTCTCTCTCTCTCTCTCTCTCTCTCTCTCTCTCTCTCTCTCTCTCTCTCTCTCTCTCTCTCTCTCTCTCTCTCTCGTGTGTGTGTGTGTGTGTGTATGTGTGTGCTTACTCTGTTTTTTAGGGCAGAATGAGTAGAATCCTCTTTACTTCCTCTTCTTTCTCTGCCTTCAACTTTTTTTTTCTGCATCAAATGCCAGATAAATCCTCCACTCAGCCTTTGTGCTCCAGCTCAGGCAAGTGCCTCTTGCTTTGGTCTCATGGAAAGCAGGACATTTCGGGAAGACAATTGTCTAACAGGTCAGAGTTCTTTGTACATATGGTTGTTCACTGCATTAGACTAGATTATGAAATTCTTTATAGACTGTAGAAATAAGAGTTATGGACTGTCTCCTTTGAAAGCATCGGTCCAGCACAGTGCCTTCCAAAGACCCTACACATTCCATGGGAGGGTCACTAATTTTTTTGTTTGTTCATTTGTTTTAATAGCAATTCAATGCTATAGGGAGAAGTCTAGAAAAATGTCTTCCTTTTCACAGTTATTGGTTTCACAAAGAGCTGTACCTCTATTATAGACACCGTATTTTACTTTACTTGAATTGCCACAGAATGTTTAGAAAGTATGACTCTAATAAATTCAGTGAAATGGTAGGGATAGAGAAGTATTGTTTTCTAAGGCAGCACTAGTAGAGACATTTTTCACTGTCATATGTTGATCCTCTTAACCTGACATTAGCTACTGAACTCTTCACTCTCCTTGTGTGAAAATCGCATTTTGCATCCCTTCCTGCTATCCCGTTAAGGTCATCAGACACAACATGGGATTTCAGTACTCATTTTAAACAGGTGATGCTTCAGCTAATGACCCATTCTGTAGCCTGAAGATTTTCCTACTGGTGAATTTTTGTACCAACACATATATTCCTAGAGAACTGCAACTATATTATTTAAAAAAAAAATGACAATTTCAGAATTCATGAATGAGACCTTTGCAGAAGAGACTACATGGGGTCAGCCATCTGGTTGAAGTGTTCCTCCAGTGGCAAGTAGAAGATAATTAGCTGCAAGTAGTGGAGAATTAGTTAAGCTAAGTTGTATGTTCAGACATCTTTAGGCAGAGAGCTGAGAGGCCTTGAGTAGCAGGCATGTAAAGGTTAGCACGCAGTTGGCTCTCTGTCAGCACGTACAACCCTGCCTGTGCTGTCTGCTCTACTTTCTCCTTGATTTCTTCCATCTTCCCTAAATTTCCAAGTTATACCTGACTTAACTTCCACTGTCAAACTTTTTTTCTTTGCAGCCTTTCATTAAAAAGAAAACCAGCCAATTATTCCTTTTTCCATTCTCCTTGCAGCCCTGTGACACACACTGAACAATAAAAGGAAGAACTGTATACTTTCCAAGTAACTAATATGTATATTTAAAGTATTTTCTGGTTTTCTTTGTTGTTCTTAACGTTCTATTTAATTTTGACTTACTCCTGAATAGGAGTACTTGAAAGTGAAAATTGTAAATTAACCCTATGTAGTATTTATTTATTTCAATAGGTTTTATTTATTCTTTGACAAGATACATACAATGTGCCATGATTCTATAGATGCTCAGATCCATGTTCGTTCCTCCTCTCCTTCTTCTGCCAAACAAACTCATGCCCCTCCCACCTTCCTGTACTCCATCACTCCTCCTTCTGTAATCCGTGGTGTCCAGCTTGGGCTGCCTGCTGGGTTGTTAACCTGTCTTACTGACTTGATCTTGCCCAAGTATCCTTGTCTGATGCAAACTCATGAGTTAAATGAACAAGTGATTTCTAATCCAACAACCCTTCTCCAAGATCCAGCTCTTATTTTCTTTTATACTCTTCTTCAGCGGTATTCTCTGAGCCTTAGGTTGGCATGGCATTTGATATAGCGATCCCATTTAGGGATAAAACCAGCATCTTATACTCAACTCTGACCAGTTATGAATTAACACATTAGCTGATGATCATCACACAAAGAAGCTTCTTTAGAAAAGTCTGCAAGAAGCACTAATCTACAAGTATAGCCATAAGTATTTAGGCAGTAGTTAGATAATGCATCCGTCTAGCCAAACAACAGGAAGCAACCATCTAGCCACCTTCCACGGCCATGAGTTTTTCAGCCTTAGACTTTGAACATGCCTAAAATAACAAGTATGGATTTTGTTCTGTAGAGCACATCTCAAATTCAATCACAAGGCAGTTGCTTGCCTCTACCATATTCATGCCACTATTGCACCAGTAGAAATTTCTTGATTGGCAGGGCAATATTGTAGTATTCAGGACTCATTGCAAAGTAAAACTACTGATAGTTTACAAAGTACCTGCTTTAACTATGAAAGGCAGCCAATGTCCAGGAGGTTTTCCAAGTATTCTCTGGTGATAGCCTCTGTTGTTTTGAGACTCTTGGGCCTTCTTGACCAATAACTCATAGATGGGTAGCCCAACTTGGGGCTTAGATATTGATTTAATATCCCATATCTCCTGGGGTAAGTACTCTGTAAAAATTCAGGTTGTATATACTCAAACTTTTAAAAAATTTTTTCAAGATTGATTTTTGTTTTTATTTATGTGTATATGTGCCTGTGTGTTTGTTCTGTCCTATGTTTGCAGGTGCCTTCAGAAGTTGGAGGAAGTTATTGGATATGCTGGAATTAGAGGCAGTTGTGAACCATTAAATATGTGTTCTAGA
Source organism: Acomys russatus (assembly GCF_903995435.1). NCBI lineage: Eukaryota > Metazoa > Chordata > Mammalia > Rodentia > Muridae > Acomys > Acomys russatus. The sequence goes on along the minus strand of NC_067144.1, from coordinate 25,182,060 downwards.
AGCTAAACTGTGGTCTTATGGAAAAGTAGGAAGTGCCTTAAATTATTGAGCCATCTCTCTAGTACCTACACACACACACACACACACAGAGAGAGAGAGAGAGAGAGAGAGAGAGAGAGAGAGAGAGAGAGAGAGAGAGAGAGAGAGAGAGAGAGAGAGAGAGAGAGAGAGAGAGAGAGAATTGTTTGGAGCTAAGAACCTTATTTAATTTTGACAGAGGAATAAAAAGAAGCCCAGGGTGATGCTAAGTGCTCAGAAAATTTTTGATGAAATCAAAGTCCTTGCCCTCAAGAACATCACACCATAGTGGATAAGACACAAGTAGCAATTGAATTCTGTTTATGTGTGACCTCAAATTGAATTTCAATTTTTTTGTTTTATTCAAAGTTATTGGCTCCTGAAGATTCAAGAATTTCTTCTCTGCATTTTGATATATTTATGTGAGACAAAGAATAGAATATTAAGCAGGAATATTAAATGTGGGAACATAAGGTAATCTTTGTAGTCCTTCATTAAAACTGGCACAGGCTTTGAAGACTTGAGACTTCAGCTAGAAGGGGAAAATTTGGAGAGGTTCTAAAGCAAAACCCCCAAAACTGATTAAAGCAGTCAGAAAAATTAGCAGATGTTCATCTGTTAGGAGCCAAGCAGAAATTGTTGCTGGATCAAATTAGAGTTTGCCCAAAGGCTTTGGGAAAACAGTCTTAAAAGTTAGTAATTTTCAACTATGAATGTCAGCTAGAGTTTCATTTTCTTAACACTGTCTTCAGAAACTCCTGACATCTCAGTCTTTTTCCAGCCCTCTTATAAAGGGTTCAGCCCGGCTTTGTCTCTAACTCCTTCTCAGTAGAGGCAGGCTGTGATTAATGGTCCTTACTTCTGCTCTTCCACCACTTGCACTCAATAGTGCAGTAATAATCTCTAGCCTTTCATGGTACCCTCCTGTCAGTGTCATATTCTTCCAACATGCGCTAGCTGAGAGCTAATACTGAAGTCCAGTATCTTAGGGCAAAACCTAAATAACCAAATAGTATCTATCCTTTCTTGTCCTCCTGTAAATCTTCAAAATTTATTATTATTATTATTATTATTATTATTATTATTATTATTATTATTGTATCAGATGACTTTTATTTATAAAAACAATGCTTGACTAAGGTGGGACTGACATATTGTGAAGTCAACATACTTAATGTATATACATCAATAGGTTTTACTAATACTGTCTAATACCCAAATCACCTCTATTTAGTCAAAATAATAAACCCTTCTAGTGTGGTAATATTTTTTCTTGGGTATATTTACCATTCAATTAAATTACTAGAGTAGAAATATTTCTGTTTATTCTGTGTATTCCTATTATGTAATTATATTTATGTATCTTTAATAGATGAATTACAGAAATATTCATATGTGTACATGGATGTCTGTGACATATATACATGTGTGTGTATGTATACATATATGTGTGTGTGTGTATGTGAGAGAGAGAGAGAGAGAAAGAAAGAGAGAGAGAGAGAGAAATATTTGACTACTTGTAAAAGAACCTAAAGATACATGAGTGTCAATTTCACTTACTCATTCTTTTTAAAAGATACTTTTGTTTATCTTTTATATACAACCATAAATAGCTGATTTCCCAAGATATTCAGCCATAAAATAGAGAAATTTTATCCAAATGTCTATCCATACTTCTCAGTTAGGATTATTTGCTTTAAATCAACAGAAGTGGCTGATACAGAAGCTTGTTTATATAAATATTCTGAATATTTACATTATAAATTTTCTTGCAACTATACGAGAATATTTAACATTATTTTTCAGAGACCAATCATTACAGCAACCACATACAGGTGAGGGATGTTAGAACACTCCTAGATAAATGCTCCCCACACCACCATCAATTTACATTTCTCCATTTTCTCCCACAAATCTGTTGATCATCATCTGTAGAACACTGGGCAAAGCAAAACATGGAAAATTACATTTCTGCTTTACAGAAAAGTTAACAATATTCAGGATTTGCCCAAAGCTTAAAAATTCCAAGTAATAAAGACGTGTTTATGAGGCTCAGGAAAGAGTTGTAGGAACTTTTTATAAAATAATTGTTTAGAAATGTTTCACAAAATCCTTCATAGAGATGAAAAGCTCTATGAAAAAGACACAGGAATTCTGTTACCATAAATGCTCCTTTCTTCTTGTCTGGGAGGTACTGACTCACTTGAGGATATAAACAGCTTTTTACAGGTGTGGACAACTAAATATAGATCTTTACAAATTTTACTGAATTTTTGGACAAAACAATGAAAGAATGGGAGAAACTTCAATATATGGACAAGATCAGACTAAGATTATATCCCTAAAGATTTATTGTGCTTCATTGGATTATTTGCTGTTGTCATCAGCCACCATTATATACCAAAGGATATGAAAAGTTCAGACTTTCAGCTCAAGTTATTTTTTGACTTCCCGCCCCTCCCCCCTACTAGTCGGCTTCTAAGTGTTCTTAGCCAAGTATTGATTTGGGAGACATTATGTCCCCATGAGCTCTCCTTTCTTTTATGATGATTATTATTTCAAGATGCTTGTTTTCAGATCAGTCAATAATAAGCTATTTTTCTATTTGAGGTACCTTTCTAAAGAGAACTTAAACTTGGCTTAAGAATATTTGAATCTCAGAACCAAGGATAATATTGTTAGAACAAGTCATGGCATGACATTCCTTCATTTTCCAATATAATTTCACAAATTCTCAGATTTTTAAAGAAGAGGACCCATGAGCACAATGTAGAGTAAGCAAAGAAAATATTCAGAAAGGAAGAAAGCTTTAAGCTGCTTTTATACACTGACGGTGCATTTTTTATTTCATTGGATAAGAATCATATTGATATTGTAATTCCATTGAGATTTTTTTTCAGGGTGTCACTCAGCTACTGACAGATAAAGGATTCAAACCAATCTCTGGGTCTTCTTCAACACATATTTGTACCTCATATTGCCACTCTTATAATACTTTCTTCCATGTTGTCAGTCTATTCTCTTTTAAGAAATTTCCTATTTATCTTCCATACACACTATATAATTATGCATACATTATCTCTTTATTCTGAGACAGTCTACCACTCATAAGTGTAGCAATAATTTAATTTGTTTGAAAACCCAGTTATGTTATGTGAGTATGTTTTTGTTTTAATCCTAGGTGTGGGATATGGGGCTTCTTCAGATTATCTACAGCCTTTAAACTATGATTGTCTCACGCTCTAGGAGGGGCATGACTTTGCCAACTGCAGATAGTTTACCTTTGTAATTCTGGGGACTCTGCAGAGGGTATATCAATGCCAGAGTCTCAAGAGAGACAGTGACTGCTGATGCTACTTTTGATGTTTGCTGGATTGTTGGATTTCAGGATTATTGCATTGTTGCATTGTTGGTTGCTGGTTGGAGATACCCTAGTGAAGATGACTGGACTTTCCCCAAGAAACCCCATGCCTCTAATCAGCATGAAGCAGTCTAAAGAGACCTATACCACCTTTACCCACTAAACTTCTTTCTTGTCTACCTACTTTTGGGAGGTTGGAGGGGATTCTGATAAAGAAGGGTAGCAGATATAAAAACATAATAAAGTAGCAAAAAGCCTGGCTACATGAAGATATGGAAGATCACTATGTTAATATTGTCATCTTCTATAATGACACAATTTTATTCACCAGATTTAGATTTCATGCTCTCATTATTTTAGTACAAACTTATGTATTCTTATTAAGATGACAGAAAATTTGAAGTCTCAAATATGAAATGACTTGCCATATGATGCCCTTATTTAGAAGCACTCACAAGTGTGCAGTCCTGTTTCTTTCTGGCCCTTATGTCCATTTCACCACCACTGAGCACATTTGTACTGGAGGAGGGGGACATAGTCTCATACCCACCTGCAGAGGTGAGTCAACTGCTTTCTCTGGACATTTCAAATGACTTGGTTCCTTACTAAATCAGCCATGCATACACTTGCAAATGGCCAATTCACCTTGCCAACCTCAACATCAACCTGCTGGAGCAAGACCAAATGGCCAAGAGCTGCTCTGAAAAGCTTTCTCAACAATCCTTATGGATGATTACCCTCTTGTGACCAATGCCATTACCTTGGTGATGTATAAACCTTTATATTGTTGAAACATTTTGAACACAATTGATCCTGTATTGACTCTAATCAATCAGTGGTATATATTCACTACCAGTAGATTCTTGTTTATGTAGTCATTCTACCTATGTTAAAATAGACCTTTTTGGGTACAACTCAGTGTAGTATTCTAGCAAACACACTGAGTCACTCTGTGGTGCTTGAATTCTCTACCTTAATGTTTAGACTAATGAAAATAGGAGGTTTTAGGTAAGACAGAAATCCAATACGAAGGTATTAGTCCTCTATATAAAAAATGATAATGTTCCAAAGAAAGCACGTTGTCTAGCAAAAGCATACATGTAACGCTAGACAACATGCTCATGTATGTATGTATGTATGTATGTATGTATGTATGTATGTATGTATGTATGTATGTATATACATAATAGGTAAAGGATAGATAGCATAAATAAAGAGAATCAATGAATGATAAATGACTGGCAACTAGACTAGAGATACATAGCACTATTTTCATCAAAAATGTATATATAAGATACTTTATTATTTATTTTCTAGTTTAAGGAAGACACATTAATGATAATGATACTAGTAAAGTCCCCAACTAGTTCTTTTTGTTATAAAGCTAATATTCTCTCACCCACAAAGTAGAAATATTGGGAGATTAAAGAAGTTAACTGGAATACATATCGAAAGGTAAAGAGCATTGTGGAATGAGCAACTTGGATTTCTATTGAAAACTAGTGTCTTTAGGAGGCATGACCCAATCCCATTCCTCTGTTTCAATACTAGGTCATTGCTCACTAAGGCTCTGTGCCCATGAGCATCTATGAGATGCCATTTTTTCATATGAGATACCACTTATGGTGAGCTTCTTTGTGTCTAGTTTGCAAAACCAGTTGAATCCTGAAGGTAGTTTTCTTTCTCTACTATAAAAAGAGTTTTTGTGGGTCATGGGTGGTTGCTTTCTCACTGAGCTTTTAAAAGAAGAGAGAAAATGCCTTCAGTTTGCTGGGAGCAAAAATATGTTCTTTTTCATCTGAAACCATTACTTGTATCACTCTAAATATTACTGCGCATCCTACAAGTGGCTTATCATCATATCTATTTGCAACAGCAAACTGAATGTATTAGTAAAACCTCTTCAGACCACTGGAGCCTAGCAGCCCAGGGAAGCTTTGGGGAATAAAATATCTGACAGCAGGTGGCCTGGGTAGACCAGCTGTGTGGCTGCACATAGGAACTGCCACTTAACAAGTTAGGGCAGCCTGTTCCTGTAGCTCATGTGGAGTTGGGCACAATTCTATTCCCTTTAGACACCCAGGCTTCAGGGGGAAAAGCAGGCATTTCATCATGCTCCGTGTCTCTCTCTCTCTCTCTCTCTCTCTCTCTCTCTCTCTCTCTCTCTCTCTCTCTCTCTCTCTCTCTCAAATGTGATTTTAGGTTATACTTAGAATGGTTTCATGTGCCAGAGTAAAAATGTTAGTGCCAGGAGATACTAGACCATTGACCCAGAGTCCGTATGTCAGTAGTCTCATTGCTTTTTAGGGACATGGTCAGTTACCATGGTAACAAGCAGCCAGAGCTTATTAGTGCTTGTTAGTGTTTAAAAGGTGATTTATAAGCATATAAATAATTGGCAGCTCGTTAACAGGTGGGGCTTCTGAACTCAGCTGCCTTTGGCAATTATCTGCAGGATTCAAGAGTTGTGCTGCTGTCCTCTGCAGCTGCCTGCCAGCCTGGCTGGCTCAGAGATCATCAACCTTGAAAACAAGGCAAAGAGGAAACAATCCATTAGTGGGGTAGGTGGAGCAGTTCCTGTGACCCTCACTGGTCCCTCACCTAAAGCAATGTACCCGAACAGATGGGAGGGAGTAGGGGTTGCACATTTTCAATTTCTCCTTCTGAAAATGCACATACTCTCTCCCCTGAACCCTTGTTTCTTGGAAAATTCATTAGGAAAGGAGCCAGAATTACATGTAAGTGGTTGTTTGTATTAGAAGACTCCCCTGACTAAATAAATATACCTTCCTGAACTAGGAGCCATAGGCATTGAAAATACATCAGAACAGGTACTATTGTCAGTAAACTCAGGTATAATCTATTTCTGTCTATCATCTGTTTATCTATCTATCTATCTATCTATCTATCTATCTACCTACCTACCTATTTATCATCTTCCTCAAATAACTGTATTTTGTTTCTCTGTGAGAGATTTCAACTAAATTGACAATACTATAACTCTTTTTACCAATTGAGAATAAAAATTAGCTAAGCTGTTTGGAGGGCTTATTAATTACTTTCCTGTTACAGTGATAAAATATCACGAACAAAACAACACATAGAAGAAAGTTTATTTTGGCTTATGTGTCAGAGGGTTAGATTCTATAATGCCAGGGATATCATGGCAGGAAACAGTAGGTGTGGTGGCAGGAACAGGAAGTTGAAAGCTCTCACCTTGAACCATAAGCACAAAGTAGAATGGCCAAACAAGAAGTGGCGTGAGGATTAAACACTTAAAGGCTGACCACAGTGATATATGCCCTCCAGCAAGACCACACCAACTAAGTCTCCCTAAGCACTGCTACCATCTGGGGACCAAGTGTACAAATGCCTGAGATTATGCGGCATTTCCCAAACCTGTTGGGAAAGAATAAATAAGGGAGATAAACAGAGTGGCTTCGCATGACTAACAGGACTAAGGACCATAACCTTGTTATCAGTCTTACGAGGGAAGCTGTTGGGTGGTAGAACTTGAATCCATGGCTTCATACTTGCTTAGCAAGCATTTGACTACTGAGATGTTCCCCACTAGGTGATTATTTTCATTACTAGACAGAGCCAAAATACCATGAAAAGGCCTAAATAAGCAGACTTTATGTGCTTTAGAGTTTTTGAAAGTTTATAGACAACAATTTTTGTTTTGTTTTGTTTTTTGAGACATAGTTTCTCTGTGGAACAGCCATGGCTATCCTGGACTCATTTTGTAGACCAGGCTGGCCTTGAACCCACAGAGATCCACCTGTCTCTGCTTCCCCAGTGCTGGAATTAAAGGCATGCATCACCAAGGCCAGTGACAACAATTATTCCAATTCAAAATTTCTACTTACTATTAACACAGATAATACTTAAATATACCCAATAATTTGAAAAATATTTTGAAATTATAATATGATTATATCATTTCTGCTTTCACTTTCTTCACTCCAAAACTTCCAGTATATCCCCACAACTCTTGCTTTCTTCCAAACTTATGGCTTCTTTTTATTTAATTGTCATTATATGCACACACACACACACACACACACATACACACATACACACATACCCCACACACTTTTTTCTCTGTCTTACATTTATTTATATAATCTCTTTACAGTCTGGTCCTAACCCAATCCCTCCTTTTCTCCTAGTCCCACCTTCAAGCCCCCTCACCCCACCTCTGCTCACCTTCTTAGGGAAGAGGAGGACCTCCATGGTTACCAACCCTCCCTGGCACCCCAATTTACAGCAGGACTAAGTTCATCATCTCCCACTGGAGCCAGGATAAATGAAAAGGATTCAGAAGCAGACAATAGAGTCAGATACAGCCCCTACTGCCATTGTTAGGGGACCCATATGTTGAGCATGCTGCACATCTGTCCATATGTATAGGGGAGTCTAAATTCAGGCCATGTAGGCTCTTTGTTTGGTGGTTCAGTCTCTCTAAGCTCCTGGGTGCCTAGGTTAGCTTATCCTGTATGTCTTTTTGTGGTGTCCTTGACCTCTCCTGCTCCCTCTATCCTTCCTGCCACTCTTCCACAGAACTCCTGGAGCTCAGCCTATTGATTGACTGCACGCACATATTCTTAAATGCATAAATACCTGCTTAGCCTGCATAATGGTGTTTGTAGGTGTAGGTTTTCAGGGCTGACCATTTGGTGTTGGATAACTAATGTGTGTGCTCTGTCCTGGGGAAGACAATATCCCATTCTACTCATTTCTTAGTTGCCAATACTGCTTTGTCTAGGGTTCCCTTTTCAACATCTAATATTTATCTACAGTTTTGGACTTTAGACTGGTTTGAAAATGCATGAATTCTATCTTTAACTCAAGCAGGAAAAAAAGGAGAAATGCATGAGTTCGTCTCTTTAATCTATAAATTATTAAATACCAGTTCTTAGTATAATAACTAATTTAATCTCAGGTACATGAGGAAAGGAGAAAAATAGAACAGCAAATAAAAGCTACAATAGGAGTAAGAATTATTAAAACTCTGGCGAGAAAAGACTTTGGAGAGAAACACGAAGGGGGAAATCTAGAGACTAAAATGATTTCACTGCAGGTTTCTGTGGTTCATTTCTTTCACTTTTAGAGAATCTAAAAAGCCTGTGACAAGTCAGCCATCCAGCGCTTCCTAAAGGATGAGGACATGGAAAGGTGTCTACGTGCTGTGCCTCTTCACAGATCAGATGATACCATTATCACCTTTTCATACATAAGGAAACACAAATGCTAAAAGGAACACCTGCCCAAGGCTACGTACACCAAGAAGCAAACTCTAGACAGATTTGAGATTTGAAAACAGAATATTCTCCTGTTTTCTTCCATCCCAAGCCAAATATAGATGGAGTGATAGTCCATATCCATTCATGAAACAGTAAAGTTGTAAGAGAATACAACTCCTAGTACAGTAGAAAAACAAAGATAGTTAGCTACAAAGTCAGCTCCCTTTGAACAATCAAAACAGTGACTGTCCAAATGACCAATTTTATAGGTAAAACGATTCAAAAGCCTTTTCATGGTTGGTTGGCAGGAAAGAAACACCACCACAAACAAGGTAAATAAATAAAATCTTTAACAAAATCTAAATCCTGCATATGCAGTGATAAGAAGGATTAGGTTCCAAGCCTCCAAGCACAGTGTAAATCTGCCATACTGCCAAAATGATGTCGGACCCTGTCCTCAATGGTAAGTGCTGTTTACAAATGTCAAAGGCAAAGAAAGAAACCTCAGAGGGAGAGTTGAATAGGCAAAGCACAGCTGACTTTCATGGCAACAAAACCATATTGTATGGCAATATAATTCTTGATACATGTCATTTAATATTTGTCTAAATCCATAGGTTGTACAGTGCAAATGTGGGCATGAATGTGAACTATGGACTTTGAGTGTTAATTAATTGTCAAAAGAGGCTTATTAGCCATAACAAATGTGTCACAATCTGTGGGTGTTACAAAATGAGGGTACTGTGTGAAGAGGAACAGCAGGGGTTCTATGGGGTCCTCTGTAATTCTAACCATGCTCCAGAAAATAAATTAACCAATGACATATCTTTATACTGCTGGGGAAGTATTAAGGTTTATTTAAAAGGAATGAGCCTAAGGGTTTTCTGCTCTTGGAGAAAAAAGAGAATTTTTTTTGAATATGGTATAAGTTGGGCAGTGACTATACCAAGTTGGTAGCTGAGCTCAGCAGTGCCATTTCTGTGGTAATGGCTTTAAAGGAACAAAAGAAGTGACACTGAGGGCATTATGGATTCTGTCATTAAAGTTTTAGAAATCCACGAAGGCCAGGGTTTGTGTGACAGGATCAGAGTCCCCACAAGTAGGCTCCAAAAGGCCACAGAATGAAGATGCAACCCACAGTGAACCCTAGGTTGTGGTAAAGACTTCAAGATGTTGGCAATGTCCCAGAGCCTTGAGACATTTATAAGGAAAGTTACAGAAAGTTGATGGAAGCAGCCCCAGGGAGAAACCTGTGTTGCACACAATAAATCTGGAGGAATGAAACTATTTGAATCTTCGTAACTTAAACCCTGATATAAGACATAGAAGTACAGGAATTGAAATGGGCTTTTCTGCACCTCAGTCTTGTTTTGTCTTTTGTCTTTTGCATTTTCCACTAGGCTCCAGTGCTCTTTTTTGAATGGGAATACACATTCTACAACATTGTATAGTGGAAGTTTGTGACTTGATTGTGATTTTACATGGGGGTCTTAGTTAAAAAGTTACCTTAATTCTCAAAACTAATTTTGGAAGTTGAACAGTGATGAGACTGTTAAACACCGCAGAAACATTTAGAGTTGTACTAAATGCATTTTATGTCATGGCATGGCTAGGATCCTTTGGGATCCAGTGAACAAAGGTGATCATTTGAATGAGGTTTATCTCACATAGACTCATGCAGTTGAGCACTTGGACAAAACTTGTCCAGACAGCATTCTTCTTCTGATACCATCCCATGCCTTTTCTACCACGATAGGCTCTATTCCTCTGGAAGCACAATGAAGAAAGTTGGATATTTTTTTCATTAAGTTGCTTTAGGTCATGGCCTTTTTTCAAAGCAATAGAAAGGCAAACCAGCATAGTGGTTGTATTGGATTCAAACTAATGCAATCTCTTAATTTGAACTATGCATTTGGGAAGTTATTAGCCATATGAGACCATTTAAATTAAAATTAGTTAAACTTATATTAATATTAAAATTTCAATTAGTTCTCAAATCATTAAAAAATGACTGATTCATCAGGAACTCATAATAAATCATATATATGGTAAATATATATTAAGTAGGATAAAAATATAATATATAATGAAATAGATCAATCTGGGTTTATAATGAAACATTTTAAGTAACATGTTACCACAGAACTGTGTAAACATATTGCTACACTCACAACATACTAATTGTAGGTTCACATAGATTTATTACTGAGTAAATTTGGAAATGAAAATATTAAAAGCATAAGGCTTAAGACCAGACAAAATATATCTTCTGGTACTACTTTTTCATCATAGGAATCCATAATGACAAAAACCGTCAGTAGTTATTAGCCATATGACACCATTTAAATTAAAATTACTTAAGCTAACGTTAATATTAAAATTTCAATTAGTTCTAAAGGAGAATAATACATTGGGTTTGAAAGATATAGACTAATTCTATCATTAAAGAAATACTGTTTAGAGAGCACTTCTTTAGAAAAGCTAAGATAAAAACAACATAAAGGCACATGTTAAGTGTTAAAAGAAATAAATAAAATCTATAATTTATCTAAAAGAAAATAAGAAAATCACAGAAACAATCAAGGGGTAGTAAACAGAGTTCAAATATGAACATAGTTAACATAACTCAAAACATGTGAACATTTAATTAATTATTAAAGGGATACATTCTACGAAGTTCAAAAATTTCATGAACACCATACACACACACACACACACACACACACACACACACACATGCAAACACTGCTTTTGTAAGAAATACTTTTTAATACATAAAACAGAAGTTTGGTGTAAAATATGAAATATATTAAATATACTACTGATACCCTAGATTAAGAAACATACCATTTATATAAAGATCTGTTATGTTAGATATGGAATCCAAACATCAGGATTAAAACTTATATATAATTGTAGTACTATCAAATAATGCTGGATCCGAGACAAAGAATAAAGCTGGAGAAAAATGAGAATCACTTCATAGTTGTGAAATGAATGATTCATCAAGAACTCATAATAATTCATATATATGGTGAATATATTATATATGGTGAATATAATATACATATATTGAAGTAGACAAACCCAGTTTTATGATGAAAGACTTTAAGTAACATGTTACCACAGAACTGGGGGCATGTGAGGCTACCCTACTACATATTCTTTGCTAGTGCATATAGATCCATCATAGAGTACATTTTGAAATGATAATATTTTTTAAATTTAACATTTAAAATCAGACAAACTATATCTTCTGATATTACTATTTTGACCTAGGAATCCATAATGACAAAAAGTACATAGAAAGCCCACAGACATTCGAAATGGAAATATCTTAGATGCCTATCAATTGATATATGGATAAAGAAAACATTGTTCATTTACACAATGAGATATTATTCAGCTGCTAAGAAAACACCTTTATAATATTAGCAGGTAATTGGATGAAACTAGAAAAAAATATTCTGAATGGGATAACTTACATAGAGAAACATTGCATGTTTTTTTCTCATTTCTGAATGTTAGCTTTGAGGCTTTTGATAAGTATGTCACACTTGGAATACCAACAGAGGTCCGGAATTTAGGAAGGGGCCACGGTGGGGTGTCTTTCAAGGGTGAGGAGCCAGAACGGAATAGTATAAAAGATTAAAGGGGACATGTGGAACTGGAAGGCATAGGAAGATATGTGGCAAGGAGTAACTTATACTAAAGGCTTCTTGAGATGCCCACATGGAAACCTACTACTCTAGAAGCTTTCTAAAATAAATGCAAATACAAAAAGAGGTTTAGTAGAGGTATCTTATACTGAGGGGATAATATCCTGACTAGATAGCTCATGTTATCAAACACAAATCCCAGTACAAGGAATTGGTTACCCACTTTTATATGGTTGGCAAATTAGTCACATAGACAACCCCCCCCCCCCCCCGCGCAAAGCATTAGGCTACTGCTAATAATAATGGCTACTTTCAGAACTTAATGATAAAATCCTAGTGCTGAAGACACTACATACTTAAGCCATTGAGCATAGAGTAATTAAACTGGCATGCACATAGACGTCTCAAAATTACTGGTTAAATTTTACAATACTGAAAAGTCTATGAATACTTTTGAGGGACAAAAGTTATCATCGGTTTCATCCAGTTATGAACCCTGAAAACTACAAAGACTGTCCTGACAAGATATAGCCACTGGCACAATATTGACACAAATGTTATGGGAGTAAGCAATTATTTTCTGAATGGATCTAAACCCTGTTCCATGAGATTAAATCCCTCTGTTAAAGGTGCCAAGAACCTGAAGGTTCTTGGTCATAGGTCATAAGTCCTGTAGGGTAACTCAAAGTAATGATCCTTAAATTGGAGGGTATTCAAATGACTCCTACTGACTTATTGCCTTACCCATGGATAAGAACGTTCTCAACTGTTACCAGAGATGCTTCTCTTTGTAGTACATGGCAATTAATAGGGGACACACTGCCCACCCCCAAATACCCCTTAATTCAATATGCAAACAATAAGAGAGAGATAGGAGAAAGATTATCGCTAAATTAGAGACACATAGCACACTTTTTCCAGAAATGCTGAGGGATCTTCAAGCCAGAGAGAGTGGGAAGATTGTGAGAGCCAGAGGTGATTGACAACATCAAGACAACTCTGTGTTCCAAATATAACATGGCCACTGCATATAAGCTCACAGCAATTGTAACAGCCTGTACAAAATTTATATACCCTCCATCCACCCAAAGGTGCCTTGGTGGTTTGACAGCCCTTGGAGGCTTCCCCTTCTCTGGAGGGTGGAGTGGAATCATGGGGATAGGGGTGGGACTAAAAGGGGAGAAGGGAGGGGTATGGCATCTGGCAGTAAAGTGATTAGAAAGAAAGAAAAGAAAGAAAGAAAGAAAGAAGAAAGAAGAAAGAAAGAAAGAAAGAAAGAAAGAAAGAAGAAAGAAAGAAGAAAGAAAAGAAAAGAAAGAAAAGAAGAAAAGAAAAAGAAAGAAAGAAAGAAAGAAAGAAAGAAAGAAAGATGCCTTTAATCCCAGCACTAAGAGGCAGAGGCAGGCGGATCATTGTAAGTTCGAGGCCAGCCTGGTCTAGAAAGTTAGTCCAGGACAGCCAAGGCTACACAGAGAAACCTTGTCTCGAAAAACGAAAAAAAAAAAAAAAAAAAAAAAAAGAATAAAGGAAGGAAGTTCAACACAAAAGGGAAAAGGTGAGTAGAAATTTCCCCAACTAACACTTGTTATCTATAGAGAGCAGATGGATTCAGTATGGAACTCTACCAGACCTTCAAAGAAGAATTTACATCAATACTTATGAAATAATTCTGTAAAATTGAAGGAAGAAATAGAGTATTTCCGTGATACCAAAACCAGGTAAAAATACAGCAACTATGGAACAGAATTATAGGCAAATCGCCGTGATGAAAATAGATGTAAACATTCTTTTTTTTTTTTATGTAAACATTCTTAATCAAATACTTGCAAATCAAATTAAAGGAGATATCCTAAAGAGTGTTTACCATATGAATCTGGCTTCACTTTAGACATGCAGGGGTTCTTGAACCTATGTAAACACAATTTGTCACATAAATTTACCTAAGTAATAAAATCACATGACCTCTTCATCTTCAGGAAAGAGCTTTGACAATATCCAACATCCCTTATGTTAAAAACCATGAAAAGACCAGGGCTGAGGAAATATATTTCTGTATATAAAGGTATACTGCATATCTCGAAAATCATTTAAAATCTATATTTAAAAGATAATATACTAAGTATATCCAGAGGACTATCCGAAATCAAAGTCAACTGAGATATCAAAAATGTTTTATCCTTCCATGATTTCTAAAGCATGGCTCAGTTGGGTACACTCTTCTCGATTTGCAATTTTTCCTTTAGTATCATTACTCTCTTGTGCCACAGGATCCTGGCATGTCAGGTGGCCACCGAGGAGACTGCTATCAGTTACTGAGGACTAACTTATATGCTATTTGTTTCCTTTTTCCTACTGTCATTGAAAACCTTCATTTTTCATCTTTGTGAGCTTATTTGTAAGGTATTTCTGAGTAGACTTGGCTGACTTAAGTCTGACTGGAAGTTTTTGATCCTCTCATCCACAGATGGTTTAATTCTTCTCTAGGCCTGCAAGATTTGTGTGTAATGATCTCATTAGTAGTGGCTCTCAATCTGTCAGGTAGAACTCTTTGGTAGTCTAATGATCCTTTCACAGGGGGTCACATATTACATATCAGATACTTAAATTACGAATCGTAACACTGCAAAATAATTTTATGGTTGGGTGTCACCACAACATGAGGTATTAAAGGGTCACAACATTAAGAAGGTTGAAACTCATATTCCTTAACTTGAATAGTTTCTGTTTAATTCTGGCCCAATGGTTTATAAATTTTCTGCATCATTTCATTCTTTTTTTCTCTTCTATACTTTCTAAAGGCCTGTCTCTGAGCTCACAAATTCACTCTTTGCTCATCTTTGCTATAACTAACTAGTCAGGATTTTCATACAAAAAATAAAAAAGACTTTATTTTCTTCAATTTCTCTGTGAAATATGAAACCATTTTTTTTTTTTTTTTTTTTTTTGTACTTGTTGAAGTACATGGAGTTTTCCTTAAAATAGTTGCTTTAAGTCCTCCGAGAGTTTGATTATTTATCCTTGCCACTATTTTGATGGTTTCTAGTACCTTAATTTATTCTGGTCACAATCTTGAAAGTTGGGGTTCTTTTAGGGAACCAACATGTATGAACATGAAATGGTGGAGTGCTGGTCCTCATTTAATCAGTTGCCTTTATTTGTGTTTGTCACTCCAAAAATTCAAGCAAGCTTCTCTTTGGTGTTGACCTTACTGGTTACTTCTGAGTTTTCTGTGTGAGGCAGTCTTCAAAGACCAAATTGGCTACAAATCTACTATCCGTGTGTTGTCACTCTTTCAGCACATGAGTACAATCCCATCCCAGATTTGTCCCAAAGCCACTGTTCCTGTCAAACATCCATCACAGGCTTGTATATAAAAGGTAATCCACAGCTCCCAGGTTTTTCTTGGGGCTGATTTATGCTCAAGTCTATCTTCCACAATTACTGACTAGTGGTCAAGAGCCGAAGGATTATACATGACTCTGTGAGGAATCATTATGGAGCAATGGGCTCCAGTGTTGGTGTAAGAAAAAAGAGAAAAGCGTGAAATACAACACACAGTTTAGAAGCACAGTAACACACCCACAAATAGTTGGTTATAAACAAGATGCAAATTATGCGCATTCAAGAAATTAGTTTTTTCTTTCCATAAATGGTGCTGAAAAATAGATATCTGTCTGTAGAAACCTGAAAGTAGATGCCTGCTTCTCACCTGTTACTGAAATAAACTCAGAATTGATCTAACTAAATACTGAAGACCTGTATGTTATTATATGTAAATTACACCTTAATTTAAATACTTATGTGTGTATTGAGCATCTACCACATACCAGAAGCTATCATAGCAGCTACATATATAAAGATGAACAAGATTTTATTCTCATAAAATTAGAATATTCTGTAATAAACATTTCTGGGTTCTTCAAGAACTTAGGCCTCAACTGAAATCTACCGTTTAATCTCAATAAAAATAGCTATCTCCCTCTTTGGTACACAGCATGCTAGTTACCTTCAGACAAAGTACTACACTGATTCAATGGGAGACCAGCAGCTACCAAGTCTTTTGGTGATGTGTACTGTAGTAATACAACGCTCATAATTTTTCAGATTAAAAAGAGTAATCTCTTATTCACAGTTCTGTATAAGAAATTCTGAGAACTGAAGTAATACATTTCTTCTTCTTCCTCTTCTTTTTTTTTTTTTGTGTGTGTGTGTATAAAATAAAAGTGCCAGTTTAATAGCCTTTCTAGTTTTATATTATTGGGAGGTTTTCTTCTTTTACACAATAAAGATCACAAAATCTATTTATCATGAGGCTGTAAACTTGAGAGAAAAAAACATGGATATTGGGCTTAATCTGTCTTGCCACTTGATGCTCCAAGGTATTCCCATTGGCCACTTTCTGTGAGGTAAGCCAAGAGTCTACAGGCTTGTTGGATTTGGAAGAAACTAAGGTCTGACCATTGTTGCTTTTATTTGAAATCTAATTGCCATTTTAATGGCTTTTTCAATTACTATGTTAATTTCAAGCCAGAAGGACAAACTCAAAACTTCCAAATAAATGCAAACCAAACTAAAATGTCTACCCAGCTGTAGAAAGATCTTTTTAGTTTCTCAAGTATAGCAAGGCTTTGTTTTCAAGCGAATTAGTTAAAAGTCAAAGATGGGAAGGGGACTGTAAAACCCGAATGCCCATAAAGCATTCTCTCTTGTAAACATTTAGAGAACACGCAAGAGTAAATTGCTCTTTTATGAGGTCTGCAGAGAAACATAATACATAACTTGCTTTTGTTGGGACTTTTGAATTTTGCTATTCTCTCAAAGTGCTTAAACACCTTTTGCTTAGAGAAAATAAACCCAAACTCAACACACCAAATGCTCATACATAGAGCCCTTTTTGCACCCCAGGGTATATGCTTTCTGTTGGCATCTATAATCTTTTCTTCTGATCCTTCCTCTGTATCTATTTAATTTTTTCTGTGTAGTCTACAACGTAGTCGTCATCAGTCCTTTCTTCCATCAGCATCTGTTGTATAACTCTTCTGCTTAGACTCTTAGCACCTCTTCCCAAGGACTCAATATATTACGTGTAGTTCAAAGGCTGACTTAAAATGTGCCCACTGGAGGCTGGAGAAGATGGCTCAGTGGTTAAGAGCACTGGCTGTTTTTCCAAAGTTCTTGAGTTCAATTCCCAGCCACCACATGGTGGCTCATAACCACCTAAAATGAGATACAATGCCCTATTATGGCATGCAGGTGTACATGCAGTCAGAACACTGTATAAATAATAAATAAATAAATTTTTAAAAAATGTGTTCACTGAGGCCTTAATCTCAGCACTCAGGACGCAGAGACAAGTGGATCTCTGCAAGCTCAAGGCCAGCCCAGTCTGCTTCGTGAATAGTAGGCCAGCAAGAGCTATCTAGTGAGGCTCTGTCTCCAACTAATAACAAAAGCAAACATCAAACAAAGAAACAAGACAACAGTAGTAAAGTAGCTTCATTGTGTTCTACAAAACCTACTCAAAGCAATGATGTGCATATAAACATCACACATACATCACATATACATGCTCACAGAGGACACACACATCTGTATACACTTCTAAAACCGAGAAGTGGGTAACAATATTTGGGGATGATTTAATTCATATTAGAAATGATTATTTTTGTGTTACAAATAAGTACTACTATTCCATAGGAGTAGTCATTATTCTTGAACTTCCTTTAAGTTTGTAACTCCTTTGATTTACAGGATTCTAAAAGATTGTTGTTAGCCTTGCCTGCACTTTACAGAGTAGGAAAGATGTTTTCTTCAAGGCTGTCAAATACGAATAGCCAAACACTAAGAATGTAACTTTTATATAATTCCTGATTGTGTCATGGTTCCTCTTGCTATAGGTAGTTTTTTATATGTGTATGTAATAATATAAATGTATATGTAAAATATAAAAATATTTTTTTAAAAAAGAAAAAGAATCTTGAATAAGCTAGGCATGGTGGTGCACACCTCTAATCCCAGGACTCAAGGAGGCAGAGGAAGGCGGATCTCTGTGAGTTCAAGGGAGAAATTGTGCTGAACTGCTTGAAGGGCTTGCCCCTCCCCTGCCTAAGCCTGCTTGTTGGAACAGTTACTCCTCATCTTCATATTCCTTTTAAAACTTCCCATTCCTCAATTTCTCCTTATTTTCTTTCCTCTCCTTTGTGATTGAAAAGGCTTAAATGCCAGTTGAAGAGTTCATCTGCTGACATACAGCATGTGCAAATTGAAATAATCCCCTGCTCCTTGGGAGAAAGAAGGCACAATGCACCTATTGATAAACAAAAAGGGCATCCCCTCATGTGCTTTTAGGTCATTGCAAATGGTGGCCATCTTAGTATGGAATTCATAAAAGTTTTATAACCACTA
Source organism: Acomys russatus (assembly GCF_903995435.1). Lineage (NCBI taxonomy): Eukaryota > Metazoa > Chordata > Mammalia > Rodentia > Muridae > Acomys > Acomys russatus. Next base: position 25,163,371 of record NC_067144.1, on the reverse strand, counting down.
TAATCCCAGTTGTTTTATTTTGTAGAGTGCTTGGATATCTCATTTTTTATTCCCCTGAGCCTTATGTGTCCTGTAGGGACTGCCTCTGCTCCTTGTAATTTTCCAGTGGTTTCCTTATCTACTCATGCTGCATGCCCCCTTCACCTAATCCTCTTCGTATACCCATTATTTTTCAGTATCATTAGCCAGTTTCTTTTGACACAAGGGCTTAAAAGTCACTACCTATTTCTGTCTGTGTTGCCAACTTTTCTTGTCTCTGTCATAGTGACAAGTTAAATCTCTGACAGCAAATGTCAACATCTCCCAAAGTGCGCTGCAGACTAACTTCAAATCAATTTAACAAAGAATAAGGCAACTTGGAATAAAACAATTAATCTTTGTGGGATAAAAGGCAGTTCTGGGCTTCTTAATCTGAAGTACTAGTCACCTCAGAATGCAGGCCCATATGTTAGTTCATCGTTGATTGTCAGTAATACTTTTAGTAACACCTTGCAGATGAATAAGGAGTAGAGTTGAGTTTGCTCTCTTGAAAGCTGAAGCACTTTCCATAGTAATACAACAAATAATGAATCTAGGTTATAAAACTGAAAGGTTAGAACTTAAAGAGTTGCTTAGTTCTACTTTAGTTTTCATTCTCGAGTTACCAATTTCTATCACCTCTACCTCTGTACTTTTGACTTTTTTTTAAATTTTTTTTTATTAATTTATTCTTGTTACATCTCAATGTTTATCCCATCCCTTGTATCCTCCCATTCCTCCCCCCCCCCCATTTTCCCATTATTCCCCTCCCCTATGACTGTTCCTGAGGGGGATTACCTCCCCCTGTATATGCTCATAGGGTATCAAGTCTCTTCTCGGTAACCTGCTGTCCTTCCTCTGAGTGCCACCAGGTCTCCCCCTCCAGGGGACATGGTCAAATGTGAGGCACCAGAGTACGTCAGAAAGTCATACCCCACTCTCCACTCAACTGTGGAGAATGTTCTGACCATTGGCTAGATCTGGGAAGGGGTTTAAAGTTTACCTCCTGTATTGTCCTTGGCTGGTGCCTTAGTTTGAGCGGGACCCCTGGGCCCAAATCTGCCTATCATATTGTTCTACTTGTAGGTTTCTAGGACCCTCTGGATCCTTTTATTTTGCTATTCTCCCATGCGTCTCTCATTTAGAGTCCCAATAGGATGCCTGCCCCTCTGTACTTTTGACTTTTAATTTGTAATTTTTATATATTCACTTTAGAGACGATGCCTTTATTTTTTTCCTACTTTAAAATGTTCACTTTGCATTTTCAAGCATTTTTCTTCTTTTTCTTTAATTAATGGTAAATGTTGATTGAACTTTCACTTGGATGGGGGACTACAGCAAATTAGTACCCTTTTGTTACAAACCATAAGACAGACTTTAAACTGCTTTTGAACCATTCTCTCTCTCTTCTTTTTTGTTTTGTTTTTTGTATTTTTGGTGTTTTGAGACAGAGTTTCTCTCTGTAGCCTTCGCTGTCCTGGTCTCACTTTGTAGACCAGGTTGGCCTTGAACGCACAGAGATCCACCTGCCTCTGCCTCCCAAGTGCTGGGATTAAAGGTGTGCACCACTACGCCTGGCACTCTCTCTCTCTCTTCTTAACCTTTGAAAGTTGTTAAGATGTAAAAGGACCAAGTGATTCTTCTGTAAAGTCAGGTGACAAATACCAAAAGCTGAAAATACCTCACTGGTTTATTTATTATTTTTTAAAATTTATTCAGATTACATCCTGATTGCTATCCCTACACTTGTATCTTCCCATTCCCCATTTCTCTTTTGCCCTATTCCCCTCCCCTAGACCTCTGACAGAAGGGGACCTCCTCCCCCACCAAATGACTACAGCCTATCAGGTCTCATCTCACTGGTTTATTAGGTCAGATTTGTAGTCCTGATGCTCCAGCAAATGCCCTATGACGAGCTAGATGAAGTAATGTGTTTATAGAAACCCAAGCCAACTCAAAGAAGAGCTGATGTGCTGCATCTCGGCATTTTTCTCCTAGATGTCCAAAGGGAGCATTATTAGCATCTGATGTGAATCCACAACACTCTGTTATGTGGAAGGATCTGATGACATTTTTCTTCTTCTAACGTGTATTCAGTCATACACAGATTTCTGTATGACTAGCCTGTACCCTTGGAAGACTTGGAATATGTCACATTTATGATGAAAATGAAAGCTAAAAAGAAGTTGAATGTTTTAGATTGCGTCTTTGCCAGTAACCATGACTAAATATTCATCCTCTGCTCTCTGAATAACCAAAGCACTTAGATGTGGCTATTGTGCTTGTCTGGATCTAGGATCAGGACCAACTATTTTCATCTCCCAAACTCGTGCCATGATTCAGAGATGACAGGATGTTGCACAAACATAGGCAAGGAATGTGGGATTCGGTGGTTGCTAAGGAAATTAAGAGTAATAAGAGGAAAGTGTTATGAGTTGAAAATGTGTTCCTCCATAATTCCTGTCATAAAGCTCTAGCCTCCAGCAGCTCAGCTGTACCCCTGCTTGCATTATGTTCTTTGAAACTTTAATCAGTTAAACTAAGATGAGGTCTTAGGCTAGAAAGAAGGCTTTGTGACTAAGGGCATTGGCTGTTCTTCTAGAGGACCAGTACCTACATGATAGCCCATGGTCATCGGTAATTCTATTCCTAAAGGATCTGGCATCAGATGCCTTCCTCTGGCCTCTCAGTGCAATAGACATGCATGTGCTAAACAGAAATGCATGCAGGCAAAACACCCATACATTAATTTGAAAAAATTTTAAAAATTAACATGAGGTTGTAAGGGACAAGGATTTCAATCCACAAGAGAGTCCTTATTTGAATGAGAGACTTGCAACAGGCCATCTCCATGTCAAGATGAAGAAGATAATCAAAAGTGACTTTTCAAATCAATGACTGCCAGATGTCAAAGTTCATTAGAAGCAGAGTCAAGGCTTGACATAGACCTTCCTCACATCTTCCAGAAGAATCAGTCATATCAACATCTTAATACCAGGCATCTAACCTGCAGAGCTATATGATAACATATTTTTCTTACTTAAAACATTTGTGGTGTATACCATTTGACTCTTTCTGCTTCTGGGTTAACTCACTTTTTATGATCATTTTTAGTTCAATGCATTTGTCCACAAATTTCGGGAATTCCTTGTTTTTAATAGCTGAGTAATATTCCATAGTGTAAATGTACCACAGTTTCTTTATCCATTCTTCTACTGGGGGATATTTAGGCTGTTTCCATGTTCTGGCTATTATGAATAAGGCCACTATGAACACGGTTGAGCAAATGTTCTTGATGTGTGCTGGAGCATCTGCTGGGTATATTCCATGGAGTGGAATAGCTGGGTCTTGAGGAACCTTATTCCCAGTTTTCTGAGATACCCCTAGATAGATTTCCAAAGTGGCTGTACTAGTTTGCAATCCCACCAGCAGTGAAAGAGTGTTCCTCTTTCTCCGTATCCTCACCAGCATGTGGTGTCACTTGATTTTTTGATTTTAGCCATTCTGATGGGTGTAAGATGGAATCTCAGAGTTGTTTTGATTTGTATTTCCCTGATGACTAAGGTTGAACGTTTCTTTAAGTGTTTCTCAGCCATTCGATATTCCTCTGTTGAGAATTCTCTGTTTAGTTCTGAGCCCCATTTCTCAACTGGGTTATTTGGTTTGGATACTCACTTAAAATTGGACACTAGCACAAAAGGCATGTCCCATGAGAGCCTTCACTTACCAGGTAAGTGGGACAGAGGGGAGGACATCCTATTGGGACTCTAGGTGAGAGAAGCATGGGATAATGGGGAAACAGAGGGATCCAGAGGGTCCTAGAAACCTACAAGAAGAAAAACACTATGACGGGCAGATCTGGGCCCAGAGGTCCTGCTCAAACTATGGCACCAGCCAAGGACAATACGTGCAGTAAACTTCGAACCCCTACGCAGATCTAGCCAATGGACAGGACATTCTTCACAGCTGAGTGGAGAGCGGGGTCTGACTTTCACACAAACTCTGGTGCCCCATATTTGACCATTTCCCCTGGATGGGGAAGCCTGGTGGCACTCAGAGGATGGACAGCAGGCTACCAACAAGAGACTTGATACACTATGAGCATATACAGGGGGAGGAAGTCCCCCTCAGTCACAGTGATAGGGGAGGGGAGCAAGGGGGAAAATGGGAGGGAGGGAGGAGTGGGAGGATACAAGGAATGGGATAACAATTGAGATGTAATATGAATAAATTAATAAAATATATTAAAAAAATATTTGTAGTGATTTTTAAAATAGCAACCCTAAGGTGCTATTATGGGATACCCACTTTGAAAGAACATGCAAGTTGATAATTGTTAACAACAGATGCCAGTGTGGGTACCAGAGGAAGAGGAGATCCAGGTATGGACCACGACAAAGACAGTTGCAGTGGGAGGGATCTAGACAGGTTGGTGGCTTTTCCTCATATAGGGAAACTGAGCAGTTATAAGTGGGTGGAAAAGGTTCAAGCATTGCAATGTTTAAATAAGAGGAGCTATGGTTTCGGGCTCCCAAAGTCATCATAGAGATTTAAAATAATAAGCTATTATTAGCAGTGGGAACTTTTGAAACATATTATTATGGAAGGATACAAAGATGCATCCAAAAAGGTTTGTCTCACAGTTGTACATAAAACATAGATATTAAAGGAGGTTAAGTATAAAAACCATGTGCTCATTTAAGTGAAACTCTGTCTACTAATATGGAAAAAGATAAATAATTATCACATCAAATTTTTGCAAGAATTAAATAATATAATCCTGGTATACACCGAAATTGCAGCTAGGTTTATAACTGTAATTCACCTCTTTATAAAAATGAAATGTAGACGTTTCTGTTTCTCTTTACCCTTTCCTTCTTATGAGCCTTTGCAGAGCATTGCCTGTAAAACAAGCTTTATTTTATTACATGCAACATTTACCTAAGCATGTTGTGTGGTAAGAACCTACATGAAGGGTACAGGTGGATTATAAATAAGATAGAGAGTGGTGTACGCTTTTTTTCTTACATCTTTTCCGAAGTCGCTAACCTCCATCTTCTTCACTTTTGCAAACTCAGTGTGAATGCAAGGCAAAGCACCTGACAAGAGTCAAGACCTACTTAAAAGTGTTGGCCTCTAGTAAGTCCCTGTTTCCCCTTAATTTCAGGAAGTGGAATAGAGCACTGAGTGGCATAATTGAAGGGCAGATCCCATTTCTTTCATGTTTCTCCACCTGATGACCAATTTCCATACGTACTGAGCATGGCTCAGGAATGAGAAGCTATGCATGCCAGGGAAGGAACTCCCTGAGTGCTTGGTTCCTCCTGGGAACACTTCAACTTTTCAACATTCTAGGTCATCTCTCTCCCTGAAATTTGAAGTTCATTCCCACAGGGAGTGCAATCTGTTCCTACAACCTTTTCTTTTTCTTGTTCTTAAACAATTATTATTTGCCCACGGTCTGATTAAAAAAAAAAAAAAAAAAAAAAAAAACACTTAAAAATAAAACCTTTTGTAAACGGCTTTTCCTTTTTGTGCTTCTTCAAATCAAAAGGACACTTCAGCCATTAAAGAGAATTATATTAATTTTCAGTAAAATAATTGATCTATTTCTCAAGAAAGACATCATTGAACTATTCAAAATGCCCAGATGAGAAAACTGACTTTAAAAAAAAAAAAAATATGTTTTCCCAAGGTTGGATGATACAGGAACTGACAGATGTCCCAGGTGGCATAGACACCGATCAAGAAGTACTAGCAGCCTTCGCTGGATTCAGAACATTTTGTAACACAAGTCCTACTTCTTGAAATGTCTGGACAGGAACATCACGACCTGCCTTTAAGCAACTTGATCTTGTAAGCACATCAATAAAGAGATACCAGGAAATATGAGGTGGAACTCATCAAGATCTGGTGTGTTCCTTCCATACAGTTGCTATAAAGTGTGTCTTCATGGGAAGTGACTAATTAGCTATGGATACTAATCAGGAATTAAGAAATGCTTTTCCTAAATTAGCTTGTGTCTTGCCAATATTTTACGGCTATCACCCAAGTGTCCCTATCCCTTTTGTGACCAAACTTCTGTAGTAGTTGCACGTATTTCCACAAACGAGGGACTATGTTTTCCAGGCTATGGAGCTGGTTCAAAGCATTATGTAGCATAAGTCTGGACAAATTTTTGAAGTTCTGAAGAACAAAGAGACTTTAGAATATGACCTTAGGATTGCTCATAAAGCTTCTCTCTCTTGGTCTCTTTTAATTAGTTTTTAATTGGAATTCATGGATGTGGCTGTTTCTTTGTGAGTGACAGGCATATGTTGGGGATGGCTACACAACATGCTCATCTACTCATGTTCCTACATAGTATTATTGGCTCTTTCCAGAAAGAATTTTCTGCTTTTTAAACCAAGCTATCACAAGAAGCCATTCTTAATATCTGCCTGTTTCTGCAGATTTCTATTATTAATATCCAAATTTTCAATCCCCCGCCACTTCACCAAATAGGCATATCAGAAAGCATTAAGTAAAAAAATGAGATTAGTGGTAATCATACTCACTGCATTTTTAAAAACACTTCAAACAGCTAGCATCTTGGCCATTTCCACTTGGATTCCGAGTTCTTTTTTAAAGGGAGAAACGGCTTTGGTCCAATTGTCAAAATATATCTCCATTACCATGTGCACACAATGTAAAAGCCAATTTCTGACTCGACACAAAATTGCTGTGGTCACATGAGTTTTACCCAGTGCCATGAAGAGAGCTAGAAAAATAGTGATGGCACAATCAATGTTTAATCATACAACTTTAAAGAGAAGCTTAAAGACTTCTACCTTAGGAAAGGAGACCTAAATTCCTGAAAATATACATGACTTCAGGAAGATGGTTCATGGTAGCCAGATGATACAGGAAAAATGTGTTTCTGACTAATTAAAATATGTCAGTGAGAGAAAGCAAGTATCTGGCACATACTCACTGTAGCAGATTACAAGGAGCAAAAGGAGTGGTTTAGTTCATTGTCAAGAATGGATAATAAAAGTAAGTGGAAACTACTGATGTTGAAAAAATTGTGGAAAATGGGTGTGAAAATTTACAAAGGTCATCTGAGGTCTAAGACTCACAGGTGAACTGGGTTCCTGGAGAGGGTCTTTCTTGGCTCATTGACTACTTGAAGAACAAATCTGAATGGAAAAATCAGAGAACACATCCTGACTCTAAGAATCTCTATACATATTTCACTAAACGTTTCCCTTATAATTTCTGTATTCCTGGTGACTATACAAATTATTTAGAGACAAAAAAGAAAATATAAAGATTGATAAAGTTTGGATAATAAACCTGAAGTTTACAAAGTTATGCTAGTTTTAATAATGCATTTGCCTTATATGCTTTTAATTTTATTTGTCACTTAGCATACTTCAAAAATCCACAGGTGATTGGGTAATCACAGGGTTTGGGGATGTGGTCACTTTTGACTAAGTTTGTTTGGGGAGAAAGTTGTCTGTACATTTGTGCATTTTTGTCTTCTCTCCAAGATATTGGTGAGGTTGGGATGATAAGAAAACTTTTAATTGGCGCATTCAGCCAAGCAGTTCAGCAACAGAACATTAATTTTTATTTTAATAATGTGATTTTAATTGAATACTTTGCTGGTGCTGCACTGAATTGGGTCTGTTATTTAAAATTACATTAATAAAGATCACCCATTTCTACAACTACTGCCATCCACACTCCCAAATAATGAGTTATCCATTTGGGAGCAGGGAGAGTTTATTCACTGTTTCTTGAGGGAGCATTTAACAACGTAGTATAAGTTTCAATAGACTGGCAAAGTTGTTTTCTTAGTATAAACAAAGATAAAATTAAAATATGACTTCTTTTTCTATATGCAGTATTAAGGTGCTCTCACTAGCCACTGAATTCTATCAAACAACAAGAGCACTTGGTGCTCTTACAGAGACCCCCAGTGCTGTTCCCAGCTCTCCTTTTCTTGCTGACAACCATCAGTAACTACAGTTTCAGACTGTAAAACCCACTGTGTCCATGCACATGGTGTACAGATATACATCCAGACAAACTGCTCATTCATATAAAATGTAAATAAAAATGAAAGTCCTATTCTAGCATAGAGTGGAAAGAGGTCCATAAGCATGCATCCAGAGAGTTATGCAGTCGATGGCCTCTGTGGTGGAGGGAGTTTGTTTTCTTTAAGGATGGAGTTCAACTCACTGCAATGGATCATCCCACACTCAGAACACATATGCAGCACAAACTGAGTCAATGGGTTCTTTTTAAAAGGATATAAATTTGGGAGGACAGGAATTTGAACATATATCTGGGAGGTGTTAGGATGAATAAACTCAAAATACTGTGAAATTTTAAAAGAATTAGTAAATATAACTATTTAAAAATAAAAATGTCAAAGTCAGTCCCTGCTCTCCACATAACTGTGGAGAATGTCCTGTCCATTGGGTAGATCAGAGTAGGCGTTCGATGTTTACTATTGTATTGTCCTTGGTTAGTGCGATAGTTTGAGCAGACCCCCCTGGGCCCCGATCTGCCCATCACAATGTTCTTCTTGTAGGTTTCTAGGACCCTCTGGGTTCTTCTATTTCTCCATCTCCTATATTTCTCTTATCTAGAGTCTCAGTAGGATGTCCTGGTGGCACTCAAAGAAAGAATAAGCAGGCTATCAAGATGAGACTTGATAGCCTATGACCATATGGGGGGAAGGAGGTCTCCCTTTGTCATAGACCTAGAGGAGGGGAATAGGGTGAGAGAGGGAGGGAGGGAGAAATGAGAGGATACAAGTGATGGATAACAATTGAGTTGTAATCTGAATAAATTAATAAAATTAAAATTAAAATATATATATAAACATTCAATCTAAATTATCTACATATTGATGACTTATGTGAAATCAATACGCTCACCTGAAAGCCTATGTAAGAAAATGTTTGTGTGAAGTCCTTAGATTAACTGAAATCTTCAAAATGCAGCTACCAAACTGCAAGCACAAGACTGTTCTGAAAGAATGCCACCTTGTGGTTCCTTACTGTAGTACAGAAAGACAAGTAATTAGATTCCCCAGGAAGTTGGTGGTGGCTGGGAGGCCAAGATCAGGAGACTTCACTTTTCTAGGACCTGCAAGTAGATGCTGTTTAGAACAGAAAGCCCATTGGTTAAAGTTTTTAAAATAAAAAAGAAATCACACATTTTGTACATTTTCATTTGATTTGTGTAAAAGGCATGTTGGTTCCTTATGGCTTCTTAGCACAAAAATAAAATTGAAATATGATATGGAGATTAAAATAGAAAATCAAATAGTTCTTTAAAAGATAGGCTAGAGGACTATTAATCTCTTGGTTGGAAATCCCATAGAAATACATAGCGTTTCACATTGCTTAGATGCTTTGATAGGGAATGAGGGAAGACTTTGAGTGTAGAAGAGGGGGAAATATATTTTGAAAATTTCAGGAATAATAATATGTTTTATTATTGATTCTATTATATTTTATGATATTTTTCTACTCCCCTTGGAAAAACAGCTAATATTTACTTATCAAAAGTATATTAAAGTTTGACTGTTAATTTTATAATTCTCTTTTTTATGAGTTTTCTTTTCTTTTCATAAAAGAAGTTGACTGGTAGTTTTCCTTTAGGACCTGGAGTCTGGGTGTAATACAGTTTTGATATTGTGTATCTGTAGTGATAGGATGTTAGAACACCATGCCTCCAAATATAATTAAATTCAAATTTAACAAGGGGACTCAGAAAAAGCATGAGATGCTAGGACTTCAGCCTAGAAAGACTTAATTAATAAATGGATGAAAATGTCAATCATTCATATTTGACTATAAATAAGAATATTCACATAGGACACTAAAACAAGTGTTTTAGACAGTGATAAAACAATAATGTAAATAGAGAGTGATCCCTTCCTTTAGACTGCAAGCACCTTGAGGGTAGGCTTCACAGGATAGATACAAATCTGCCTATAGCATTTGTCAGCTATCCAGAAGCATTGAGACAGCTGTATATTTGATGCTACATGAATTCACTTGTTTTATTAGACCATCGGTACCATGCCCAGAGTTGGGCATAACCTACTGAAGTACAGCTCAAAAGCTAGAGTGAAAACTTCTCATTATTACATGAAAAATAGTTAGTCCACACTTACAGTCCAAAAACTAGATGTCAGTTATGGTTGAGTGCTGAGATGACATCACTCTTGGTAACTTTGTATTATGGGATTGCAAAGTTTCTGTTCAGTGCAAATCAGTCTAAATACCATTTTTTGAGGTTAACACAAAGTTTCCACCAAATCTTTTCTGTGATAATTCTATATCCTGATGTGTAAATGATGATTTCAAAATCATGGTGTTAACCTTAGCTTAAGTGCTGTTTTCAAAGGACTATCAAGATATTGTTATTCTTGATTTAAATATAGATATTCAAAATATTCTAATTGATAATTCAATAGCTCTGTTGATAAAAAATAATATATTACTGACATTGTACTAGCTATTTTATTTTACTCTTCTAAATAAGAGTCAAGAAAATTTAAATACAGAAAAATAAGTGAAATTTGATAATTTTCCATTTTTCTTATATATGCCCTTCACTTTTCCTCACATTTTAATTTTATGCACTGTGTAGTCATTTATATTTGACTTATGTTTCTCCTTATGGAAAAGAGTTTAAATTTAAGCTGGGAATAAGGTTAGAGGTTGAAAATCAAAGAGGGTGAACATATAATGTGAACTTGCTTACAATGGATAATGATACCTAAACTGAGCTGGCTTTGGACGCTTGTTTGCAAAATAAAGTTAATTGGTGACCCCCAGGATATTTTGTTCTTCAGTTACTCACATCCTTTTGATATTGGAATTAGAAGCCCAAAGTCACATGAGTACAGATGCTGAAAAAAAACCATAAAGGAATTGTGCCCCTCCTCCCTCCCTCCCTCCCCCATCCTCTCTCCCTCCCCTCTCTGTGTTGCAGATCAAAACAAGAGATTCATACATGCTATCTAAGTGATGTGCCACTGAGCTACATCACTAACATAACCTTCATCTCAAGCGGATACACCCTCAAATGCATGGGCTCTTAGAGTAGAATCCACAGGAACTCAATGTCGTACCTAGTAGGAATCTTGCTCTAAAAATATGCTGTATTTGTTTCATTCCCAAAGGTAGATATTAACTACACAGAATGTGTACATATCAGATACGTAGTGAGGTATGATAGGTACATGAGTAATGAGTGGATGGATAGGTAGGTGGGTAGATGACAGTCATATATATATTTATATGATAGATTTAGATAGATGATAGATAGATGATAGATAGATAGATAGATGAAGATAGATAGATAAGATAGAATACTGGTAGAAAAGAGGAAAGACAAAAAATTTTGAAAACTTTGGGTAGTAGATCTATTCTTCCCACAAGATGGCACTTCACAGCCTCTCCAGAGTCATTCCTTTATTATTCTAAGCAGATCCATTTTTCCATGATTTTCTTTCAAAAGGACAGGAAGAGTTGTCAAAGCTAAAAGCTAATGTGTTGTGAGTACTTTTTAGTAGTCTACTTTAGGCTAAGAACTTTTTGTCTATTATATAGGTATATAGAAGAAAAGAAAACCATGAACAACTAGTTTTGACAATTAATGAGAATGTTTCACTGCTGTAGAAATGTGGAATTCTGTGGTTCCCTTTTCTTTTCTTTTTTTTTTTAATTTTTTTATTAATTTATTCTTGTTACATCTTAATGGTTATCCCATCCCTTGTATCCTCCCATTCTTCCCTCCCTCCCATCTTCCCCTTATTCCCCTCCCCTATGACTGTTCCTGAAAGGGATTTCCTCCCCCTGTATATGCTCATAGGGTATCAAGTCTCTTCTCTAAAATGTTGGATTTGACAGCCAGAGACCTGGATGATAGACATAGACAACTAAATAAAAATAAAATTAGGATGCAGTCCAACAAACAGGGAATCCTTGTTTGTTCTTAATAAGCTCTTATGGGATCATTGACACAGTAAATATTGGGGAAGAAAAAAAAAGTTTCTTAAAGGTTTTGTAAAAAAAAAAAAGAATCTTAAGTGAGAAGAAAAACCCCATAGGGTTACAAGAGTACCTGCTTTTTAACTAAGATTACCATGAACAACGAGGTGAATGACTCAGGGTCTGCATTTCTTTCCCTTGTGTTCCCACAAGCTTGAAGTAGGGTCGCCATGTCTGAAATCCAGGCGGATAAGCCATGTCTATCTATTTACATTTTTCTCAAGGAGTGAAGTACTTTCTTATAATAGGAAACTCTCTTTGATTTTCTACACTGTTATGGCTCTGATTCAAAGAGAGAAACACTTTTTCATCTGTAATGCTCAGAGAGATTCATTTACATTCCATCTGCCTTTTACCAAGGTTATAATCTGTAGCTTTTGTGGAGTTGGCATCCTAAGTATCTTAGAAATTATAACTTTATTTTCCTTTTATACTGTAGTAGACGAAAAGGATGACTGCAGCTAATTGTGTCAAGATTTAAAATAACAAGAAACAGGTAATTTCCCACAGAGATTTCTCTTATCTGCTCCTTCTATAATAACAAGATGTCTGTTTGATATTTTTTGACATGAAACAAGATCTATTTGTTTAACTTGGTTTATTTTGTGGTGCTCTTTCTTTTCTATGTTTTAAAACACTTTTAAATTTTTCCTTCTGTTTGTATCCAGCATTTTCTTAATGTTTACTCAGTCATCTGGAAAATATGATAAAAGGGTAAAAAATTCTGTCACACCAAAGGTAAATGAAGATAAGCTGCCAGGAAAAGAAAATGATTAAAGTATATTGAGATAAAACATTTGGGGGAAAATGTTAATTTAGAATGGCCACTGCCATTCGATCCAAACCCTGCACCTAAAACATTCTAAACTAAAAATACCTGTATGTTTGAAAGCTGGCATAAACCTCTTCAAATGCCAGAAGTTTTTCAAAATGATGTGGTCTTTCATCATGGTCGTAACCACATCTTCAGGAGTCTTCCTCTGCTGAAGTCAATCCTAGCAGCCCATTCTATCATGATCCTTTTTAACAAGGCTAGGCAAGAGTTACAACACTATTGTGGACCATCTCTGATTTCACGTGTTTCCTTCCCTATCCAAACAGTGCACGAAAGATAGATGGCTATTTCTCCCTTTCAAATTTGTTTCAACCCTTTTCTCTCTAGGTAAGGAGAAGCCTCACCATGTGAGCCAGTAGATGGCTGTATAGACAGAGGTTCCATGACAATGCCCAGCGTTGAGACTGCATATCCTCGGGAGGATGCTAGAACATCAAGGACTGTACTCCTCAGATTTAGTCATGGTCATAGGCTTGATGAAGGGCTACCTCTAATCTACTTTGGACCAACTGATCACTGCCTCTGCAATATCTCAAGAAACACTGGAATTTTTTAATTGTATTAATTTATTCAGATTACAACTCAATTGTTATCCCATCACTTGTATCCTCTCATTCCTCCCTCCCTCCTGCTTTCTCCCTATTCCCATCCCTTAGGGAAACACTGGAATATTAACTCAGATCCAGGGCTGGGTAAAACTACCATCCTGTAATAATAAAAGATTCCAGCAAAAATATTCAAACAGTATAAATAAAGTTGGGCCTTGAAAGGTGAAATTTGACTTTAATATTGTACCTAGGGAGTAATATCTATCTATCTATCTATCTATCTATCTATCTATCTATCTATCTATCTATATTTATTTATCTATTTTGATAGTGTCTTGGATTTAAAAATGCAAAGTTTCTTCTGCCTCGCTGGCATTTATTTTGACATAATTGCAATTATTTCATGTTAAATTTTGTTATTCTGTGTATGTCAGTTACCATGATCCAGAGTTAGTGTTGTGCTACTTTCTGTATCAATACTTGACCTCTACGTAATACTTTCCATTCTCCTAATGTCACATGTGCTATTAGAACCAGGTGTGTCTCTCCACAGAGCAGCACTTACCTAATGGAGAATCCCATAGCTGAGTAATTAGCATCTCCGCATGGATTTCCAACAGGAGTATCAGAATGACCATGGTCCCCAAAGCACACCTCAACTCTTGCCACACTGTTTTCTCTCTCTCTTTTTCAGTGGAACTTCTATTATTCTAATTATGCAGGTTAAGAATCAAGGGCTTTTTCTCTACATTGTCACTTTCTGATTCAACCTATTGCATGGATCATGCTGCCAGTTCCCTTAAAATATGTGCAGGAAACATCCACTTCAATCCTCATAGCTACAACATGCTCTAGGCTATAACCTTAGTTATCTGGCCTATTGCAGTAACCTCAGTGGAAATCTCCCATTGTTTATGACCCACTGGTGCATGGTTCATTCTCCACCACACAGTCATAACTGTCTTCCAAAACCATTATCAGTTCTTAATACTTGCTTGAAACTACTCAACTAGCTTGCAATTTCAGACACAGCCTAATGCTATTTACTCTATGACCTCTTTACCCACTAACTGCTTTCTAACTGTCTCCACACTGTCTCTTTGTCTTTTGTATCAGACTTTTGCCTCGCTATTTCTAAGGTCCTAACAGCCACCTTTCCCCCACCTTTCCCCCATATCTAATGTAAAAACTGTTTTAACAAACTTGGTTTTGCATCACGAAAGCCTATTATATTTGAAATACCTCTAACACAAAGTAAGTGTTTCAGTAACAGTGAAAACATAGCGCATCCCATTCTAAAATAAAATTAACAAGCAAAGCTTTAATCATGCTGTAAATCAAGGGTTCCCAAGAGGCCAACACATAACAGGTGCTTTATTTGATTCTCAGAATTAAAACTTCCTTGAACTCACTTAGTACTCTTGTTCACTCTTATAACAACCTGTAAGTCGCAGAACTACATGGTGGGGTATGCCTTTAATCCTAGCACCAAGGAAGTGGAAGCAAGGAAAATTCTGTGAGATCAAGGCCGGCATGGTCAAAATCCATTACTTCTGTCAAATATATTATTAAAAGTATCATCTTTTTCTAAATCACCATATAGTGCATATGTACAAATGAAAATTATCCCTCCAAATGTATAGACATAAAAATATAGCTATATACATACATATGTGTGTATCTATAATTTTAAGTATAATTTTCAAAAAGCTCTTGCACCTTTATAAAAAACTGAAATTTACCAATAATCCACTCCATGAAAATAAGGTTAATAATGAGATAACTGTGGCAATGTAGAATGTTTTTCATTTAAAAATTTGAGATTAAAGCAATATCTTAAGTCACTCAGATTTAGGAAAGATAAATTTTAATTACAAACACAAACTAAAGATATAAAGATTGCATTAGAAATAGAAATGACATGTAATAAATATTGAAGTGAATCATTTATCATGATGAGACCACTGAAACACACTAAATGGCAATTAAAACAAGATAAATGTTTATTAAATGTGGCTGGGATTTATTAAGCTTTGTGGGACTAAACAAATGTAATTTGATATCTGAATCATATCTCATTCTGATACAGCCTTCATCAAATCTGAAGGCTCAGCTTTGAAAGGGTATCATGTGTTCTTTTTAGTTTTTAATCTCTTTGAAGTATCAGTTTGATTCTTGGAGGGCTGTGAAAGTCACAGACTGAAGTCTCTTGATTACCAATGAAGTTGTTCTCTTCTTCTAGTGTCTGCCAAGGAAGACAGCTATTCAAAGGAACCATCTTCCCTAGGGACAGAAGTCTCAGTCACTATTTATGTCCTAGAAAAAGAATAAAGCTTGGTGCAGAGGGAGGGCACAATGCCTATTTATGCATATGTATATATTTATATTTTCAATGACTTACTTATTTCTTCAATTAAAAAATGAAATGATAGTACCATATAATTTTTCCCTTAAAAATTCTGTTTTAAGACTCATGAGACAGATACGAATAGTAATTTTGAAAAATGAATAGATTCTGTGATCAGACCTGTCTAGAATATGGGACTAAAAAGAATTATTGAGAATTCTTTTCTGTTGGTCTTTTCAGGATATTCCCATATGAGTTAGTACATCAATAGTCAAGGGGGAAAAGCACAACTAATGTTTATCAATTTTTTCTTTTTTGGAATAAATTATCTGTGAAAATGATGATACAAAGGTTAACCTCTTTTTCCCATCCAATGATTTCTGATGTGGTCTGGAACTATTCTGAACTTCTTAATAATGTCTTAGAAATGAATTCATAGCACCCTATACTGTTAGCTGCATATATAACCTTTACTTGATGAAGTTTTTTTTTTTTTTTTTCTTATTCTCACTCCTTGGAAACTTGAGAGGCCTTACAACAAGCCTAAGAATTCTGTAAGTGTTGGAACACATCTTCTTCTCCTCAAACAGTAAACTTCTAGCTTCGCTTATAAAACCTGTTTTGTAATGCGTTATTCATCAGCCAGCATGATAGCGTGTCTACTTAGTTTTATGAATTTTTTTGAAGACTATTTTAAGCCCATGTAACTCAGAAAAAAGCAGGCTTCTACCACTGAGTGTCTGATGTTACACAAGACAACAGACAACCAATCATTATGCTGGAATTCTTTGATTTGCAAAAGATATACAATCACATTCTTACTTCAATGTTACCATGAGAATTAACCAAGCATTGCCACAAGATGGCCTTTTTTGTTTTAATAAGTCCTCTATCGTATTTTTCATTCCTCTATACTGACACCTACATACTTCTGTCTCTTTAATAAAGTCCAAAATGATATTGCCTTCCCTAACCAATGTAGAAGCAAGTGCTGTTTCTCTAGCATTTAGCAGTTGTGTCTACCATATATAGGCAGCTTCAGTATCTACCAAAGACAGCACATCATCAGACCTGTAAGAAGAACTGCCTTTGCCTAGAGAGTAGAGAGGACTGGAGGTTTTTTGTTGTTGTTGTTGTTGTTTGTTTGGTTTTTTTTGTTTGTTTGTTTGTTTTTTGTTTTTTTTCCAAAGAAAGGCTAAGATTTCCATACTTTTCAATGGCCCTGATTAATCACCACTTAATGATTCAGTAAAACATTTCGCTTTGGGTCTCCAAGTTTTCACACAGTCTTGATAACATGCCTAATCTTCAGCAGCATAGTTGATTTTTAACACTGCCGTATTAGCAAGTGATCGCTGAACAATTAATCACAGCCACACGGCAGTGCTCTGAACATGCTGTCAGAGGAACCAAGACACTAGACCGACCATAGCACAATCTGCTTATTTTCAGTTGTCTAAGCGTGGCCTGATTCTCTTACTTTATCCAATGCTCTGCTAACTCGTATTTTCCTGTAAATGTGTTTTCCTATTTTTATTGAATACTTAGAGGAGGTCAAAAGAAGCTGGGATACCTAAGACACAAACATCCTAAAGCATGGTCACCTACCTACCGAAGGGAATGGGAAGGCTTACATGACAATGAGCTTTTTCCGTGGGCCACAAACCCAGAATGGACCAGCACAGCCCACCAGACTTGTGATCAAAGAGTGTTGTACTGTTAATGAACTGCCTAGCTTAGGGACTGATGTGTCAGCAAACCACCCTTTACTCTATTATTTCTTTTCTTTCCTCAGGGGAAAACAAAGGAAAGCTGTTCGTCTCCACGGGGATCTTGCATGACACATTTTATTCTAAAAGGTAAATTTACAAGGAAAGCATGTGACACCAAGTATGTGGAGAGACACGGAAAGTGAACAGCACATCAGCCAAAACTGTGAACAGCAGCTTTCTAAGGAGGAAAATGAAAGAGACAGAGCAGATCATGATCAGGATAAAAAATGGAAGTGTCCAAATGACCATTGGAAAGACTCCCATTCCTATTTTATAGAGTACAAAATAAAGAGACAGAAGCTTCGCTTCCAGCTTTCTACAATTGCACATTAAAAATATAAATGTCCTGCGGTTTATGAGATGGATAAGATGTTTGCCAGAACCACATGGTGGGAAAGAGAGATGCAGCCTGCTAATTGTCCTCTGACTTCCACATGAAATTCTGAGGTATGGTTTCTCTCTCTCTCTCTCTCTCTCTCTCTCTCTCTCTCTCTCTCTCTCTCTCTCTCTCTCACACACACACACACACACACACACACACACACACACACACACGCACACAGGATAGATAGATAGGTAGATAGATAGATAGATAGAAATAGAGATGGATAGTTGGATGATAGATAAATGTAGATAGACCTATATACATAGATGATAGAAAAATAGGTAGACAGATGATAGATAGAGATGTAATGATAGATGATAAGTGATAGGTATGTAGATTAAAAATAGATGCAATGAAAACAAAAAAGATTTTAAATGAGTGTTTTTTTTCATCTACTTCTGATCTGAGAGTCAGAAGTCATCATGGCCACTAGAGACAGATACACTTTCATAGCTGTGTCATCATAATGTTTTGTACATGGGATGTGTGGTGCATGCCCTTAATCCCAGAACTAAGAGGTACAGAAAGGCAAAGGAAGACAGATCTTGATGAGGTCAAGATCAGCCCAGTCTACGAAATAAAATGTTTGTACATCTTCCAGTGTTGCCTTCACAAAGATGCTGGAAAGCTTTTTGTCAACTTGATACAAACTAACATCATTTGAAAGGAGGGAACCTCTCTTGAGAAAAGGCCCTACTGGATTGGCCCTTGATCAAGCCAGTCATCAGTGTACTTCCATGACCTCTGCTCCAGTTCTTGACTTCAGGGTCCTACCTTGAGTTCCTGCCCTGACTTCCTTTTATGGTGGACTGTGATTGGGGCATGTAAGACAAAAAATATTCTTCTCGCCAGGTTGCCTTTGGTCATCGTATTTTATCATAGTAATAGAAACTCTCACAAGGTCAGATGTTAACAGGGAAAAATCTGGTTAATGTGGCTAACTTTACCTTTACTATATTTTAACATTGTTTTATTTGTATGTGTAGCTTAGTTTATCTTTTCCATGAAGTAGAGTCAGAAACAAGGATTAGAGTAAAATCATAATTTATTTGGAAAAAGTAAGAGACATTGGTAAGGGTATATAAAATAATAGAATAAAATAATTTTAAAAGATAGAAAAACAGGCTACAGAGAATTAACTCCACCCTGGGAAACTAAATAAAACACACACCTTGGACTAATTATCCAGAGTTTGGGAAGTAGAGATACTTAGAGACCCATCACTTCTGGTCTATCAGAGATCACTTTAGGGTATTCAGTTCGTAGCACTTTCATTTTCCTTTATAACTTCCCTGGAAAAGAACCCTATCCACCAATGAAGAAAGAGCCAGGCACAGCTGTTTGAAGCACTCTGAACACTTAAGCAATGTCAGGGCTCTGATAGGATGAGCTGCCATGTTGTTGGTTTGTGATTTTTGGTTCATTTTGTTTGGTGTCTAAAAAGTGCAGTGTGAAAAGACATCCATGTATAAGAATGGATCATGACAATTGGACCACTGAGTACTTACTTCTTCCTCTAACTTTGTACCTATGTTCCCAGTTTAATTATAATGACACATCATTAGAATAAAACTAGGTGACAACAGAAATGTTCGGAACATAGCTAAGTGGTTATATAATGCGTGGTACTGATGTGGCAGTCACTATTGACACTAAGATAAAACAATTAGAAGAGCAGATAGGTATGGACAGCCACTGTGAGTGTTATCTGTGTGGTGCTTCTTTGAGGGATGAGATCCAGTAACATTATTCAATTAAGTGACACCCACAATAACTCTTCATAAATTTCCTAAGATCATCCAGGAAGGGTAATCCTAAAATTCTGCTACTTTTATTTTCTACTTGATAACTGCTTGATGTGTAAAATCATGATGAGGTTTTAAACATGAAAATGAAATCAAATACCCACAATTCATCCAGACTAACTTTTGGGAGTACTGTTCATAGGGTCATTATATGAAGGCTTTTGAAAATTTTTCAATATGTTCCAAAAGATGAACTCTTAGTATTAGATATTAAATTATGTTGTTTAAAAGAAATACAGCATGTGGATAAACAATACACAACTCCTGCCCTCATAAAATGAATGAATCAGTTTAAGTGATGACAATCAATGAAAGAAAGACACAAAGGATGCTGGAGACTGGTTATGCAACAAAATCTCACAGGACCTCCATTATTATGTAATTATTCATACTCTTTGTTTCTAGAATATCAGAGATCTCTGTCAGGCAAATTTAGGAAAGCAGTATTTTCAAGGCAGAAGTATTTATTGCCTTGCCTGTGTGAACTCGCTTCTCTGTAACTGTGTTCAGGATGATACAGTTTTGTCAGAATTGTAATTGATAGTGCCCTTTCAACATCTATCTATCTTCCTGGTACACACAAAAACAACTTTTTCCCCCTTCCTGCTTGTACAAAAATGGATTCAAAATAACCGCAAGCCCTCCAGTCTCATCACAAATCATCCTCTAACAAGTCTCTGACATGCCACTTTGATATAGACAGATCCCGTAAAGCTGTTTGCTACACATTTGGGAGAAACTACCAGTCATCAGTGAAAGAATCACAGGCAGGATCCAAAGCAGATCATTACAGGAACGGAAAGCAAAGGGCGTTGTAATGAGGAAGGGGTGTGTCTCCTCCACCAAAGGACTTCTGACAATCTATGAAGATGCTATGACCTCCACACAAAAGTGAGATTTCCTGATTTTCAAATAATTAAATACATGTTCAGAATATGAGAATAGCAGAGCAGAGGAATTGGCTTCCAGGAAAACTCTGTGTCATGGGTTCTTTGGCTATCCTTTAGATCCTCACAATAAGTGAAATACTCTGCTTTGCTCTGTAATTTTGCAGTGTGTTGGGTTTTTTTGAGTTCTCTATGAAGTTGAAAAAAAAGTCTCCTTAACCTTTTTGTATGGTCTTGGGGTAAAAATATTTTGCTCCACTTAAGACCTCAAAATAAAAATGTGAATATTGCTTCTCATAAAAGCAAAATAACCATGGGAGTTACTCATCAGCTTATGATTTTGGACAAATTCAAAAGTCTCTTATGAGGATTAGACTAGGATACCCCAACAAATATTTTATTCTTTCAATGATACACAACACAAAAATATAAAATAAAAAGTAAAGTTAATCTTACAGAAAAGAGCAGACCATTTCCTCAGTTCTATTATGAAGCACAAGCCAGACTTGAATTTGAAAAGTAGAGGCTGACTGGGTGTTAGAAGTTATTTCCTAGAGTGCTCAGTTAGAATTATAGTTTAGCTGAGAGAATGGCCTTGCATAACATAAGTCTACAAATTAAACACAGAAGTAAAAGGGAAAAATAAATAATGGAAACTGTGGTGTTTTGTAATGAAATGGCCCTCATAGGATCATAGGGAGTGGCACTTTTAGGAGGTATGGCAATGTTGGAGTGGGTGTGGCCTTGTTTGACGAACTGTGTCACAGGGAGTGAGCTTTGATATTTCAGAAGCTCAAGTCAGACCCATGGCTCACTCCCTCTTCCTGCTTATCCAGATGTAGAACCCTCAGCTATCCCTCAAGCACCATGTCTGTCTTATCCAGATGAAGAAACCTCAGCTACCCCTCAAGCACCATGTCTGCCTTTAGCCATGTTTCCTGCCATTAAGATAATGGATTAAATATAAGGCATCAGAGTATTTGACCATGTCCCCTGGAGAGGGAGACCTGGTGGCACTCAGAAGAAGGATAGCAGGGTACCAAGAAGAGACTTGATACCCTATGAGCAGATACAGGGGGAGGAAGTCCCCCTCAGGCACAGTCATAGGGGAGGGGAGTAAGGGGAAAATGGGAGGGAGGGAAGAATGGGAGGATACAAGGGATGGGATAACCATTGAGATGTAACAAGAATAAATTAATAACAAAAAAAAGAAGGCAAGAAAAAAAAGAAGTTGTGAATAAAGAGGGAATAAAGAATACTTTTATTAAAAAAAAAAAAGATAATGGATTAAACCTCTGAGCTGTTAATCAGCCCCAATTAAGCATTTCATTTATAAGTCAGAGCACTGAGAGTTGTATTGAAGAATTGGGAGATGAAAAGGCCCAGAGGGTTCAGGAGGCCCACAAGAAGACTGTCAAGGCTGGTAGATCTGGACCTAGGAGATCCTACACAAATTGTGGAACCAACCAGGGACCATGCAGAGAACCTAGACCCTCTGAGCCAATGAACAACTCATTCTCAAAGGTTAGAGAGGGCTCCTGGAGACTGCCTCAGAAATGAACTTTGGTGGCTGTGATTTGATCACTTCCCCTTGGCAAGGAGGCACTGTGGGTACACAGAGGAAAGGGAAGTAGGCTATTTGGATGAGATCTGATAGGCTGTAGTCAGAGGGTAGGGAAAAGGGGCTCTCTCCTGTCAGAGGTCTAGGGGAGAGGAATAGGGTGGAAGAGGAAGAGAGGGTGGGAACAGGAAGATACTTGCAAGGGGATAACAATCGGGTGTAATGCAAATAAATTATAATAAATAAAAAATGTTTCACAAAGGCAAAAAACAAACAAACAAACAAACAAAATCCCAAACCAAAACAAAAAGTGTTGCCATGGTCATGGGATCCCTTCACAGCAATGGAAACCCTAGCTAAAACAGTAGTATAAGGAGGAAAACAAAACAAAACAAGATTTAGTCTCATAAGCCGTAAGGGAGCCATTGTGGTTTCATAGGTTGGCTAGTTGGTTGGCTGGTTTGTTGTTTGCAACAGGTTCTGTCCACGGAGTCCACGTGTTGAGCCCATAATCCTCCTGCTTCAGGCTTCTGCACATGGACACTATAGATTTTACCACCACGCTCCATGGTGTTTACTCTCCTTATATAAAGGACAAAATCTAGGCCCAGAGGGGCTAGCTTATGGACTGCTGTAAATTGGTAAGTTGTAAAATTGACATTTAACAATGTTATTCATAGTTTTCCACTCAGTGTTATCACACATTAATGCCCATACCTGAGAGTCATTATCTATACCTACTTTTGACAAAAATCCCAAATCCAAAACTAAAGACTCAGAATTTTACACAGGACATGAAGAATATAAAGGACTTAAAGAGGACACAAAACTTATAAATAAACCTATACTTTTTTCTTTCATCAATCTGCCCCAAGAAGAAGCACTGTTCAAGAATCAGCATGATCCCTAACAGTCTGGATAAAGAACCTGCCATCTCCTTATAAGAACACATAGGTTGAAACAGAAAAACAAAAGTAAGAGGTGTCTTCAGAAAGCTAGATCAGAAGAAGGGTTCTCACGTTCTGTGCTGGGGATCCCTGCAGGTTTTAGACAAGGTGTTCTACCATACATGTGTGAACAACATGGAAACACAAAAAGAAGACACAAATAGCAATAGCATTTCAAAATTGACTCTTGCCAAAACTTTATATTGAAAATTATACGATAACAAAATGTCAGAAAAATATGACTTGATTTCAAAGCAACTGACATGGATATAAATGAGTTGATGAACATTAAAGCAAAGGAAATCATATCATGCACTGAGAGTTGGTTGCATAGGGGAATAAAACATCATATAAAAGATTTAGAAACTGGCATGGAAAATCCATTGAGTCATTGGAAGCAAGAATATATTTCTTTGGCATGCAAACAGAGGTCAGGAGACCAACATCTTTAGAGGAACTAATAAATTTAAAGGATAAAAAGGAATAATATTATACAATCTTGTTTCATAAAAGTATCAGTAAAACAAGTGGATGGTAGCAAAATACCCTGAGAAATGCCAAAAGAAGATTTTTTTCAAAAGGTTTTAATTGAAATAGAATTACATAATGTTCTCCTATGTTTCTTTATATACACACAGATGAGAATACATGGACATAGTGCCAGTGAAGTAACTCAACAGGGAAAAGCACATGTGTGCAAGCCTGAAATCCCAAGGTCATTTCCTAGACTACACAACAGAAAAAGTACCTAAAAGTTATCCTTTTACCTCGACATGGTAATGGAAGTCACTTGATTTCATTTTACACACACACACACACACACACACACACACACACACAGAGAGAGAGAGAGAGAGAGAGAGAGAGAGAGAGAGAGAGAGAGAGAGAGAGAGAGACCATAACAAACAATAATAAATAAAAATGATGTCAAAAATTAATATACAAGTATTCATTATGTATTAGAAAGAACCATCTTTCACATTAACATTATAATGAAAATATATCTATATATTTTAATGATAATAGAAACAGGCAGGAGTCAATAGTAAAATATAATGTAGTGGTAAAAATATTCAAATCATTCAAGGAAAGGAAGTGAAGGGGAAGAGTAAAGCAAACATTGAGTGGAGAGAAAAAATAGAAAAAGGGATGAAATGACAGGCTAATTCCAATAAAATGTGAGTAAACTTAATGCTTCATTTGACTCACAGAGATGAGCAGAGAGCATAAAAATGCACACAAGCAACTAAACATTGTCTATCAGAGACACACTTCAAATATAAACAGAAAGTAATAGAAATAGATGAATATATAGATCATGAAACAATAGGCAAAAGAAGCAAAAATAGCAATAATAGGCCCAAAAGAAAATGGGTGAATGCTGCGTCTGTACTGTATCTTTGTCTAAGTGACACTTATAGAACACTGCACTGGACAACTTTCCAATAACACATTTTATAAGTTTGCTTGGTGTCTTTTCTAATAAAAAACAATACTCTGCACCATAAAATAAATCTGAATGCACTTAGAAGATCAAAACCTTACAATACTCTCTGAGCACATTATAATTAAAATAAAAATCAATAATATACCTAGCAAGCACAAATCACTTGCAAATTAAAATACCATGCTTCCTCGAAGTAATTACAAACAGTATTGAACTCAATGGTTATAAAAATGTACCAGGTAACAATTAGTAAGTGGAAGAGAATCTAGTACTTAGAGGGAAATATTTTATTTTAAACATATTTTTTGAAAATGTAACAGATTTAGCAAATGACTTGTATATCCACATTAAGATGTAAAAAATTATCTATCTATCTATTTTTCTATCTATCTATCTATCATCTACCTATTTATTGTTTTTAATATATCCCAACAGCAGTTTCCCCTCTCTCCACTGTTCCTAGCCCCTCCTCCAAGTTCCCCTCCCTCTGATCCACTCCTCTTCCCTATCTCTTCAGAAAAGAGTAGGCTTCCCAGGGATATTAACTGAACATAGCATAATAAGACACAACAGGAATAGACACAAACTTTAATATCAAGGTTGGGCATGGCAAACCCGTAGAAGGAAAAGGGCCCTATGGGCAGGTGAAAGCCAGGACACCCCTACTACCTCTGTTAGGAGTTCCACAGAAATAACAAGCTAACAAGCATAACATATATGCAGAGGACTTAGGACAGACCCGTGCAGGCTCTGTGACTGCTACTTCAGCAGGACAAGGTTATCCACGCATTTAATCCCAGCACTCAGAGTTTGAGACAGGAGGACGTATGAGTTCCAAACCAGTTTGGTCTACAGAGTGAGTTCCTCCAGGACAGCCAGGGCAACACAGAGAAATGCTATCTTGAAAAGAAAACAAACAAAACAAAAAACAAAACAAAAAATAAAAATATATAATATTATATATATTATATAATATGTAACCTGAAGTTTGGTTCTGAGAAAAACTATCCAACTTGGTACATCTTCAATTGGAATAATGAAGAGAGAAGATGAAACAAATGACCAAAATTAGCAACAAAAAGATGATCAACTAAAGATCTTATAATTACAGAAAGATCAACAATGAGGGAAAAACTGTAAAAAAAAACCTTAAATATATCATAAAAGTAAATATAAAATGTAAAGCCATTAAATTTTATATTTAATATTGATATATACATGTGACAAAATATGGAATCTTTGGTGTATTTGAAAATATCTCAAAATGTAAAAAACATGACACTGTATTAAATGCTCACAAAATCAAACTTCACCAAAATCAAAACATTTTACTCTCAAAGAATTTAACTGAAAGAAAGAAAAAGCAACTTCTAGACTAGGAGAACATATTCAGACACATAGTGATGTTCAGCCTTTATTGACTGCTTGGTTGGATTAAGAAAACACCTAAAGCTTGCCAGGCATTGGTGGTGCACGCCTTTAATCCTAGCACTAAGGAGGCAGAGAGAAATGGATCTCTGTGAGTTCAAGTGAGCTTAGCTTTTGTTAAAAACAAAGAGTAAGAAGTTGCAAGAGTACATAGCAAACTCTTGTCTCAAAAAACCAAACATGCAAAAACACAACAACAACAATTACAACAACAAAAAACAACCCTCCAAAATACCCAAAACAACAACAAAAACAAACAAAAACTGAAAAC
Source organism: Acomys russatus (assembly GCF_903995435.1). NCBI lineage: Eukaryota > Metazoa > Chordata > Mammalia > Rodentia > Muridae > Acomys > Acomys russatus. Next base: position 25,137,058 of record NC_067144.1, on the reverse strand, counting down.
ACCTGAGGCATTAGTGAGGCGCATCTTTAGGTGTGTCTCTGAAGGCATTTCCAGAGATTAATTTATATTAATTGATATCAACCTTAAAGCAATTGATCAACCTAAAGAAGATGATACCATCCCATGAACTGGGGCCCCAGACTGTCTAAAAGTAGAAAAGAGAAATGCCAGATGCACACCAGCACACATCTGTCTCTCTGCTTCCTGAAGAACCTGTCTCTAACCCTCAAGCTCATGCTCTCACTACAGTGCCTTTGCCACTCAGGTGACTCTGCTCTCAAACCATTAGCCAAATTCCATCCTGACTTTCTCATTTTGCCTATTGGGCATTCGTTTGTGGTGATAGGAAAAGTAACATCCAAATACACACTTCAAACAAAAAGTGACATGAAAAAAAGTATGGAAAGAATCAGTAAATTCAACAAGAAGATGGAGAAGAGGCCAAGAAAAAAAAAAGACAACCTATTTAAGCGGAAGCATTAAGAACATTTGTATCTGGCCATTAAGCACATGAGAACTAAAGTAAATCAGATGAAATACGTTATGAAACAGCATTCCACACCTATTAGCCTGATAAGGACATGAACAACTGGGTTTCTCATACACCGCTGTTGAAAATGTAAAACTACAGTTAGACATTTCACCCAAGACAAATGGAGACAGGTATCTACATAAATCTTAGATAAAGGTGACATTTATAGATTTATTTGTAAAGCTTAAAACTAGAAATAATCTGTAATTCTATAAATACTTAAGTGGATAAACAGATTATCATATACTCACACATGTTTTCCTACTTAGCAATTAAAATGAATGTTATAGATATGTTTTTTAAAAACTGGGTGAGTCTCAGAATTAAAAAAATACTGAGGTTGGAGAGAGGGGGGGAGGGAGGGAGGAGAGAGAGCAAGATAGGCATATTGAGTCATTGAGATAAAATTATTACAAACATAATTAATCCCTGATAATAGAAGGCAGGTGAGTAGTTATTTGAGGATGCAGGTAGAGAAAGGAAAGTCTTTTAAAGGGGCATGAGGAAAGTTTGGGAGGTATTAGATATGTTAGTTTTCCTCATTAAGTGATGATTCCATGGGTATAGAAATGTTTCAAATTGTGTGATTTTAAGTATTTATGATTTAATTGCATTCTAAATTTGTATCTTTATACACATAGTTCAGCTCTTAGATTTCATCACAAAAGTTTGTGCAGTGAACAGTGGTTATTACAGAAAATATTTAATAATAAAAAATGTTTAAAGAAAAACAACTAAAAAAAAACCCTCAGAACTGATCAAAGTGGAGAGTTTAAATGTCAGTGGAGTGCTTAGCCAAAAACGACATCTGTGTCATGCCCCTGCCACAAAGGACTCAGAGACTGCTATGTAACAGGAAGGAGAAATAGTGAAAGAACCATAAGTCACGAAGAGCTAGAGAGATATCATGTCTTCTGGTCAGAACAACTCCTTCACCCATGAACTTTCAGCAGATGTGCTTGCCCTGCACAAGGTCAAGGCAGTCAACACTCTAGCATGGAGGGTGGCAGGGTAGTTGATACCTTCCAGTGGGGGTGGGGGTGGGAGATGTCAGTTTTCTTTAAAGGTTTGGCCCTTAGCAGGTTGACCATGTTCCACTGTCTGAGTCCACACCTGTAGATGTGTGGACACAAAAAACTGGATTCTCCTGGTTCTATAAAGAAAAAGAAAAAAGGAGAACACGAAATCAAGAGGGCTTGGAGCACTGAGAGATGAACCTAGGAGGTGTAAATGGGAAGGAATAGATGATGATCAAAATATATTGTATGTATATACAAGGTTTTCAAAAAAATAACAATAATAATTATTAATAAATATCTATATTTGAAATAAAGCCTTTTGTCTCAGCCTTCTAAGTGCTGTAATTCAAGTCTTGTGCCACTATACTTGCTATGTGTTGGTAGTATTAATTTGGATCAAATGGTTATGAATGTTTTCACCAGGATAAATAGTGATGGGGCTTTTAATTTTGCCCTTGGAGTTAAAATAGTTGTATTTAGGGAAGTGTTTTGAAACTATGTAAGCAGCCTGTTCATGAAATTTTCTATTACTCGTTTTAGTATTTATTGATTATTTTGTCTAAATCAATAGCTACTAAAGTGGTTGCACAATGACAAAAAATAACACGAATTTTTGAAATCATTAATCTCTATCTCAGTACAGTAATCCACATTAATCTAGGCTTAATTTTATTTTTTCATAGTCCATAAATCTTTCCTGAAATTACTCTACCCATGTTTTGGCTAGGTCCAGTGTTCTTGGGGAATTATGTTTGAAGAATTGTACCAAACATGGCAACAAGTCTTTCCTTTAACAAAAGTGTTTTTCATATTTTGAAAAGAATGCAAGCCCAATTTAAGATCCCCAAAGTTAATGCTACAGAGTTAGCAATCAAAAGAGAATATTACTTTCAGTCTTGACCTCATAATAATTCTTCATGTACGGGTTATAGCCTTTGGTCACCACTATCAATCTCTAAGCTGAAGTTGCTGAGTTCTGTTCTTGACAAAACATCTAGAGATGTTAAGTGCCCTCAAGCTCCATTTTGCTAAGTTTCTGGGTTCCAGGCCACAACATTATATGTGGCCTTAGAATCTAGCTCTTATGGCAGGTGTTTTTCTACTTATACTCTGATCCATTAAGAGGCAAGAGAGAATATCAGTCAATATGAAACATAGACAAGAAATCAAATTATTCAGAGAATGAAAATAAATCTTAAGGAATGCTAAGGAACTTCCAGGAGTTTTACCTTTTGTTTTTGAGGTTTTAAGGGGTTTTCTCTAGAATAAATTGGAGACCTAACAGTACTGACTTCTGTTTCTACAACACCCAATAGCATTAGAAACTTTCCTCAGCCTAATTTGTTGCTTTCTTCTTTTTGTTTGTCCTGTAGATTTTGCATTGAAATGTATCTGGGTGTGTGTGTGTGTGTGTGTGTGTGTGTGTGTGTGTGTGTGTGTGTGTATGTGTGTGTGTGTGTGTGTGTGTGTGTACATGTGTGTGTAAATAAAGAATATACACATATTAATGAAAATAATATTGAATCTGTTAATTCTGTGTAAATTTAAAATGATCTATCATTTTACTAAAAGTGATCTGATATATAACTATTTTTCTTTTTATTATTTATTAATTCATTCATATTACATCTCAATTATTATTCCATCCCTAGTATCCTCTCATTCCTCCCTCCCGCCCACTTTCACCTTCTTCCCCTCCCCTCTGACTGTGACTGAAGGGGACCTCCCCCTTCCTGTATATGATCATAGGGTATAAAGTCTCTTCTTGGTAGCCTGCTATTCTTCCCCTGAGTGCCACCGGGCCTCCCCATCAAGGGGATGTGGTCAAATATGGGGCACCAGAGTTCATGTAGTGTTTTTAAAACTATATATACACACATGCACATACTTCCTTAATTGATTTTATGAAATAATACTATAACTTCTGGTTGTGGTTTTTCTTTCTACACTTAATGCATTTAAAAATATTTATATGTATATATCTACTGTTTAAAACATTTGTTTTGTAGATTATTGATGAAAGTTCCAAAAATTTTATATGTTTAATTCATTGGAATTACTTCTGGTTTGGTCACTGTGATAAATGCTATAGTGTTTATATTCATGTGCACAAATAAGATGCACACGAATATACAAAGTTTTATGAAAAGGGAAAATAATACACAGGTACATATATATCTTTATGAACTTGCATGACTATTCAGAAATAAATATTGTACATTATGAATTGCTAAATAAAAACAAGCACATACTCTGCACATTAATAACATTTTAGAATGATTGTACTAATTTACATTTCTACCTACAAAAAATAATTTCACTATTTTTTCATTTCTGATTATTTAGATGTGCATTGTGTTTTCATCAACCATGTCTAAACCACTGTTTTTCTTTTCTCAAGGTATAAAACATATCTTCCATTTACATACTCAATGTAAAATCCATGTGTAATGATGATAATGTTTAAAGTATACTACATATGGCCCAGATGTAAGTGAGTCTCTATACTGTCATTTCTTGAATACCCAATTACTTTTATCTTAATTTTGCTGCTTTTTAAAGAAAGTCCATTTCATGTCCCAACTTATAGAAGAAACAGCAAATTGCATGTTTTACGTAAAAGTAAATGTGGACATTAAATCTTGCCTTAAACTTCCATCCTTCCATCTTCTGACACATTCAGCAAGAAAGGATTCAAGTTGTATCATTTCATCAACTTCTCTGCTGGACAAAGATGCCTTCACTGATGGAGCAGAAACGCTTTGCCAGCCAGTCCTCCGTTCTCTTCTGAAGCTGATCTGAGTGGGAGCCACTGCCATTATGTGAATAAGTCATGCATGATCCCTGGGTATATTATCAGCCCCTTGTGGGACATTTTTACCAATGATGAAATGTTATTGTTGTCAGTGTCAGACATTCAGTCTTTATCAGTCTCCCTCATGACAGCCCTCGTTACTCAGAAAGACTTGGGACAACTTCAAGGTGAGAACTTTCAATACAAGGTCAGCAGAAGCAAATTTCTTTCCTATCCACTGCTCAACCACTTCTTTTCCATTTCCACATGACTCACAAAGCAACACGTCTTCCTCCAGTACTGCAGTGGGAGTGATATAACGGCAACTTCATCTGCAAGGGCCCAGAGCCATCAAATTAAAAGAAATATATAAGACCTCTTACTTGAGTCTTCTCCAGGAACTTGACTTATGCCCTGATGTATGGACACCTTTCCCTTTCCACAAAATCCTTGGAAGGCAGTGCTTCGATTAAAATACCCGTGGACATTAGAGCAAGAAATAGTGTTTCTTCCCAAGATTTTAATTATGGAGACTTTGCTAAATACCGAGGTAGTTTTCATATCCAAAATGGACCAAATGCTATTTGACCTGCAGAATTGTTCTTAGACATGCATTTTTAGAGTATAGATGCACACACATACAACAAAATACTTATTATTTGAATCATTATAAGACTAAAATAAATTACTACTGCTTGTTTTCAGTCCATTTGTACAATGCCTGTGGAATACAATGCCTCAATTTTAATGTGTATTTGCACCCTCAAATTATATACTGTCGGGGAATGGAAAGATGCAAAAGTTTTTACCCAGGTGTGTTTGTATGTGCTCAAACCCTACAGCCTAATTAACATAGCTGAGCCCCCAGAGTAAATGCTAGTTTTTTTTTTTTTCCATTTCCTTGTTCCTTTAGACCACCTAACTCTGACTCACAGGTCTTTATGGATTACTCAACAGCTTTCCTGAGAGGTGCTGCAGGGTTCGGAAGAAGAATTGGAACACACAGAAGCCTGCCAGAATGTCAGCTCTGCACATTTAGACTGGCAGATTGGACATGTATTACGTGTAATTATGCAAGTGTGAGAGTGATGATGACAGCCTCTCATTCTCAGAGGAGCATGGCTGAACTGTGCTGTTCACAGGCTGTGGAGGACTGAATGGAAGCATATCCTACATTCAAACAGAACCTTCACTGGAAAAAAAAATCAGTACCCAGGGAGCATTTATTGTTTCTCTCACCATGAATTTGTTCCCTCATTTTCCTTTCTCAATCACAAAAAATAAACACATATGTGATGATGGGAATTAGAACCTACTCCAAGCCAAAAGCTTCCGACCAATTAATGGATACCTTTAGCATAAAAACCCAACATCTGAGGCAATATTTACACTTGACTCTAAGAAAATTTAGTTAATGGAAATATAAGAGAATGTCAATATGTCGACGTGAACGGCACAGTTTATATAACTATTAAAATTAATTTTCATTGTTTATAAATTATCCAGTGCTTAGTGGCTTCTTGTACTAGTGCAATGGGTCTAAGACATCTGGTAATATAAAGGTAGAAAAGAAAACTAGTCAGTGCATATTGGGTGGAAAAAGTATAGAAAAAAATCAATAGAAGGACAGTTTGGGCCTTTCACAAGCATAGACTTAAGGCTTAAGAGGTGCAATACAGAAAAGTCTCTATCTCTTTCTGTCTCTCTCTGTCTCTCTCTGACTCTCTGTCTCTCTCTCTCTGCCTCTGTCTCTGTCTCTCTCTATTTTTGTGTGTGTGTGTGTGTGTGTGTGTGTGTGTGTGTGTGTGTGTGTGTGTGTGTTTCCTTTATACATTTCTTGGACTATAATAAGATAGTATGACCAAAGAAACTTTGAGAGGACAGGGGTTATTTTGCTCTCATCACAGGTTATCACTGAGAGAAGCTAAGGCAGGAATGCAAGCAGAGCAGGATCTTGGAGGCTGAAATTAGAGAAGATGGCTTGGAGGAGTGATATGTATTGGCTTGCTTAGTCTGCTTTCTTATATCACCCAGGACCACCTGCCTAAGGATGGAACCACAGCCATACCTCTAGGAATCTGACAGAGTGACTTTCTCAATTGAGGCTTTGTTGTTGTTTGCTTTATTTTCTGAGATAACTGTAGCTTGTGGCAAGTTGAAATAAATCTAATCAGAGTTCTCTGTCTCTCTGTCTCTTTCTCCTTCCGTGTGTGTGTGTGTGTGTGTGTGTGTGTGTGTGTGTGTGTGTGTGTGTGTACATGTGTTGTTGTACCTGCTTATATAGGCATGTTGATATACCAGAGAAAACCACTTTGGACATCATTTCCCCAGGGATGGCAACCATCTTGGTTTTAGAGACACAAAATCTCATTGGCCTATATCTGCCAAAGTAGGCTATCCTGGCTGGCCAATAAGGCCCAGGGTTCTGCCAAACTCTACTTTCTAAAAGCTGCATTTACAATATATGTTACCACCTTCAACTAGCTTTGTTTGTTTGGTTCTTTCTTTCTTTCTCTCTTTTTTTCTTTCTTTCTTTCTTTCATTTTACATCTCAATCACAGTTTCCCCTCCCTCCTCTCCTCCCATTCCTTCCATTCTCCCATCCACTCCTTTTCTTCAGACATGGGCAGGCCTCCATTGGTTATCAACCCTCCATAGCATATCAAGGTGCAGTAAGACTAGGCACTTCCTCTCCTACTAAGGCTAGATAAGGCAACCCAGTAGGAGGAAAGGGTCCCAGCAGCAGGATATGGAGTCAGAGACCACTTCTATTCCATTGTTAGGAGTCCTACAAGAATACAAAGCTACACAACTCTAACATATGAACAGAAATCCTAGATCAATCCCATGCAGGCCTCCTGGTCGACAGCTCAGTCTCTGGTAGTCCCTATAATCCCAGGCTGAGTTGATTATGTGTGGTTTTCTTTTTGTGTGTGTGTGTTGTCCTTAACCCCTTTGGTTCCTACAATTTTCTCTTCCTCAGGGTTACCCAAGCTCTGCTTAATGTTTGGATATGGCTTACTACATATGTTTCTATCAGTTTCTTGATGAAGCCTTTCTGATGACAACTGGTCTAGGCACCAGTCTATGAGTATAGCAGAATATCACAGGAATCACTGACTTTTTTTTTTTTCCTTTTGCCAGTCATGTTTGGCTCTATCCTGGGCCTCTGTGCCATCCAGCTCCTGGTTCCTGGCCCTCTAGACAGTTGTCAGTGGTGGTCTTGCCTCTCATTGCATGGGTCTCAAGCTGTACCAGTTGGGCACTCCCACAATTTCTGCCCCACCTTTAACTTAGCACATATCATAGGCAGGATATGGTTCCTACCAACTGTGTCTGTCAGCTTATGAAAACATATAGCTCCAGCTCTAGAAAACGTGATACCATCTTCTGGCCATTGTGGGGACTTGCATCCATTTAATCAGATCAACACACAGGCATATACAAATGCACATAAGTTAAAGTAAAATAAATCTTGGAAAAGAAAATAAAATCAGATTTTAAAAACATTCTTCTCTCTAGAGTGAGAAAAATGAGCAGCCAGAAATGTATTCTCATCAGAGAGGAGGCTGCGAATAAAATCAATATTGTTATTGTATTTATAACAAAATCACATGTATTTCTCACTTTACATGGTCTATCTTCCATTTATCATCTTTTTGTTTTCCTTCCAAGTAATAAAATATTGACCTGGGAGTAAAGATTACCCAGGTGTGTGGAAATGCAGTGTGATAGTGACTAAAACAGTGAGTGCCTATTCCCATTGCACAGAGGAGCTGAGTGGAAGGAAGTTAGGGCTCATGTGGACATGATCTCGTCATGAACTTCCAGTGTAATCAAACAGAAGAGGCATGGAGTAGTTTGTCTTTGAATTTGCTTCAGGAGTGCTCCTGAATATCAAAATAAATACACCAACCCTAAGACAGACAGAGAAGAACTCAGATAAAGGCACAATTGATGAAAACATCTATCTAGTATTCTCAGAGGGAGTTTCAGGCATTGGACATACATCTCTTATAGAGCCACAATTAAAGGCAATAATTGTATTCTTCTACCTAAGTCAACTACTTCAATTTTTAACAACTATAATTCAAAACAAGCACTGAGAATAACACCTTTCTTTTCTGTGGTATCTCTTACAGTGCTTTCCTTTCTTCTTTACCCATTTATCGGGTCCTCTTGTGAACCTCTGTGCACATGCTATCTCTATAGTGTGTTTTAAAATACAAATATGTCAGTATGCATTACATGGATATCTGTTCTCCTGAACTATATATTTTGGTAGTAAAATGGGTTACAAAATAGTAATAGTACAGAAGTATGGTAAACATGTTTGTTATTGAAATGTCAGAAAAAATTAGTCTGTGGCTTGTTTCCATTCAGAAGTAAAACAGGTGCTCATGGAGAACGGTATATAATCAAATGATGCTAACATGATGAAACCTAGAAGGAAGCCTCTAGGAGTGTCTGTGCCACGACGAAGGGCTCTGATGGTGGGAAACTGAAACTTGTTGCTGTTATTGCTTAGCATGAATATGGGAGTGAAATAACTGAGGTTTACTTTGTAAGGTCTCAGTGGCAAGCCTATTTTAAGATAGTAATTGAATTCAGGTGTAAATTACTAGACTATATTTTAATTGCAGGCATAAATGGCATCCATATTCATGACCAATAAGTAGAAAGCAAATGAGTGATATAGAACAGCATTTGCATACCATAAGCCTTGGCTACAAATAATATCTGTTTAAATACCAAATATTATCACTGAGGAATTTGAAAAAAGTCAACACTTTAAAGACAATTAACAACCCTTTCTTCAGCATATTTTGCTATTATGTGTTGACTATTAATGGTATTTCCTTCAATGTGAAGACCCAAACACTCTTCTTACATTTAGGAATTTCTAGACATTCTAATGTGATTCCTCGTGTCTGAAGTTATAATAAGGCTTCAGGTTTCAAAAGCAATGTGTTTGAGAAAATATATAGAAGAAGAAAATTTTCTACTGAGGGACATTTAGGCTGTTTCCAGGTTCTGGCTGTTAAGAAAAAGGCCACTATAAACATGGTTGAACATATGTTCTTGTTGTGTGCTGGAGCATCTTCTGGGTATATTCCAAGGAGTGGAATAGCTGGGTCTTGAGGAAGCCCTATTTCCAGTTTTCTGATATAGCACCAGATAGATTTCCAAAATGGTTGTACAAGTTTGCATTCCCACGAGCAATGAAGGAGTGTTTCCCTTTGTCCACATCCTTGCCAGCATGTGCTATCACTTGAGTTTTTGATCTTAGGTATTCTGATGGGTATAAGATGGAATCTCAGAGTTGTTTTGATTTGTATTTCTCTGATGACTAAAGACATTGAACACTTTTTAAGTGTTTCTCAGCCATCCGACACTATGGAATACTACTCAGCTATTAAAAACAAGGAAATCCCAAAAGTTTTGGACAAATAGATGGAACTAGAAATGATCATAGTTAGTGAGTTAACCCAGAAGCAGAAACACTCAAATGGTATATACTCACTTATAATTGGACACTAGCTCAAGGAGCATGTCCCACGAAAGACTTCACTTACTAGGATATTGGGATAGATGAAGACATCCTATTGGGACTCTAGGTAAGAAAAGTATGGGAGAATGGGGAAATAGAAGGATCCAGAGGGCCCTAGAGACCTACAAGAAGAATATCATGATGGGCAGATCTGGGCCCAGGGGTTCTGCTCAAACTACTGTACCAACCAAGGGCAATACAAGCAGTAAACATCGAACCGCTACTCAGATCTAGCCAATGGACAGGACATCCTCCACAGTTGAGTGGAAAGAGGGGACAGACTCTGACACGACCTCTGTTGCCCCACATTTGAATACATCTCCTTGGTGGGGAGGCCTGGTGGTGTGGGAAGCAGCCATGCCAAATTCTGCCATGTCAGAAATCCTGTGCTTAGGCTGTATGCTGTGACCTTCGAGTTGCTGACCTTTGCCTCACGAGGTCTTTTGTTCCAGCCTATCCTTGGACTATTTACCATTGAAAGAAGTAGGGAAGTCCCAACTTGGAACCACCCAGAGGATCTAGGAAGTTCTTCCAGGGAACTACTCAGAGAACTAGGAAGTTCTACAGGGAGCGATTTAGGCTATTGTATTCTTGCCTGAGGGCTAGGGTGAGTGAGATTAGAAGAGATCCTATTGACCTTGCTCTATATATCTTCTTGCTAGTCGGCAACTTCCTGACTTGATTTGTTATTTCTGGCGTCTCTGTATCCTACTTTTAATCCCCACTCCCTCTTTCAGGTGAAACCTGATTTGATTTTTCCAGCAGGCAGGGACCCGACATGCTGGCACTCAGAGGAAGGATAAGCAGGCTACCAAGATGAGACTTGATAGCCTATGACCATACAGTGGGAGAGGAGGTCCACCTTGTTCACAAACATAGGGAATGGGAATAGGGTGAAAGCGGAAGGGAGGAGGAAGGGAGGATAAAAGGGATGGAATAACAACTGAGATGTAATTTGAATACATTAATTAAATAAAACTTTAAAAAAGAAAATTTTCAAAATGCTTCCATGACTAATTTCTTATATATAAGACTAAATTCACACTAATAAATCTATGGGTTTGAAGAGGAATCAAATGACAAATATAATTATAGAAGGCTCAACTTTGATCTAGAGCACTTTAGCCTTTAATAAAAGATGACTTTATTTAAAAAGTTTTCCAGAGTGTTTAATTTCAGTAGAGTCACAGGAGCCTGATATACATATTTGCAGAGATGACAGTTACCAACCACTCAATACAGTACTGATGGTGATTAAAGTACAGTAGTAATTTTACACAAGTGCAGATACCTGTTCTGCTACCTTGATGATAATGGGGGCAGGTCTAGGAACTCTAGGTAAGCCTTGTCAGAGAGCATCAAGTTGCTTCATTATCCCTCTTGCCTACCAATCATCCATCTACTGTTGGGGACAACATCATTCAAGAAGTGACAGTATCCTAAAAGACAAGTGTGTGGTCTTGTCTACCTAGCCCATATAAGAAGGGTATAGAACACAGAAAGTCAAGAAGGAATAAACAGTTAATATGGGCAGGATAGCTGCTATAAGCACTGACTTGGGGGTTTAGGTGCACTCTAGAAACAGCAAAGAAGCTGAGAAGCATAAGTGGGACATGTGATATAGTTTTTACACTGGGTATCAGTAAAAGCTCATGTGGAAGTGTCCATAGACTGTCTTTACCAACTAATGAGGCAATTTACTATGACTTAACAAGACACTAAAATAAAAAATTACATATTGTTAATCGTGGTCATTAATAAATTATGTATTCTGTCCTATATTACATATGCATGGCTTGTGCTATGAATATATTTTAAAATATATTCACTTATTGAGTATTATGACTACTACTAATACTCCTATAGTATGGATAAGGAAACATGGGTACAAGTAATTTTTTTTTACAAGTAATTATTTAAGACACAAGTGTCAGAGAATGAACTTTAATTCCAAAAGCCTAGCTGTGAGTCTATTTGTTAATTCCAACTGTATAAATTATTCGGACCAAGAAACAAGAGTCCATCCATTCAAATATACATTTCTACTGAATGTTATTTGTACAGAGTCAGTAATGAAGGTATTTACAACATTTTCAGTACATCCAGCAACACAATGATTGCCAGAATATTTTTAGTATGTATATACATGTATATTCTCTCTCTCTCTCTCTCTCTCTCTCTCTCTCTCTCTCTCTCTCTCTCTCTCTCTCTCTTTGTGTGTGTGTGTGTATGCACTTGCATGTGGAGGCTAGGAACAAACCCCATGTATCTTTCCTATATTGCTGTCCTCCTTTACTTTTTGAGAAAGAGTCTCTCATTGAATCTGAACTTGCTTCTTCGGCCATACTGGCCAACTAATGATCTTCAGGGATCTACTTGTCTCTACACCACACCCCTTTTCCCTAAGCACCAGGATTACAGGTGTGAGCTCACATTCCCAGCTTTTTTATATGGGTCCTGGTGACCTGAACTCAACTGTTCATATTTAGGTGGCAAGCACGTTAGCAAATGAATAATCTTCCCAGCTCTAGATCACTTGTATGGTAATTTCTATCTACTTGAATAGAAACAAAAAGTTGGATTAAGTGTTCCCAACCTTGTATCTGGCAATAGAATATCCACTAATTATCAGGCCACAGTCATTCAATGGTGCTCATTGTAGTGGAAACATCACTGAGAAAGTGTGACTGGATTTCTATGTCAAGTTATGATGAAGACTTGAACATCACTTCCTTCTTTTTTTTTTATTATTATTAATTTATTCTTGTTACATCTCAATGGTTATCCCATCCCTTGTGTCCTCCCATTCTTCCCTCCCTCCCTTTTCCCCTTATTCCCCTCCCCTATGACTGTTCCTGAGGGGGATTACCTCCCCCTGTATATGCTCATAGGGTATCAAGTCTCTTCTTGGTAACCTGCTGTCCTTCCTCTGAGTGCCACCAGGTCTCCCCCTCCAGGGGACATGGTCAAATGTGAGGCTCCAGAGTACGTGAGAAAGTCATATCCCACTCTCCACTCAAGTGTGCAGATGATATGATAGTGTACATAAGTGACCCTCAACATTCCACCAGAGAACTCCTACAGCTGATAAACACCTTCAGCAAATTAGCTGGATACAAAATTAACTCAAAAAAGTCTGTAGCCTTCCTATACACAAATGACAAGCTTGCAGAGGAAGAAATTAGAAAAGCCACACCCTTCACATTAGCCACAAGCAATATAAAATATCTAGGAGTCACTCTAATCACTTCCTTCTTAGTAGCACTATTAAGTAAAATCTCATGCTAAGACAGCATGAGGCAGCAGTTATGGTTAATCAATCAATTTGGAAGTTACTAAAATGAATTAATGAAGAATTTTGCCATGATCCATATCTTAGTAAGCAGAATTTTAGTGTATACAATAGAATAAACTTATACAATAAGGTTGAACTTAAAGATGTTAACATTAAGAAATCTATGGCTTTGAAGAGGATTTAATGACAAATCTAATTAGAAAAGGCTCAAATTTTATCCAGGCCACTTTAGCCTTTAATAAAAGAAGACTTTGTTTAAAAAGTTTTCCAAACTGTTTAATTTCAGTAAATGTTTATGTTAAAATATGTAACATTGATTTATATATTAATATACATTAGTATAGTTGCTTTAATAGTGCCATTGCATATATTCATACTGAAAAGATGAAAAATCCTTTGTTGAAATGTTAAGCTCAGCAATAATTAGGTGTTGAGATGAATATTGTATCCATACTTCAAACGAGCATGTATCACTAGTGTAAACAGGGAAAACCTATATGAAGTATATTTTACAAATCAAGCTTCTGTCCATCTCCATCCAGGAATGGAAAACTTGGACACTTGTGTCTATTTAAGCATATTCTAAAATAGCTCATTGGCTAGAGGAATGTTTTTCTTGTGTTTGTGTTACTGACCTGGAGTTTTAGTCTTACCTGCAGCTCTAACACAGAGGCAACAATGGAAATGAGTTTTCTGAGTGCTTTTAATTGCCCTATCCCCCCCATTACCTGTCAACATGCAAGGAAATGAAAGGAGCTGAACTTAAGGGTGAGAACTATTCATTTATTAGATTAAGTTGCTACGTGTCTGTATAAAGAAAAGTAGCTACCCTTGGAGAGTTACCCTTTTCAGAATTCCCATGAAACAGGTTACATTTCACATCCTGTGGGCAGCAGGTTCTCATTCTCTCCAATTAGAATCCAAGACTATTCAAATAGTCTGAAGTGTCATTCCTGTTTTCCCTAGGGAATTGTAACCTGACTGAAGGTGACAGAAGCAGAATTCCAAGTGACTTCTCTCTCTCTCTCTCTCTCTCTCTCTCTCTCTCTCTCTCTCTCTCTCTCTCTCTCTCTCTCTCTCTCTCCCAGTCCCTCCCTCCCTCCCTCCTCCTCCCTCCCTCCTCCTCCCTCTTCCTCTCCCTGTCTCCTTCTCTCCCTCCCTCCCTCCCGCCCTCCTTCCCTTCCTCTTTCCCTCCCTCTGTCCCTCCCTTTCATTTTTCAAATTAAAAAACCTGAACCTGGGTTCCTCCCCTACTCTTCTCTGAAGCTACTGCTTATTTCTAGTTGAGAAAGTCCTCTTTAAGTCCCCATTTGCCCAGGATCCACATAATTTAACTGTGAGTCAGGTACTACTTTAGGTTTTGGTCTTTCACTAAATTATCATAGAAAACCTTCAATTCAATTATACTTCCTATGTAGGTATTACACTCAAGGTTAGCACATGGCATTATAGAGAGTCAACCCCAAACTTTCTAGCCTTTAGCCATCTTGTTATATTGAATTGGGCGTAGAAAAGGGGCCAACTTATAGAGTAGAACCTACATTAAGCCTGAGCTCATGGACTAGTGTGTTCCTTCCTGATTTGTTCCCCAAAGCTTCTACACAAGGAAACTATATAAAGGATATCACATATATCCCTGAGTTAATTGTAATTTTTCTGTGGTATAAAGTCTTACTCTTGCCAACACTGAAAACCACTTAACACTTTCTCCTGAATTTTCGATATCTCCAAAATGGAGACTAGCTCAGTGCTATAAAAATTTACTAAAATATTAAATATATAGTATATAGTATATATACAGTATGTATAATTGAAGTTTGCATTTAACTGTCCCACGTGAACAAAATTGAGTATAGATAAGGGCATAAAGTTAATATTTAGCAGCTGTACAATAAGATAGGTGGTTCCCTCTCTTAAGAAACTCATATTTTCACTAATTAGGAGAAAGCTGAAGCTGAAGGCATAACAGCCAAAGCCAAATAGGATTAAATTTAGTGAACATCCATCTTGAGCATATTTCTGAATTGTTTATGGGGACGATTACATTGTTCTATTGACTGTTCTTAAATGACCATGACACTGAAATGTCATTTTTACTCCTCTCCCAAAGCCATGTTACCTCACAGACCTTTATTTTCATTTGTACCTCTCTGATACATTTAGAGTCATTTTTAGATGTATCTGTTCCACAGGACCAGCCAAATATCTTTTCATTATGCCCAAGAAATAGATAGAGCCTCTAGTAAAACTCCTCCCCAAAGCATCATACCTGTTCACAGTGTTCTCCAGTCCTAAAGAGTTTGTGCTCACAGATTGATTAATATTACAGATGCCAGAGTTCTCATATGCTGATGAATATTTTCTCTCTTGATTTTTTTGTATTTCATTTCCTTCTTAGATTGTTGATTTTTCTTTTCAATAATGTTTTGCACATGTATGACATTGAGATAGTGTGTGAAAATATCTTCAAGTGATTGATGATGAATGCTTTTGGATGTCAGCACAGTCAGGTTAGTGAAAGAATATAAGTTCTGTGCCTTTGGCTCTTAAGAAATTTGCAAGAGACTGAGGTGTGAGTCACATTACATTCAGTGGCAATTGACTTCCTTCTTCCACAGTCGTTGCTGTAAATTTTGTAGAATAAGGGGTTCTTATTCATTCCTGGCTGTGAAAGATACTATACTGCTAGATTCCCATGATCAATTCACCAAGTTCTGGGTTTGGAGTGATTTCTAACACTGTGATACAGAAAAGAAGAAAGCCAGGAAGGAGAAATTGTGAAGAAAGGTTAGGGAAATAGCTGGGAGTCTTCCTGCTGAGCCATCCCAGAACTAGGGTTTTGAATAATGCATGTTCTATAAATCTAAATGTCCCATGATGCCACATTTTAGAACAGGGAGAGAAAATAATAGCTACTGTCCACACTTATCACCGATAATAAATTGCAGGGCTCCTGTGTGTGGCGGCGATTAATGCAAAATGCAACCCAAAACACATAGCTAAATAAATAGATAGTTTGACTTTCTTGGGGGTTATCTCTCTTCCTCCTTGCTTCTCTCTATATTTCTCTCTCCTTTCTAAATAGAATATAAAAATTTTAAAAATTGCCTCAATACCTACCTACTCCATTCTCTTTGAGAGAAACATATAGGCTCTTCTTTCAGAGGCAAGGGCAGGTGAGTGAATAAGAGGATGTATTTGCGCACATGTGCACGTGCAGACGTGCCTGTGTTTGCATGAGGCAGAAGTGGAGACACAGAGCTGTAGGGATGATGGGCAGAGAGCTGTGATCTGAAAACTTACTTGAACCAATGGATGTAAAGAAGAGAGCAGTTGGGAGAGCCACTGCACATCTTTGGAAATTATACTTTTTTAAAAAGAAAATGTTCAGAACAAGCAATTGTCTACAGGTAGAGTATGTAAACTTTCATGTGAAAAACAACCCGCTAAACTCCCATAGTTAGAAACAGTGAAATTTACATAAAATGTAAACACTGATCATGCATCTAGGCTATGAACATTTTTCAAAAGTGAGGGGACTACACCTATCAAGCATAACCATTTCCAGCTTCTTCAGGAAACCCCGACTGCAGTGATGTCCCAGATGGAGTTGGCACTCATTCACTAGCCTCTGTTGGCACATAATCTACTAGCTAGTTCATCTACTAGCTGCCTAATATTCTCCTGAGCCCTGTGACAGGTACTTGGTCTACTGTTGTTGTAAAAGGGAGGAATCGAGCTAGGAGATCTGAAGAAACTTCTCCCCAGACACACAGGTGTACATAGCAGAACTAAGAAAAGCCCTAAGTTAAATTTTAGTAGCAGGCAAAGGGACATATCAATAAGACAACTCCTGATGGCATAGTACTACTATACATGCAGATCGACCAATTGAACAATTGACCAATCCGCATCAGAGAAGCGTCTTCTTGCAGGAGATGGTAATTAAGACAGAGACTTATAAGTTGACAATGGAGAAAGAGAGAGAGAGAGAGAGAGAGAGAGAGAGAGAGAGAGAGAGAGAGAGAGAGAGAAGAGAAGAAAAGAAAGAAAGAGAGAGAGAGGAAGAGAGGAAGAGAGGGAGAGAGAGGCAGAGACAGAGACACAGAGAGAGAGAGACAGAGAGAAACAGAGAGACAGAGAGAGACAGACAGACAGATCGACAGAAAGACAGAGACAGACAGAAACAGAGAAATTGGGACTGTTGAGTACTCAGCCCTAAGCGGATATTTTTATCAAAGTCCTCTTCTTAAGACTTAGGGGATAAAAAGGCTATAAGAGCCATGGTGGTGGATGGCTCATAGGAACCACTGTTTTCCAGATGCAGCAGCAATTATACACATTTGAACTCACAGAGACTCTGCCAGGATGAACAAAACTTGAACAAGTTCAAACCAGATAAAAAATCACAGCATAGACAAGATTGGGCACACTCGGGGGCAGGGGGGTATGTTCATAGACAATAAAATAGACACAAAGTCCCACTCCAAACAAAGAAGCCATTGCATTTGCTACTGAGAGCTGCTTGGAAAAATAAAATGTTTTTTTTTTTTTTTTTCAAATGAGTGTCACTGTGTATATCAACAGTAGCCCAGGACAAGATACTTGCCCATAAGTGGTTGTCCAACACAAAATCAAGTCCATGATATTTAGTGTTTTAATTTAGTTTTTTTATTGGCTTTTGTTTGTTTGTTAGGATTTTAATATTTTCCCCTGCCTTTTGTTTTTGAGAGAGAACAAGATAGAAAGAACATGGTTTTGGGTGGGCAGGGAGGTGAGGACGATCTAGGAGGAATGGAGGAAATAAAAGAATATGATCAAAATATATTGTATGAAAAAAATAATATGAGATGAAGAACAAAAAGTTTGTGTTAGTCAGTATAATTCCCAAGAGCATCCTCAGTAGTTACCCTGGACCACAGCTAAGTGTGGATCTCACCCTCATCAAAGAAGCTTTGTTTTGCAGCTGGAGATCATTACAGAAAGCCATAACTTGTCAAAATGCAGAGAACAAATAGTTGTGAGCGCCCAGGCCAAAATGAAACATTTGCAATGTAATCCTTGCACATAAGCTTCAGAGACAGTGCAGAACAGGGACTGGGTAGGGGTCAGGTAGAATGATTGTTACATCCAGAGGACCAGAAAGTCTGCTGTGGGGTTGTGCCTTCTAGACTAGACAGAAAGCTATCTTCATGAAATCCCAACAATACAAGTGCCTCAATCATACATGAACAATTCCAACCACAGTGGACATCCCAACATAGATGAGGAATGATCGTCTACATGAAGAATTAGAAACAATTAAGTAGTTCTGTGAGAAGAATCAGTCTTCCCCAGAGATGAGCCCCTTGACTGGCTGTCCGGTACCAATCAGTCAGCCCTAGTGATGAACACATAAGCCACACTGAACAGAATCAGCTCATTGTAGTCATATATTTCTTTATTTGTATGGATGCATAATTAGAACAGTTAAAGAAGGGACGGGTTTGAATTTGGGAGAGTACATTGAAGGGCACGGTAAGGATGGGATGAACTAAATGGAAGGGGAAGTGTTTTAATTGTATTTTAAGTAAACATATTTTTTAAATCTAAAAAACATATTTCATGAGATATACCTATAACCAAGACCATCATTATTTCTCTGAGATTCAAAGTTAACAAGGTACCCTTTCTCTTTACTTGTTAAATCTTTCAGCCTTTGATTTGTGCTACTGAATTTGCCTAATTATCTTTGAGAATATTCAGGACAACAAAAGGGGAAGATCTTTCTCACCGAGAGAAGAGAAGCTGAAGTCGAGGTGCAATCCAGACCAATGTGAACATGTCCTTGCACCTGCTCAGTGAATTTGGTGTTGAAAATATTTTCCAAGTTTGCATTAGTAAGATAATGCCAGGTAGCTCAATCAAGGGACAGGACATCTATAAAGGACAGAAATGAAGGGCAGTGGCAGTGCACACCTTTAATCCCAGCACTTGGGAGGCAGAGGCAGGCAGACTGCTGTGAGTTCAAGGCCAGCCTGGTCTATAAAGCAAACCCTGTCTTGAAAAAACAAAACCAACCAAACAACCAAACAACCACAACAATAAAGAAATGAAGGAAAAGAGTACCCCTGATCTCAAGCCAGACACTCATTGGAAGCAACTGGATCATCTCTAAGTTCTAAAATTTTCTGACCTGTATGTGTTATATACATAAAGTAGAAATGTCAACATTCTTATCCAGATATAAGGAGTGCTTGATGTCCTCACTCATGAAAATATTCTGCTGGAACTGTGTGCAAGATCACTAGTTCTAGGGCCTTGAGTGCACTATTGGACTACACCCTGAGCCTACTCTAATGTCCTCACCCAATCCCCTAGGATAGCTTTATTCCCTAGCTGAGTGTGGTGTATATTTCCAAGTTATTCTCCTCTGAATTCCACCTGTGTAACCTACTTGTCCACAGCCTTAATTGTCTCCTTTACTGGCTTGTTGATTTCTGCTAAGGAACTGATAAAATAATATACAGCAATGTGTTACTGACCAACCAAAAGTTGGCTTAACCCTTCACGACAATATTTTGCTGCCTCAAAAGAAATAACTTCAGGAAGAATGGTAAGAGATACATGTTGGCCCAGGTAGCAGTCTTCTTACCCTCTCTACATCAAATTAGCAATCATCTGGCTAATTTATTGTTTAGAAAAATATATTAAGAAAACTATTTATGATTTATAGTTAAATTGGTTGAATAGAAGTATCCAAATCTAGTATACATATATCTTGTTTAAAAAAAGGAGGAATCGGGGGGGGGGCGGGGAAAAAAAAAAAGGAGGAATCAATAACAAAAATAATTACCATGAAAGCATGCCTTTGTGATAGTCAGGGTTGTCTAGAGGAACAGAGTACACATACACACACAGATAGACACACACACACAGGCATGGCCCAGCTAGCTCAACAATGACTGTATACTAACAGAAGTTCTACTAGCCCAGTAGACGATCAATCCACAAGGCTGATTTTCTCACATGGCCTTCAGTATCTGCCAGAATCCCAAAAAGTAGGCTTTCCAGGGAAAGCAAGAGCAAGCAAGCTTCCTTGTTCCATGTCCTTTACATAGGCTTCCAGCTGAAGTGTGGCCCTTAAAGATGGATCTTGCCACCTCAAAAGATCTGGATTAAAAGTGAGTCTTCCCACTTCAAATGATCTGATTAAGAAATCATCCCTCACAGTTGTACCCAGCTGCTTGGGTTTTAGTTAGTTCCAGATGTAGTCAAATTGACAACCAAGAAAGACTATCTCACCTCTACTCACTTCATTCCTGACCGTCATTCCTATATGTCTTTAAGCATAAACTCTATTTATTCCTTAGGCATGTTTTCTCTGTAGCTTGAGGTTAAAGTCACAAAGGTGATGTCTTAACAGGCTGGGTGAAGATGCTGCCTAAGATTTAGGAGCTTTGTGATGGTGCAGCCTCTCCATATCTTTGCTCTGGGAAATGAGCTAGTACTGTCGTCTCCCACATTAAACTGCTCATGGAATAAAGGCACCTCATCAAATAGTCATTGGATCTTGCACATAATAGGCAGTAAATAAATATTCATAGAGCAGATATATCCCCCATGTACCACCCTGTAAACAATGTGAAAATTGGCTGAAGTCCTTGCTGTAAGGTTGGAAATCCCAAGTAACTTACTCAGAAACCTGTAAAGCATACCTATTGTCATACCTTAGTCATAAGGATGTATACCTCTGTTATAATTAATTTCTAGGTCACAGCTGTTTCCCTTTTTCCTTTCCATGCACACTTCCAACCTGCATGCACTCAGAGTAATCAGAAGGCCCTCCTCTTTGCCAGCCCATTAGCCTCCATCTGTACTACAGCAGCTAAAAATCACTGCCATTTTTGCTCCAATCTACGGGAGTTTCTTCATATCTGAAATCAAATCACTATTGTGAGCTAACATGTTTACACCCGAAACTAACTTAGTCTCCTCGGGATAAGGGAAGCCAGTCAAGTTCACACAACATCCAATCACATTTTCATCCCAGAATGTCAACAGCATTTCACCCAGAGGAGGAAGGAAAAACAAGGCAATGATGAGATTAAAAACATCTTGAGTTCCCTTAAATTTTAGAAAATCAGTTTAAATGTACCAAAGGTATTTATTCTCAGCATGGTGGAAGGATGCAGATGTTTCCCAATTTGCCAGCAGTGGGGCACTGGTAGGGGCCTTTGGCCTCGGCTTGGTTATCCCAGGAGTTAATGAGTCAATGATGCTATGAGCTGTCTGGAATCCACGAGTCTACATTTATAACTAACCATTATATGATACCCTCTCCTTTGAGGGGGCAGAAATGATCAAAGAGAATCTTGGGTAAGATGGCTTAAAAATGATATCATGGGGGATGTTTAATTTTGAATAAAACGTGTTGTCCATTAAGATATTTACCAAGTTTAGTTATATTCAAACGTATTCCCTTGGGCTAGGAAATCCAATAAAATATACTTTAAGTTATCTGGAAATAGACCCTATGATTTATGATTAATTTGCTTTATGTGACAAGGCTGGTAGTATGAGTCACAGCCCTAGCCTCCCTTCTTCCTAGAACCAAGTGAAATACTGTCATGAAGGTCTGTACTATAATGAGAAATTCTGTTGTACAGTCTTGTTCTTTTGTAAAACACAGCTGAATTGTATATACCTCATTTCCTTGAACAGTAAATAGGAATTGTGAGTTAATTAACCCTTAAGGATATTGTGTAGTGGGAAGACTTTGAGGTAACAAAGTGCAAATAACAACAAATTTCTATTATAAGTGATTAATAACAACTTACATCTTAACATTAGAAATCTTTTCATGATTTAAGTCTTACAGTTGGATTGTTGATGTACTTAAAGTGATTTTTTTTATCACTGTTGAGAGACAGTGCTCTAGTTTTATCTGAATATGGACACATAATTTTCCTTGAAACATATATTTAAGACATTGTCTCTAATCAAAGTTTATTTTTTGGTGTCTTTGTGAATATCAGTTGGCAGTAGACAGTTATGTGCATTTACATGTGTTCTCTTCATTAAGTTCCATGGGTCTATGTCTATTTTTGCTCCATACTGTACTGCATGCTTTCTATGGCTTTGTAGTGTGTTTTGAGTCAGGTGTGGCCTCCTCATATTTCTTGGTTTCGGTTTGCTCCTAATCTGGAGTATTTGGTAACTTCATGATCTTGTGGGAAATGTCTTTTCTTGGGTTTAAAAGGAATTTGTGGATATTTTGATGAAGATTGAAATAAGTCTAATCTAAAAATTTGCTTTGGGAAACAGTTTAGCATCAGATGTTTCAATTCACAAACAAAATGACTCTCTATGCTTTTTATTACTTCTTTGAAAATATTTCTAGATTATTCTCTGAAATAAAGACACTATTCTATGGATTATTCATTTTCCAGTTAGGTATCCAAAAGCTTTCATTTGTTGCTATCATGAATCAGATTACTTTATTTCTTAGAAATTGTGCTGCTGATATTTAAAAATCCCAGTTTTGTATATATCAAAGGGATAGGAAAGGAATATATCAAAGATATCTGCCATCTCACATTTATTACAGAGCTATTGACAAGAGACACAGTGTGAATTCACTAGAGATTCTCGCTGATGGGTAAATAGACATTCAAAATGTGGTATGCATACATAATGAAATACTAGTTAGCCTTCATAAAATAATTATATTTCATCACTTGTAACAGTATGATGGAATTGGAGGGCTTGATTTCAGTGAAGTAACTCAGGCATAGAAAGACAAATATGTTCTCATGCAAGTATGAAAGCCACAAGTATATTTCATATGAATCAAATGGTGGCTATTAAAGGCTAGGAAGGGCAAAGTGTAAGAGAGACAGAGAGTGCTAAATCAATAGCATAAGAATATATATAGTAGAAATAAATTCTAGTTTTTTATAGTAGAGTGTTTGCAAAAGTTTTATATGTTTTATGAAGAACTAAAGGAGAAAGGCTTGAAGCCTCACAATAAAATAAAAAGAAAATTCTTAAGGAAGTAAAGATACACATTGCCCCAATTTAATGATTACACAATATAGGCATTCATTACATCATTGCATTACATCCATCCACATATATAATTATTACATGTTAAAGCAAATCAACAATGGGAGTAATTATATAATAGTTCAAAGTAGAACAGTACAATGACTTTGAGAAGAGGAAAGGTTCAGTCCAGAGAAGACATCCAGCAATGTCAAGCCTGTTAATGGCTTCTTGGTGAGCCCACTGTGGATGAGGGGGCTGGGCCCTGACCACAGCTTACTCACAGTCTTAAGAAACTTAAAAAAAAATAGCTTATCACGATTGCAGGAACCCAGTATTCTCTATTATCTGTGTGGGACACACCAAGAACCATTTAAATATTTCCTTAATATGGAAATGTTTTTGAGAAATTTCTAGGCACTCAAGCAAACAACCTCTTGTCAACCGATTTTTCTTCATTTTAGCAAGAGCCCATTCTTCTTTTTTGGTCCATGGATTGTAATCAAAGATGACGTCAACAAACCACTGAGAAGTGTGGGAAAGTGGCGCAGCCATACCTAACAGGAACAGCAAAAGTCATAAAGCCAGTACAGCTGCTTGACAAAGACCCTGCCAAGCCGAGCCACATGAAGCAATTGCTACGGTGCCATCTTTCACTTCTGGTCATGATCCCCACATGCTGCATGCTTGCAGGGGTACGGGATTAATATTTGTACAACTTGGGGACATTGGATTGGTTGGAAATTTCTAATGAATAATTTATGCCTTCTTCCAGGAGTACT
Source organism: Acomys russatus (assembly GCF_903995435.1). Lineage (NCBI taxonomy): Eukaryota > Metazoa > Chordata > Mammalia > Rodentia > Muridae > Acomys > Acomys russatus. The sequence continues at coordinate 25,113,059 of NC_067144.1, read as the reverse complement.
TTTTCTAAGCTTTCCCATAAAAGTATTGGGAATACGATCCCTCCTGATTTTAGGGAAACATCCATATCTGGCCCTATTTGAAGGTCTTCCTTATGTGCTGGAGGTTTTGATTCAAATAAAGATGCCAGAGACTTCATTATGAGGCTATACCTCCATGACCTACTAGTTAACTCAGGAACAGGATTACCAGAACAAAGTTAACTTAAAAGGTAACCAAGATTTGGTGTGCTAGAGAAGTTGGCCACAGACCAGGTTAAAAACCTCATATGCTCAGGTGATTACATGGCATATAAGTTTGGGGCCACATATATTTAGGAAAAGATACAGTAACAAAGTTAGATTGACTAGAGTTATCTCTGCCATACACAGGGCCTTATACTGATAGACAAAGTATGATGTGGAAAAAGGATTTTAAAAATGAAGTATTAAGAGATCTTTATCTTTAAAAATGTTAGCTCGTATAGGGCCACTGTAGTGTAGTATGTTGAGGAACAAAAGAATACCAAGATTAGACATATAAATAAATTCTACAAATATATAAAATATGAACATTGTATTGTGGCATAAATTGAATAATAACCGTGACAGCTGTGGCCTGAAGATTTTTCTTGGGCCTAATGACAATTACCACTCTGACCATTAAAAGTTAATAATACACAGCTAGAGACATGACAATCTGCCCAGGCTGGCTTGGAGATTTATTTTCTGTCTAATGCCCTTGAAACCACAAGAGCTACCAACTTGAGAATGGGCTGTCATGCTTTGGAAGAATATGCCTCTGGATTTCTTAAAAGTTGGGTTATGAGGCTGATGAGGGAAAATGACTGTAAAAGATAAATCTGCCCTGTCCTGATTTATCAATGATGACTAAACTCAGGACCAAGAGGAAGTTAAAACACATCTCTGGGAATGAAAATGCTATGATCTATGTTTTGGGACAACATGAATATATCCTTGTGTACCAAGTTTTGTTTAAATTAAGAAGCACCCTGACTGCCAGTCAACCAGCATGCAGGAATCACCCAGTCCCCATGCCTGACTCACTCCTCCTTTGCCAATTTCTTATCCTCTCTGTGGGACCTGACCATCACTAACACTGGCCACAGCAGAGAAGTAGACAGAAGTGATATGGATGTAGGAATTAAAATATATTTATTTTGCCCAAGAGAATTTTGTACTATGTTTTTCATTATCACATGATATGACCTGTTAGTAAGTGAACATATGGAACATACAGAAACACACAGTAGAACGTCGCCATGGTTGAGGATGTATGCTTATCAGGGAGGAGGAGGAGGTGGTTGGCACCATTTTCCAGCATAGAATTTGCACTTGGCTGTAGGACACCAACATTTTGTGAGGTTCATAGCATGTGAAGAGAATGAGAGAAACTTGAGAGATGTTGGATGTTTATGATGTGAAAAGGTGTCTGTGTTGTTTTAAATCTTCTACTGCAAAAAAAAAAATGCATTATAACTAAGGCTATGTCCACTTTTAGTGGCCATGGGTATAGATTTTCTCCTAATTTTCACTTAGATGAGCAGAAACACAGACACAGACACACATACACTTTCAGTTGAAATAGAAGTAATTAATTTAGTTACTGTGTAATCCACACGGCATATCTAGGTTGTGCTACTAAAGTATTTCATTTTAAACAGAAAATAGAGCACACATCCATATATTCTTTTATGTTTCCCAGAAATTTTCTTTCTGTGAGAGTGAGAGTTGTGTCATTTATAGGCCATGTTCTGCTGTAGTCATCATAACATTTCATTAACTTTTAGATTAACAGTTCAATTTATTAAACAACAGTGGAAATTAGCAAAGTTAATCAAACTTTTGGAGGTTTTAAATATTTCCCACTAGAATTTCTTTTAATTAAAAAAAAAAAAAAACCACGGATGTGAAGAATTTGTTTCTTTAGAGAAAGCCTCTGGCCCTGGCAAGAGATGATTTGTAACAGATGACAAGTGATGTTTACATTTAAATATCTGTTTTATTAATGTTTGGGACTGAATTCAGAGGGAAGACTCATCAAGCAACAGCTGCAGCCATGGATGTAATTTAGTTCCTGTTTCCTGAAACTGTGATAGACACTTGCAGAATGACCCCTCTGCACATCACTGAAAGTGGGCAAGGACTGGAGCTAGAAGACTTCAGACAACAGTGCAAGGCATTGGTGGGCACTTCCTGGGTGTGATCCCCTTGCATTGGGCCTTCTTTCTTTCTTTCTTCCTTCCTTTCTTTCTTTCTCTCTCTCTCTCTCTCTCTCTCTCTCTCTCTCTCTTTCTTTCTTTCTTTCTTTCTTTCTTTTTTTCTTTCTTTCTTTCTTTATGAAAACAGACAGCAAATAGCCCAAGGATGCTTATCTTCCTTCAAGTTAACACACACTGTCTAGTCCATATGGAAACTGGCTCCTAGCTTATTTGTCTCAATGGACTGGTATAGTTAAAAGAAGATGGAACTGAAACTCATTGATTCTCCAACACAGCACTTTTTAAAATAAAGGATACACACAGTAGGTGTAAATTTGTCTAATAGAATATTACAGAGTAAACACAAAAATATGTCAGGGCATTGCTTTGGGTTAAAGTTATAATATATATTAAGAAAGTGAGATTTTTAACTTTAAATGTTGTAACCTTGTGGGCCCAACATCCCTAAACAATTAAAAAAAATCCTTTTGGGTTACCTTGTTAAACATCGAATGCTGTCCTTTGTCAACATAAATCAGACTGTGTCTACCTGATCCTATGATAAAGTAATTTTTAAATTAATTTTTCTAGTATAAACATTAGATTTTTCTTTTTCTTAAAGTGGAGCTAGGATATGAGGAGAGACTATGGAAGCATTTTGAGGTATTTTATGCTCGCATTATCTGCGAATAAATACCTTAATGTCATTTATTTAAGTAGAAATAAGCTTTACTTAGTAATAATGTAGCTTATTTTTCATACTATTCAGCGCCTACAATAAAACTCACCTATTGAAAGTATCCAGTGTAATGGTTTTGAATATGAACATAGACATATACAGCCTTCACTGTAGTCAACATTGGAACACTTCATCATTATGGCTCTATCCTTTACCTGTGCTGTCACACTATTCCCCTCATCTACATTAAGCAAACACTAGATATACCTTTTGTATCTATAGATATACCTTATCCTGAATATTCTGTATGAGTGAAATCACAAAATATGTGCTATTCTGGTGGCAGATATTTTTCTTACTCTAATATTTTATAGGTTCACTCAAGTTGTTGGCATATATGAATCCATTTTCCATTCCCCCTTTGACCAAATAATATCATATATATGTATATATAATATATACACACATGTGCACATATGCTGTGTGCATAATTGTGTATGTTTATACATGCATCATATTTTACATGTTTATTTTTATGTTTTTGCTAGAATATTTCTTTTTCTCTTCTATTTTCTTTCTTTTAAGACAGCCTCTCATGGACCCAAGGCTCAATCTTGCCGCACACCCACGGATGAGACTGAACAACAGGTCCTCCTGTCTTCAGCACTTTAGTGCTGGCAATGGGGGGCTTGGTTAGGAGTTTATGCAGTGTTGAGAATTTACTAAGAACCATCTTCAAAGTTAAAAAGTTTTGATTCATATTAGTAAGGGTAGCTTTAAAGCAACAGATTTCCTTCATTTTAGTAACAGTATCCATTAGTAAATGAATAGTTTTTCTTATTCTCATGTTTTCAACACAGAACAACTTGTTCCTTATACACCTAAGAGGCAATCAAGGGCTTACATCTTTCAGGCTCTTCAGTGGGATGGAGTACAATGTATGGATGGGGCATCAGATAAAGGTAGCAATACTGATGGGCCAGTAATACAACAAAGAACACGGAAGCAGACACTTATATAGTAAAATTATAATGTGGAACTTAAATACATGTCACAATTTATTGTGTAGTATTAATTAGAGTAAATAAAAAATAACTATTTGAACCAATTTTAAATTTTATTACCTTAAAATCATAAGTGGTAAGAATGCCTACCATGAGAGCTGTGACACTGTTTTTGGTATTATTGTTTGGTTGGTTGCCTGCTTGTATTTCAGAGACAAAGTTTAAGGTTTTACTCAGGCTAGTCTCAAATTTGTCATCTTCATGCCTCAGTCCTATTAAGTGCTGAAAAAATAGATATCATTACTACACCAGTGCTTGAATGTTTGACACATAAACACTGATGAGAGTTTAATGGGGATCCATATATTAGTGACAATTAAAGCATCTCATTAATAAAAAATTTCCTTTTTCTATGCATCTGTACATGTATTACCCTTCTACCAGCTTCAATAAATATTTGCAGAATGCACAATAAATAGAAGGGCTGAGGAATTTTTAGTTTTGATGGAACTTGGAGTAAATACTACATAACAATACAAGAAAGAAAAGAGTTATTTGACACAATGAATGGTAAATGCTTGGGCAGTATAGTGATAGCATTAAAATGAAAGATGAGAAAGATGCATTTCTTACTACTGTTTACAGTAAAAGCAATAGGTGCAGGCTCTGGGTACACCATGTGCCAGGGACAAAAAGTCTGGAACTAAGAATGGAGAGCTCATCAGACAGTCTGGAGAGGACTATCCAGGAAGAGGGACTTATGTAGAAAATTAGTACAAAATACCAGGAAATCCAGTTCAGGTCAGATTATTTGAGACCTTAAAATTCAAGGTAAAGCATTATAGCAAAAGAAGGGATATTCTGAAACAACTTATGACATGGTGTACTATCACAAAAAACGGTGTTTTGAAATATCATTTAATTATGGGGAAGAGAATTAACTTAAGGCCTCAGAAATATAAGTGGGCATGGGTGGGGCAAGCAAGTAGGACAACTGTAGTAATTCAGGTCACTGTTATAAGCACCTGATCTAGAGAGGAATGACAATTACGGTGGATAGGCAGTAGTTAGTGAGTGGGCTGGGTGCAAAAGAAATAGAGGGCTGGAGGAAGTTTCAGCTTTGATGATACTTAGACTACTTGTTAATGTGTATAGGTAAAAGTGGTAGGGAATGGTGCAGGCTCTGAGTACACCATGTGCCAAGAACAAAAAGTCTGGAGCCAAGGACGGAGTGCTCAGTGGACAGTCTGTAGAGGAGTATCCAGGAAGAGAAACTTAAACTGTGACGCTGGATTTAGGTCTCCCATTATAACACCACTACATTGTCTGATTCCATTTTCTCTGTTCTATTACTGGCCCATTAGTTTTGCTAAACTACCTTCATCTGGTGCCTCATTTATGTTTTTTACTCCACCTCCCCGTGGAGCCTGAAATGCATACGCCATTGCTTGTCTCTTAGGTATATAAGGAACAAACTGATCTGTGTCAAAAGAGGAGGCTATTCAAACTATTCATTTAATAATGGACACTAAATGCCATGTTTTAAATCCATTGTTTTAAAAACTTCCCCAATTAATATGGACTAAAATTGATTTCTAGTTTCAAGATGGATCTTATGGTGAAAAAAAAGTAATAGTCAACCACTGTCAAAAGTTGTTGACAATGGAGAGGTAAGGAGAGCCACATAACTGAAACCTCGATGATGAATAAGGGAAGGACTTGATGACTTTAAAGTGATATACACCAGGAGAAGATTGATCACAAGTCTCTAAAGAGAACTGATGGTAAGAAAAAAAGATCTGTTCCTTTTTTTTTTTTCCTGAAATATAAAAATGCAGAAGTTCTTAGAAGGAAAGGCATGTTATAAGCATATTCAGGTGAAATTTTCATGTAAACAACATGGAAACAGCAAGCTACTTCTAATTAATAAAATCAAGTGTACATCCATTTAAGATATGTGGCAAATAGTAACTTCAATATTCTTCACTATTAAAATGATACCAACATGCCCCAACAATACTTTGGTAGCTACTTTTTTGCTTGTTTCAAATAATTTTAGAGATCCTTAGAAGACATCACCTCTCAAGTAGAAAGAAAAGGCTTCACAATAGCAAGAGAGGGTGTTGATCATTTGTCCTTATCCTTTGGAAATTAGCTTTATAGCTGTGTAGAAACTCTGGGCTCAAGTCACCTCCAGCTATGACAATAATGAAAAGAACTGTGGTGAAGGGATAGTCAGTACAAATCCATTTCAAAAATGAAAATAGAAGTTAAGAAAAAGATGTGGTATTCTGGGGAGATTCACAACTTTTCCTGGATATTATTCTTCAGTTTTCTATAATACACATTTATCAATAAGTTACCATGTATTGTTTGAGCTCAATTACAAGATGGCTATAGAAGAGAGCTTGCCTAACACATATTTAAGACCCAAAGTGCCTTTCCCAAACTATTTTCCAGGACCTCTTGTCTGAGGATGAGTTGCCACCTAAATCTATAACAGAGGGGAGTGGAAGAGACCCACAAAACACCCATGCATAAAAGCACTCGATTTTGAAAACAGCTAGAAGACAAACCCATTTCCAACAGATATCACCATTGTTTGCCTTGTGATATAAAGGTGCATACATTGAAAGAAGTTGCAAGTTCACTCATGGGAAGCTCATCTATGTAGAGAAAACTCAACTGGAACTCCAGATGGCTGCCTCAGTTTCCCCAGTTGTGTTCTTTTTGGATGTTGTCAGCATTTGATTGGTGCTGCTACCTTTCTGTTGTTACTGGACTATTTTTACCTGGAATCTACATCCTAAGAAACATCCTGGTCTTTTGAGATTCTCCACGAAGACTTCCAGCTGCCTGACTCAACAGAGGCTCCTTAATCTAGTTCTACTGGATGTCTGAGCACCAAATTTTGATGAAGATTTGCTAGTTATTGTCTATCATCTATCACCAATCAGTCAAGCTATCTATGCAACGTATCTATCTGTCATCTATTTATGTATATAACTATTTTATATCTATCTATACCATCTATCTTTCTATCTATATCATATCTAATCTATATTATATCATCCACCATCTACCTATCTATCATCTATCAATCTATATCATATATCTATGTATCTATGATCTATCTATCTACCATTTATCATATATACCTTCTATCAATCTATATCACTTATCATCTATCCAACTCTCTATCTATCCACCCATCCATCTATCTTGGAAATCCATACACTAGAAATGGCAGTTTTACTCAATTTCTTACAAAAGATGAGGCTATTGAATTCATTCAGCTACAAGACTTAAAAAGTGATGTTCTCCCCCTGTATATGCTCATAGGGTATCAAGTCTCTTCTTGGTAGCCTGCTATCCTTCCTCAGTCACAGTCATAGGGGAGCGGAGTAAGGGGAAAGTGGGAGGGAGGGAGGAATGGGAGGATACAAGGGATGGGCTAACCATTGAGATGTAATATGAATAAATTAATAAAAAAAGAAAGAAAGCAAATGAAGAGAGGGTATTGTTAAAATAACAGAAACAAAATAAATATTCCTTAAAACTTTCAATAAAAACAAAATTAGGACCCACTTTTGTTCCAGTGACTTCCTCCAACCCCAAATCTTGCCTCTTCATAAGTTCCATGACTCCATCTGTGAAATTCTAGAATTCTCTATCTCTCGATTCTTGTGATGTAATTACCATGGCTAAGATCTTCATCTCAAGAGCAGGCAGAGTGGTATCTCTAAAACATAAATCTCATGATATCATCATGGTTTTTCTTTCTTTCTTTAAAAGCTCCAGATGTTTCCAACTGAAGTTAGAATGAAATACAGTTTCCTACCCCCACCCCAAAAGTGATGTTCTCTTTAGGATAACCCTTGGATAAGGGTTTGTTTTCCTTTGTCATAAAAGATAATATTATTTAAGTGGATACATTACACTCCTACAACAGAATAAATGGCTTTTCATTTACTGTCATAGTAGTTGTGTTCATTTAAATAATTTGAATTGAGTTTTATGAATCAAATCACTTAATGATTTGAGTTTCACCACAAAATGTCAAGATTTTTTCCTTTTTGCCATATTGAATTTAAATTAATAAAACATGTTAAATCTACATGCATCCAAGTTGTCTATCTAATTAATATGCTTTTATTTTCTAGTATTTGGAGACTATATTTATTCCCATATATATCGAAAATACTCTTTAATTTTATAAATGAGCACAAAACTGTATATCCGACTGCTGATCTGCTCTATGTGCCTGTCAAATTAACCTGCTATATTTATTTCTTTTGCATCTTCATCTACCTTTCTCTTCTATACTGCCAGATACCACTTAGCTAATGCAAAAACTTCACACGCTGTCTCAAAATACCCAATTTAAAACTTGGTGTTGGTGCTGTTGAAATGACATTTTAGCCCAATTATAGAATGGTATACTGCCTATTTACTTCATAACCATGGGCAGAGAAATGGAGTGCAATTCTCAGATTTCCAGGGGTCCTAGAAGTTGAGAATAAAAACTACTGTCATTCTGGTAAGATTCTGGCAAAACATCAAAGCAAACAATTTGTTTTTCTTATTTGAATTCATGGCTACAGTCTTTCCTAACTTAAAAGGAAATGTCATACGTAAGCAATCTCAAAGAAATGGACTTTAAAAGATCACTTATATATTCTGGTTCATCAAGGGTATAAAATTACAAAATAAATATGAATGTGGAAGAAATTATTCAAATTTATATTGATGTTTTCCTGGATTTGTGTCTACAAATGGGACAACCAAGTTCAACACACAAAAAAATGTTCTTTCATAACCCTGTCTGTCATAAAGATGATCTTCCCTTACAGTGGCCTTTAGCATGAAGCAGATTAGTTTAGGCTCAAAGATAGCTAGTAGCGATAAAGCATTTCTGAGCATTGCATACCTTCCCTCAGATATGACAAAAGCTTGAGAACTTACCCTTAATAAGTTCCTGGGGGAAAATTTATATTTTACATACAGGCAATAAAAACTGTCTCTATGGAACTTCAGTGGCATAGCATCAATCTTAACAAATCCAGAAGATGGAACATAGGCACAGGTTCTATTAAAAATCTTAGCAGACTGTCACATATTAATTAAGGTTATGTGGGAAAAGACAGGTGAAGAATATTGGTGTTTATTTTATCTTAAATAATTTGTAAGTGCTCTGCATTAGTTTAACATGGACACTGTATTAGATAAAAACTCAAATGATTAACCCAGTTTAACTTTTTAGCAAGAACAAAATTTATTTAATTCCTTTCTTAAGAAAGAGAAAGGTAAATAATACAAATTGTTGTTCATTTACTAAAACGTCGTTTCATTTTTCTGCTCTTCTTTCATGTGTTATTAATAGTTTCCCTTTTGTCTTCTGCCAAGTCAAAAGGCCCCTCAGTGTCAGTGCCAATGATGATTAATAGATTTACTTTCCAAACTAGAGCATGGTAGAGTAGGTGAACAGTGAGAAGTTCCACCTATTTCTCCTACTACGAAAACCTATGCAATAAGACAAGGTTGGGGCTTAAAGGCACAGAAATAATAATAATTAAAGAGTAAGCAATGATTAGAAAGAGAAATGTGCCTACAATCAACTTTCCGTTCTAGAAAATGTCAACCTTCAAATACATTCTCATCTTTTTCGGTGAGGATAGAAATCCATTTTGCTTTTAAGGAGTACCTTACACCTAGTTAGTAGAGACTTGGACCATTCCATTCTAACTTTGCCTAGGGAACCATCTATTTGCATTTGTCAAGGTGGCACATTATAATGAAGTTACTAAACTTGATTTATTCTGATTTACTAAAAAATGGAGGAAAATTTTACTACAGAGGGGCACTATTAAGCCACCCACAATTAACAATCTAATGTGACAATCAAATGCGGTTACTCTAAGTGAGGACTGCACTATTCTCCCCATAGGTGGAGGAAGATCCTTGATGATAAGGACTACTTAAGTCAACCTTGTCTCCTCCACCACACCAAGGGTGGAGCATCTCAAATTCTTGGTCCGCAGAACTTTAAATAACGACAGAGTACCAGGGATGGAGAAGTAAATCAGTGGTTAAATCTCTGGCTGATCTTCAAAGGACCTTTGGTTGACTCACAGAGTACAGAGAGTGGCTCACAATATCTGGAACTTCAGGATTGGTTTCATGACATCCAACACCTTATTATTTCCTCTCTGGAGACCAGACATATATGAAGGCAAAACACACGCTTATATGAAAAGAAAAGATTAGTTTTTAAAAATGATGACATATTGCACTGTCTTTCAGCTTTTTCTGGTAAAATTATTCATGAAATTATGATGTCACAATACACACCCCACACACACACACATACACACATATTGGTGCATACACATTATTAAAAGCTAAAATGCCAAATCTACTGTATGAATACGGATATCCTTTGGATTTTGAAAGTGCTTTATCTGGATTTCAGGACACACCATAGTAAGAGAGGCATGCAAATAAATGTTAAGACTATGATTTCTAAAGTTTCAGTATTTCAGAAGTATTACTAATTTTAAGAGGATTGCTCCTTCAAAGTATGTTGAAATAAATATCATCCATGTGATAATCTATAGAGCAGCTGCACATCCAGGTTCAGAGAGTTAGTTCATCAGGGGTACTCAGCAGCCATGGAAAAGTGGCTTTGTCTCAAATCGTCTTTTCATGTCAAATGTCTATATGATAAAAGCTTAGACATTTATATAATACTTCCTTGAAATTTTAAAATAAAGTTTAGTTTGTTTTTGTTTATGAAGATATATTCTTATAAATTTCCATGAAAATAAAATTCACTATTATTTTGCTTCATGCTTAGCTTAGCATATTAAAATGATTTTTCTGTTATCAAGAAACTGCTGTCTTAAAAAAATAAAATGTATGTAATTATAAATTGATATATGATATAACAAAATTAAGCAGTTTTATATGTATGTTAATACAAAGTAAAGCCTTGCCAGTAGTGGTTCTTTTTGTATATTTAACAAGGTCTATGAATTTAGTCGTATGAACTTTTGTTGAACTAAACTGCTAATATAATCATCATATTATCACATTGCTTCCATTAATAAAGATGGAGTTATCCTGTTGTAATAATGATAATTATTAACATATATTGTACTTTTTCATATATATATTAGTACCTATCTCTTATATTATATATATATATATATATATATATATATATATATATATATATATTAGTATCTCATTTCATAGTAACCCTCAGAGGTAAAGATTTCTCCATGTAAGGAAGGAGATGTGTGGAAGGAGATGATCTAGTTATGTGTCAAAGCCTGAAAAGGAATGGCTTAATTGCATGTGGAAACCAAGCCTATCTCCTAAAGGTGTTCACTTAGCTGCTCACTTTCACAGTCTTTTCTGTATTTCTATGACTGGCTCTCTGTGACATCTGCTTTTAATCATTTGGTTTTCTCTGCCAAGCATAGTTGAAAGATTCTTCTAGTGTAGGTCATTCCAGTCCTTTCCATGAGTGGTAGGCATTACTAAAGAGCTCCACAATTCTCATAGAAGGCATATGCCCCAGAGTACTGTTAAGTTTGCATTTTTTTCTAAGTTACGATAAGAGTTTTTCTCGCCAGTTCTATGTGTCTCCTCTCAGCATCCTTCATTTGATTCTGCATTTAATAACAATGCCAAGGAGATTCCAAGATGGCACCGACCATTAAGCCACGGTATCTGATCTACTCCATGGAGACCAGAGACATAGGAGGAGCAACAGATTGCTGGACTTTGAGAACTGTAGGTGAGTGGGGCCCCAAAGGCCGCAGACCAAACAGGAGGCCTACCCCCTTGGTCAAGCAACATCCCAGAGGTGCTAAACGCACTCCCCAAACTCTGAGACGGAATCCACATGCAAACTGCAGCCTGTATATAAAGCACAGACTCGCTGTTTGGGGAGGGGTTTTTCCAGAGTCCCCAGCCAGAGGAATCTCAGCGAAGAGGGTGAATCTGCCCTAGGATTCCTCCTTCCACACCACCCCAAACTGCAGAGGTCACCCGCCTAGGCCGACTGAAAACACAGGCGGTGAAACCCAACAGAGACAGTTATAGTGGGACTACAGCTCGCTGGCCATCGGGGCCAAACTTAACACCAAGGACAGTGGACTGAGCCTGCAAACAGCGGCAGTGAGAAATCAGCTTGAGCTGCTTCCACAGACCCATCGGGAGATGTGGGTCTTGCCTAGAGCTATAGCTGAACTTATTAGCCCTGAGGGAAGACCTGGGTCCGCGGGCTTCCGCCAGAGCTCGGCAACCCTTTTGTCCCTACCCAGCCACAAGGCACTGGTCCTACGCTCTGCTCCCCGCTCCCTGCTCCCCGCTTCCTGAACGAGAGAGCCCAGCTGGAGATCCTGGCCCAAGCAAGGTAGGCACTCTGACATTATCGGGAGACGAGACGTGGATGGGGTGTGTTTGCCGTGTTTAATTGCTGACCCAGAGTGTAAGGGGGCCCACATACCCCGGCGGAAAGAGTTGGGTCTGCGAGTGGCCGCCAGAGCTCTGCAGAGCCAGTCTTATTAACTGCCCAGCCACAAGGCCCTGGCACTGCGCTCCCTGCTCCCCCAACGAGAGAGACCAGTTGAGCTAGCCCTGCGCTCCCTGCATCCCAACGAGTGAGCCCAGCGGGAGATCCTGGCCTGAGCAAGGCAGGCATTCTCACATTATCGGGAGACGAGACGTGGATGGGTCGTGTTTGCAGTGTCTAATTGCTGACCCAGAGTGTGAGGGAGCCCACATACCCTGGCGCAAAGATTGGGGTCCGCGAGCAGCCGCCAGAGCTCTGCAGAGCCAGTCTTCCTAACTGCCCAGCCGCAAGGCCCTGGCACAGCGCTCCCTGCCCCTGAATGAGAGTGTCCAGTGGAGATCCTGGCCGGAGCAAGGCAGGTACTCTCACTTTATTGGGAGAGGAAAAGAGGGTCTTGCTTGCAGTGCCTAATTGCTGACCAAGAGCGACCTTGGTCCCTCTAGGCGTATAGTACTGGGAGAGGTTGGACACTGCTACAGGGTATAGAGGCAGAGCTAAAAGACAGTTACACCCCCAGAAGATCTGATCTACCTGGGGTCTTGACTACAAATCCACAGGAAGGACAGGCAGCTGAGATCAACCTACCCAGCCAGAACGTTTGTGTGCGGACCTTATTCTAGGTCCCAAGACTGCTGATCTGAATTACAGCAGTAAAGTCCAAACAGATATCTACTTTGGCTGGCTCAGCCTGGAGCCCAGGGGGCAGATGAAAATCACCAGGAGTGAAACCGGATCACCCACCTGCTCCACAAAAATACCCCCTGATCCCCACAGGCAAGAGCACCTAACCTATAATCACTCATCAATTAACTACTCTCAACCAGCGAAGGTCACTACAAAATACCTTCCAAAACCAGAGCCATCAAAATGACAAGAGGGCAGCATAAGAATCCTATCAAAAACCAAAACAGTTTGGCATCTCCGGATTCCAACTTTCCTAATGAAAACAACCTAGAGAACCTAACAGCAATGGATAGGCAAGAAAATGACCTCAAGTCCATAGTAAAGAAGATGATAATGGAAGAAATAAATAAAATCTGTAAACAAATGCAGGAGGAGGCAAACAAGAGGGCTGAAGAGTTAAAAGAGTCATATAAAGAGGCACTTGAAGAATTTCAGAAAAATATAAATAACCAGATGATGGAAATCATTAAAACAGTCCAAGACATGAAGATAAAAATGGAAGCTATGATGCAGGAACACACAGAAGAAAAACGTGATCAAGAGTCTGCAAAGAAGAAAGTCAGCATCTCAGAGGTGGCCTTATCTAACAGATTGCAAGAAATGGAAGAACGAATATCAGGACTTGAAGATACAATCGCAAAACTGGAAACAACCATTCAGGGAAATGCTAAATCTGAAAAGTTCCTAACACAGACCATTCAAGAACTAAAAGACCACATGAAAAGACAAAACTAGCGAATAATAGGGATACAGGAGAAACTGGACAGCCAACCCCACAGCCCAGAACGCATCTTTAATCAAATAATGGAGGAGAATTTTCCCAATTTGAAGAAAGAGATGCATACGAGCATACAAGAGGCCTACAGAACACCAAATAGAATAGACCTGAAAAGAAAATCTACCCGCCACATAATAATAACAACACAAAATATACAGAACAAAGAAAAAATATTGAAAGTGACAAGAGAAAAAGGCCAAGTAACATACGAAGGCAAACCTATCAGAATTACTCCTGACTTCTCAGCAGAGACCATGAAAGCCAGAAGGGCCTGGACAGAGGTGCTGCAAACCCTAAGAGAACACAGATACCAGGCAAGACTACTATATCCAGCAAAATTATCAAAATTATCAATAACCATTGACAGAGAAGACAAGTTATTTCATGACAAAAACAAATTCAAACAGTACCTAGCCACAAATCCAGCTTTACAGAAGCTATTAGAAGGAAAACTCCACCCCAACTGGTCAAACTACAACCAAAACTACATAGGAAATAGGTAAATATACCATTGCAAAATCACAACCTCACAAAATCTCAACTGTGACAAATACCAAAAATGAAGGGACTTACCAATCACTGGTCATTAATATCTCTCAATGTCAGTGGTCTCAACTCTCCAATAAAAAGACACAGACAAACGGAATGGATGCATAAATATGACCCAACATTCTTCTGCATTCAAGAAACACACCTCAACCACAAGGACAGACATTGCCTCGGAGTAAAAGGTTGGGGAAAAATATTCCAAGCAAATGGTCACAAGAAGCAAGCTACGGTAGCCATTCTAATACCTAATAAAATAGATTTTCAACCAAAATTAATTAAACGAGATGAGGATGGTCACTTCGTACTCGTCAAAGGTAAAGTCACCCAAGAAGACATCACAATTTTGAACATCTATGCTCTGAATACAAGGGCTCCCACATTTGTAAAAGAGTTATTAACAAAGCTTGCCCCACTCATTGATACCCACACATTAATAGTGGGAGACTTCAACACCCCTTTTTCACTCAAGGATAGGTCTTTGAATCAAAAAATAAGCCGGGAAATAACCTCATTAACCAATGTCATGAATCAAATGGATCTAACAGATATCTACAGAACTTTCCACCCAAATGCAAAGGATTATACCTTTTTCTCAGCACCCCATGGAACATTCTCTAAAATTGATCACATCATTGGTCATGAAGCAAACCTCAATAGATACAAGAAGACTGAAATAATACCTTGTATCTTATCAGATCACCATGGTCTAAGGCTGGACTTCAACAACAACAGAAATAACGAAAAGCATACTAACACGTGGAAACTAAACAACTTCCTACTAATGACACATGGGTCACGGAAGAAATAAGGGAAGAAATAAAAGACTTCCTGAAATTCAATGAAAATGATGGAACAACATACCCAAATTTGTGGGACACATTGAAAGCAGTGCTAAGAGGAAAATTCATAGCACTAAGCGCCTTCAAAAAGAAAAAGGAATCATCCCACATAAACAACCTAACAACACATCTGGAAGCTCTAGAAAAAAAGGAAGCAGAAACACCCAAGAGGAGTAGACGCCTAGAAATAATCAAACTCAGGGCTGAAATCAATAAATTAGAAACAAAGAGAACAATCCAAAGAATCAACAAAACCAAGAGATGGTTCTTTGAGAAGATTAACAAGATAGACAAACCGTTAGCCAATCTAACTAAAAGACAGAGAAACACTATCCAAATTAACAAAATCAGAAATGAAAAGGGAGACATAACAACAGACACCGAAGAAATACAAAGAATTGTAAGAACCTACTTTAAAGGCATTTATGTCACAAAATTCGAAAATTTAACGGAAATGAACAAATTTCTCGACCGATTCCATTTGCCGAAATTGAACCAAGTCCAGATAAACAAATTAAATAGCCCTATTTCACCTATAGAAATAGAAGCAATCATTGATAGTCTCCAAACCAAAAAAAGCCCAGGGCCAGATGGTTTCAGTGCAGAATTCTACCAGACCTTCAAAGAGGAGCTAATACCGATACTATTCAAGCTATTTCAAAAGATAGAAATAGACGGAATATTACCAAATTCCTTCTATGAGGCCACAGTCACATTGATACCTAAACCTCACAAAGATCCAACAAAAAAAGAGAATTTCAGACCAATTTCTCTTATGAACATTGATGCAAAAATACTCAACAAAATTCTCGCAAAGCGAATACAACAGCATATCAAAGACATCATTCACCATGACCAGGTAGGCTTCATTCCAGGCATGCAGGGATGGTTTAACATACGAAAATCCATCAATGTAATCCACCATATAAACAAACTGAAAGAGAAAAACCACATGATCATCTCTTTAGATGCAGAAAAAGCATTTGACAAAATCCAACACCAATTTATGTTCAAAGTTCTGGAGAGATCAGGAATACAAGGCACTTATCTAAACATAATAAAGGCCATATACAGCAAACCAACAGCCAACATTAAATTAAATGGAGAGATTCTCAAGGAAATTCCTCTAAAATCGGGAACCAGACAAGGCTGCCCCCTGTCCCCTTATCTCTTCAATATAGTTCTTGAAGTTCTAGCCAGAGCAATAAGACAGCAAAAGGAGATCAAGGGGATCCAAATGGGAAAGGAAGAAGTCAAATTATCCTTATTTGCAGATGATATGATAGTGTATATAAGTGACCCGCAAAATTCCACCAGAGAACTCCTACAGCTGATAAACACCTTCAGCAAATTGGCAGGATACAAAATAAACTCAAAAAAGTCAGTAGCTTTCCTGTATACAAATGACAAACAGGCAGAGGAAGAAATTAGGAAAACTATTCCCTTCACGATAGCCACAAACAATATAAAATATCTAGGAGTAACTCTAACCAAGCAAGTGAGGACTTATTCGAAAAAAACTTCAAACCTCTGAAGAAAGAGATTTAAGATTACATGAGAAGATGGAGGGATTTACTTTGTTCATGGATCGGGAGAATCAACATAGTAAAAATGGCCATCTTACCAAAGGCAATTTACAGATTCAACGCAATTCCTATCAAAATACCTACAAAATACTTTGAAGATATTGAAAGATCAATTCTCAAATTCATATGGAGAAATAAAAAACCCAGAATAGCAAAAACAATCCTATACAACAAAAGATCCTCTGGAGGAATCTCCATACCTGATCTCAAGCTGTACTACAGAGCAACAGTAATTAAAACAGCATGGTACTGGCAAAGCAATAGACTGGTGGATCAAGGGAATCGAATTGAAGACCCAGAGATGAATCCACACACATTTGCTCACTTGATTTTTGACAAAGAAGCCAAATCTATTCAACGGAAAAAGGATAGCATCTTCAACAAATGGTGCTGGTCTAATTGGATGTCTACATGTAGAAAAATGCAATTAGACCCTTATCTGTCACCATGCACAAAACTCAAGTCCAAGTGGATTAAAGACCTCAACTTAAAACCAGAGACATTAATTCAGTTAGAGGAAAAAGTGGGGAAGAGCCTGGGACACATAGGCACAGGAAACAACTTCCTGAACAGTACACCCAGGCCTTAATGTCGACAATTAATAAATGGGACCTCATGAGGCTGAGAAGCTTCTGTAAGGCAGGAGACACTCACTGTCAAGAGAACAAAGCGACAGCCTACAGAATGGGAAAAGATCTTCACCAACCCTTCATCTGACAAAGGTTTAATATCCAAAATATATAAAGAACTCAAGAAATTAAACACCACAAAACCAAACAACCCAGTTGCGAAATGGGGCTTGGAACTTAATAGAGAACTCTCAACAGAGGAATATCAAATGGCCGAGAAACACTTAAAGAAATGCTCGTCCTCGTTAGTCATCAGCGAAATGCAAATCAAAACGACACTGAGATTCCATCTTACACCCATCAGAATGGCTAAGATCAAAAACTCAAATGACACCACATGTTGGCGAGGATGTGGGGAGAGAGGAACACTCCTTCATTGCTGGTGGGAATGCAAACTAGTGCAACCACTTTGGAAAGCTATCTGGCGCTTTCTCAGAAAAATGGGAATAGGGCTTCCTCAAGACCCAGCCATCCCACTCCTTGGAATATACCCAGAAAATGCCCTACCACATAACAGGGACATATGCTCAACCATGTTCATAGCTGTTCTATACATAATAGCCAGAACATGGAAACAATCTAAGTGTCCCTCAGTAGAAGAATGGACTAAGAAACCTTGTACTATGGTGCCTCACATTTGACCATGTCCCCTGGAGGGGGAGACCTGGTGGCACTCAGAGGAAGGACAGCAGGTAGCCAAGAAGAGACTTGATACCCTATGAGAATATATAGGGGGAGGTAATCCCCCTCAGGAACAGTCATAGGGGAGGGGAATAATGGGGAAAATGGGGCGGGGAGGAATGGGAGGATACAAGGGATGGGATAAACATTGAGATGTAACAAGAATAAATTTTAAAAAAAAAAGAAAAAAAAAAGAAACTGTGGTATATTTACACAATGGAATACTACTCAGCTATTAAAAATGAGGAATTCCCAAAATTTGTGGACAGATGGATTGATCTAGAAATTATCATGAGTGAGTTCACCCAGAAGCAAAAAGAGACAAACGGTATATACTCACTTATATCAAAACACTAGTCCAAGGGATACGTACCATGAAAATCTTTACTTACCAAGAAAGTGGGTCAGAGGAGAGGATATCTGATTGAGACTTTAGGCAAGAGTAGCATGGAAGAAAGAGGAAATAGTAGGACCCACAGGGTCCTGGAAACCTACAAGAAGAACTTTATGACAGGCAGATCTGGATCCTGGGGTCCTCCTCAAACTAAGGCACCAGCCAAGGAGAATATAGGCAGTAAGCTTCGAACCCCTACCACAACCTAGCCAACAAACATGTTACTCTCCACCGTTGAGTGGAGAGTGAGATCTGACTCTCACACGAACTCTGGTGCCCCTTTTCTGACCATGTCCCCCGGATGGGGAGACCTGGTGACACTCAGAGGAAGGATAGCTAGTTACCAAGAAGAGACTTGATATTCTGAGAGCATATATAGGGGGAGGAGGTCTCCCTCAGTCACAGACATAGGGGAGGGGAGAAGGGGAGAAATGGGAGTGAGGGAAGAATGGGAGGAAACAGGGGAAGGGCTAACAATCGAGATGTAATAGGAATAAATTAATAAAAAAAAAAAAGAAAGTCTTGAAGAAGAATATGGAAATCTTGCACCTTAAAAGTGATTGCATAGATTATACTCTGGAATATATATGGACATAAAAGGAATTCATAATTAATGAAGAAAGAACTATGATTTTCAAAGGTAGCAGGAAAGGGTATGTGATATTATTTAGAGAAGTAAAGGGAAAAGAGAAAATTTGTAATTACGTTATAACCTTAAAAATAAAAATAAAATTATAAACTGATAAAAAAAAATGCCAAGTTGTTGTAATCAACTTGAAAATTGATAAACTCAATAAAGAATCAAAAGAAAGAAAGAAAGAAAGAAAGAAAGAAAGAAAGAAAGAAAATGTAGAGTTGAAGCATATGAGAAATACAGTTGAGGATTTAGAACAGAGAAATTTACCCATAAAGTAGCTAAGTCAAAAGAAGGCCAATAAGTCAACAAATAAGTTAGAGCAGAGGAAGTCAATCAATGGCAGGAACATACGTGTATTATACAGAAGCTCCAGACCTCATTTATTTAGGGGGAGGTTGGAGCTAGAGGTGAAAGAACAAAGAATTAGAAAATGGTACTCAGGTTGAGTTTTGAAATATGGTATATTTTCCTGATGGGAGAAGTAACAACTTAAGATGGTTATGGTAGGAGGAGGGTACTCTTGACCAAGGGAAAATACATCATGCCTGCTCCAACTACTCAGGACATAGCATTTATACTGTAATTTCCCAAGGATAACTCTGAAGGAGCTCCTTTCTGCAAAGACACCACCCTGAGATTTACAGTGTCTCAATTTATGAGACCTCTTTGTCAAGAGCTCAGAACAGTGCATTGGCAATTTTGACACCAGTTACACTTACTCCATGTTTTACATGCACTCTGGAGAATGCTCTTGATTATAATATCTGTGTTTATTTTCTTTATTTTTTGGATCTTCTTCTCTATAAAGAAACAGTAGCTAATAATATTATATTGAAAAACAATCAGTGAAGCACTGATAATATGTCAGATACATCTCTGTAGCTCATTCACAGGAGAGACACCCACACACAGAGTGATTATCCTAGCCATGGAAAACTAAAATAAAGTTGAATACTCCTCTTCTAGACAACACAGCTGGCAAGCAAGGAAAATAACAAATATATTTTGGAAATGAGTGCTCAAAAATTTTTGTTCAATGATGAATATTTTGCATATTAATTGACTAATTTTCTTTAAATTCCTATATATTTATTTTATTATATTATGCATATGAGTGATTTGCCACCATGTATGTATGCTCATCACTCATATGACCTACAGAGATCAAAAGAGGACATTCAACTGCCAAGGATGGAATTACAGGTATGATCTAACATGTGGGTGCTGGAAATTGAACCAAGTTCCTCTGGAAGAGCAACAAGTACTCTTAACCACTTAGGCAACTCTCAGGCCTCCCTATTTAATTTTTCTAAACACCTTTATGAAATGAGTATTACACATGTCCTTATTAAAAGTCAATGCTCTGAATAGCATAACTTGGCAAACCCATAGCTGAAATGAGTAGACTTCTGATCTGGACTTAAAGAGGCAGGCTGGAAAACACATGGTCATCACTGGATTCTTTATTAAACAGAGGAAAGTCCATATTTTTTCACGGGTTTTCAGCAAATTTTTATTTAGTACTTATTACTCTTTTGACTCAGCTTTTCAGATGTTTACTATCAAGACATAATAAAATAAGAAAATAAAGTTTCACAACTATTAAATAGCATTTACACTGTATGTGGCACTATGAGTGAATTGAAAATGATATAGAGTATACAGTACATAGTTATATGTAAATTTTATAGTAGAAATTAGAATTACTGGGGCCCTAGAATTAATTGCCATGGATAATGAAGAAATTCTGAATAGATGTATTAAATATGTTCCTACCTATATAAACTATATTGTGTACAATACTGTTGAATTTGATATAATTACATATAATTAATGAAACCCACAAAATCCCATTAATTTATATTTGAATAGGAATAAGAAGATACATATATAGAATTTCTTGAGAATAAATATCAAGTAAGAGAATTATCAATGAATGTTGTCTTCTGGCAATGATGACATATAAAATAAAATGATGCCATGATAGATACAGAGATGTGACAACCTTCACGAACACTTCCAGAAAGGAGAGCAGTGTGGGCGACTCATGAAAATGAAACCTGTGCATTGGCTGAGTGTCAAGAGTACATTCTGTGTAAGTGTTCAGCGCAAAGGAAAAAAATTAAGTCTACAGTGTGAGGGGTGCTAGATAAAAGACTTGGCAAGAATAGAACCATGCCAAAGCGATTTTACTTAGAGGGATGATGTGGGCAGACATTGAAGGTCCACAATACTGGGCTTGGAGCTAAAACATGAGGTCATGGGCATGTGGAAATGGGTAGGTAATTGGGAACAGACAGGAAAGAAAAGTTCTCTGAAGCTATGTGAAGGTAGATTGTCACGTGGGAAACACTGAGGGCAGATATATAACTGACAGGGACTGACACCCAGAGGAAGGCAGAAGATCTGAGACATCAAAATAGGGCTTAAGGACATGGAGAGAAGAAAGAGAAGAGAGAGAGAGATAGAGATGATAGATAGATAGATAGATAGATAGATAGATAGATAGATAGATAGATAGATAGGGAATAAATATATTTTTGCCAATTGAAATAAGTTATAGAGTAAATCCCAAATTAGCAAAGGAAAAGATAGTCATTAGAAAAGGAAATGGAAGAACATTTGATGTGGGGGAAAACAGTTGGAAGAAAATGAAGACAAGGTAGAAAGGGGTTATGAGCTCATGTGTGTGTGTGTGTGTGTGTGTGTGTGTGTGTGTGTGTGTGTGTGTGTGTAAATAAAATAGCCATTATGCTTTTGAAACTTAGTGTCTAACTTCTAAAATCTTTTCTTTCAGCATTTAATTACCATATATTGCTGGCTTAATGTTTGTTGCACATTCACAGTATATTGGGTACTGGAAGGAAATATATCTTTTCTTTATTATTGGCAGCATAGTAGGATGCTTGTTGTAATGGCAGAATCAGTAAATGTTAATAAATAATTGGACTTTATGAAATAAAAATTGCATTTTAAACTATACTTATTTCTATGATGGCAACAATATGAACATATTTTCCACAAGTATTTCAGAGATTTAAAATACATACATGAATTGCCTGCTCTTAGTATTTTCCTGAATATTTCTAATGTTCATTCACAATTCCTGCTGATGGTAACTACAGGCTAACAAAGGTACAGGTGAGTGCCAGGGCACTGTTTATAAAACACATCCTTTGTAGAATGCCTGCATGTCGAGGGCCCTGTGGCATTGGATGCAAAGCACGGTCTACTCTAAAATATCCATCTCTTCACCCTACATCTGAGAGCAATGGAAAATGATGGCTTCCCAATCTTCACGTTATTGAACACAAACTCAGCCACTCAGTGACATCTCTCTCCTTAAAAATAATGATGCAGGCTGTCTCCTTTGCTTAAGGAAGCCAGAACTCACAAGGAAAGGTGTCAAAATGTACTGTCTTATCCCACTTTGCCTGGAGCTGCCTTGACAGCACCTTTCTTGTCATAAGAATGGATTAAACACAGGGTGGTAATCAGGGAAGTACTTGGTAAAAAATATGATTTTTAAACAAGAGTGTGTGAATATGTGAACAGTATAGAGTTTACCACCTCACCTAACAAGGGAAAATTAGTTTCCCATTATCCTTTATATACCAGCTTAGCCCCAATCTAGTGAGGGATGCAGGCATCTAATTGGTCCTCTGATGGAAACAATGATGACTGTTTTACAAAGCCCACTCAACAACAACCAGCTGAGCTTTGAGGAACTCTGGTGAAGGTTCCACAGCAATGTGTAGAGGCAAAACAATGTATGGGGAAGTGAGAGACAAGCAGATGGAAAATGAGAGCGAAACACATGAGACGAAATGGATGATGCTTCAGGCAGGCAACAGAAGGAAGAAGCAAGAGTCAAGGGCAGAATGGGATAGACAGAAAACTGGATCTGGCATTTAGTTAAATAAATTCTACCCAGTACATTCAGAGTGATTGCTCTGAAGTGTCCATCCAAAATGCACAATTATCTCCAAGGATGGTCCCGAGGTAAGAAGAGAAGAGCCTCACACAGGGTCGCCGATGACAGGTGCTTTATTATTGCTCCAGGTTTTCCATGTGCTTAGACAGCATCTCAGCAGACACTCACTGACTATCACTAAGATACTAGTGAGAAGGAGAATTCAAAGGGAACACTATCCAATGCTGCAACCATGCCAATATCTTATGAGAGTTGTGAGTGCAAGAAAAGTTAAGTGCAACAAGGGCTGCAAACTGAATTTTGGTCCTCCCTTTCCTTTTGATTTAGGTTTGTCCTTCTGTACAAGACCAGGTGGTTCTGTTATTCTTAAATTGATAACATGGCTGATTCCACCACGGCATCTTTCAGGGTAGCCTGGACTTCTTTGTTTGAGTGTTTATGTATGTTATAAGGGAAGCATGCTGTTGCATATGGTTGTATTTTTCTATGTGTACGTGTAAAGTCCAGAGGCCATCTTTAGGTGTTATTTCTCAGCAGCTGTCTTTGACCATGCCATGGAGGATATTCCGGTTTGTCAGTGAGCCCGGGGGGGATCTGTCTGTCCCTGTCATGTCAGTGCTGAGAGGAGAAGCACAGGCTATCACGCCTTGACATTTCGTAGGGTGCTGAGGATTGACTTCAGGTACCCATGCCTAGCACTTGATTGATTCATCTTTTCAGCTTCATTTTTCTTTATGTACTTGCTTGACTACAATGTTGGGTATTCATTGACAACTTGCTATGTGCCACATCTTGTGAGGGATGCCAAATCTATGTGATCTCTTTAAATAATCACAAAGATACTAAGAAGAATGGTAATATAAACGACCTCTATTTTTACCAGTTGGTTCAGGGAATCTTGGTTATTTTTTAAAGTCCACTCAAAAGGGAAGCTACCATCCTCAAATTCAATCTTCTGTGTATTGATATGACAGCTAAGTTTTCTCTTATTCACTTACAGTCCCTTCTTATTTTTTTCTGTAATAAAAACTTGGAGATCTTATAAGCAATATTCTATTAGAAAGAGGGTCATAGGAGAGTATGTGAAAATATCTTTACTGTGAAGTATATGTCATACACATGCCTTTTTTGATATGGCATTCAATATAATGAATATGTAAAATGAAACTAAAAACCAATAAATTGGAAAAGCAAATTATGAAAAGAAGTAAATAGTGGTGGACTCACTATACAGAGAGCTCATGGGACAGAGTAAAGAATAGATTTTCAGCTTGTCTGCATGAAGACACGAGGTTCACAGATTCTCAGGGCTTTTCCTCATCCAACTTTAGCTAGATCCATTTTCTGCAGCAATTCCCCTATCTTGGCGCAGGAGCTGCTCTCACTCTCCAAAGAACCTCTCTCTGCCTGTCAATGCACAGCTTCAAGCCGCATCAATGCCCAGATGGGGGAACCCCCACGAGCTGTTACTTCAGCTGAACTGAGCACTGCCATCTTCTCTCTAGATTCTACCCTTTCACAAGTACTTTTAGTCCATTTTATCTCTCCAGAAGGGCCTGTCGGAGAGGTCACCATTTCAGCCCGACCTTGAGACCTGTGTTTAGCATGCCTTAGACATATCATAAAATGCTTGTCAAATGACTAATTACAAGATTCTCCCTGACAATTCACTCACTCATGAGCCCTGAAGTTCCTTCCATCTCATGGGTAGATAAACAGAAAGATATCAGACTACAACACTAAGAGCACAGACTCCCCCAGAGCCATGCATATAAATTGATGGTGGGGCAGTTAGTCATGTACTGAAACATAATAGGCAAACTTTAAAATGAAAAAAAAAAAAAGCATTAAAATGTCGCTATTGCCAACAGAACAGCACAGTTTTCTAGTGGACTCTGACTAGACAGAGGCATCTGTCAGATCACAGCAGAGCACTATTAGGGAATTCCTTCTAGGGAAATCCATTTAGAAACTGGATGGCCAACTGAATTTTGGTGACTTTATCCTTGAGGCTTGTTCCTGGGAGCCCTGGGCTCTTAGAAAAGCAGCCCCTGAAGGGGGCAGTTGCTGACTGGGAACACCATCCAGGGTGAGGCACAGCAGCTAAGCCCCAGAAGTGACCCAAACACATCCATCAGCGAAAAATCAAGTCTGTGCATAGAATTTCAAAAGATGCGAACCATTTCACACTATTCATATTTCATAAGTCTTAGAGAGGGTTTTTTTGTACTAATCCTCTTTAAATAAATGATTTACCAGTGTAGTCTCTGACCCACAACATCACCCACTCTGTTTTTTGTAAGTCAGTGGAAATTTTAAATCATGTAAGTGGACCGCAGGGGACAGCTCCCAATTTGCTCAGATGAAGAAATCTATAGCAAATTCCATGAACTCACCTGCTAGCAGTTTCCAGAATTTGCTGCCCAGGTGTTCTTCTATGGACACAGGCCTTTGAGTGCTTTATGGATGAGAGATTTGCCTGAGGAAATGCAGTCC